>NC_133205.1:33314337-33376837 GCF_958299795.1 Porites lutea
ACTTTCTAGTTTGGGAGCACAGGAAGACTGATATTGCAGACATATTGCACATCAATCTTGTGATCAATTGACAGCTGTCAAAACAGGGTATCCGCTGACCAGTATCACCTGATCATATCGCGGGCTCAGGTGTCGACCCATCGAGGTCGAGTATCTTTTTAAAGTTATCCGCTGACAAGTTACTAGTTTTCAAATGATTGCAGGCTCAAGTTTAATTTTTCAATTCATATGAATTATGTTGTGTTTTATATGTGCCGCACAATTAAAATTTTGATTTCAAACTGACCTCGGAAGCTAAGAATTAAGCCAGTTTTTATAGGCAGGGAGGACATGCTAGTTGCTTTTGACTTTTCCCACCAAGGTCACGCGTTGGTCACGCTCTACGTCCAATTTTTATACTCTGATTGGTCAAAATTTGACAGGTGAGGTCACGCGGAAAATTTATGCAGCATCTTGAAACTTGTTTACTTTGACAGCTGAAGCTGACAGAGTTTTGTGTCAACTTTGTGATGTTTTTAACTGTCTTTTTCCACTAAATGTACAAAGTGAAATTCAGCTGCTATCAAGAGTCTTCTGTTATTCATGGCTAGTTTGTTTATTGGGTTTTTGGTTGAGAAATACGTCGCTTTGGCAAAGTCGGAAATCCGATTCGGATGGCATCGTTTTCGTTTTTCACCTTGCTTGATGCGTAAGACGGTTGAAAAGTCTGAAGCGGTTCTGGCCTTACTTGATAGTTTTCAGTGCATCTCAAAAGGTAAGCCTGAGTAATTATTGTATTTGTTTGTTTTTTATATCTAATTTAATGAAGTCGAGCGTAGTTTACGCGGCTATTTGGTTTATGCACGTTTGTAAGATTTGAGACAATGATCTGACCGAGAGTGACCGAGTATCAGGTTTGATTATCAGCTTATGGAACTTTAAAAAGCCTTTAGACATTTTCTCACCGCAAATAGAAAGAAAACGTTCCAAAGAATATTTGGTTACAATTCTGGCTGTAAAAGAAAGCTTTGAGCGATTTTCTTGCCGCGAGTTCGTCTTTGAAAAAAGCAAACACCGGGAAGCCGGCTTAAAACGTAAACAAGGATTTTCAGAGACACTTTACATGTGTAATACTTGTCTTCGTGAATGAAAATTGTTGTCTCTGTATATGTTTCACCGAATTATTTTCCCTTTCTTTATTGATTGTAAGTAGTCCCTTTTGCAATTTTAATCGCTGTGCCGTTTGTTTTCAGTCGCTCATGAACATTGCTTGCAAGAGTAGTCAAAATGCCGCGCGTATCAAACGCTTTTGAAGATTACAGATCTTTATAATAAATTCTTTATTGTGTTGAAGCGTATAACTATATTAATCTTAATTTAAACAGTCGACTTGTCAAAAGTGAGAACTGGCTAGCCGTATAGGTGATTTAGGAAATTTTTTTGACGATTTCGCTAAAAGCCCACACGTGCTTTGATCGTCCTGAATATTGAATGAGTGCAATTTGTATTGCAAAATTGTGAAACACTGCATTCTGTCCGAGGTCTGTATGATGAAAACGGCGCAGGTGTTTTCCAGGCCTAATCTACTGTGATCAAGAGCCATTATGGCTCTTAAATGTGATCGAAGATGATTGCTATTTTTTGGGTGTACATATAAAGGCTATCAACTCGATGTAAGATGAAGTTCACTCTTAGCTTGGACTGTTTGCAAATTATTTTTCTCGAAAATCACGAAGTCTTTCCCTCAAAAGTCACATGAATGTGCTCTAAAGTTAACTGATTTGTGGAATACAAGTTTATTGTTTGATTTGAATTATAAATTCGAGTTAATAGGAGCTTCGCTTTTAGCCCTGGCTAAATCTATATATTAAAATCATCAATGCGCAGCACTCTGTCACTCAGAAGTTGCGACTGGTGCCTCCTGGTTATTTTCAAACATTTATTAATATACAGAAAAGAAACACAGCACGGTTAGCAAGCCTTTCATCTGGTGGTTACGCCTGCGAAAGGAATTTAAGAGCGGCTGTCTGAAAATATCGAGAATTCGCCGTCAAAACTGAAATTTCGAAATTGTTCATATTGATTAAAAAAAAAACCTTTTTGTGAAACAATTTTCGAAAATCAGCATCAGATTTTCCAAAGGATTTTCTTTTTCGAGAAAACCAGCAAAAAGTGAAATGCTGCCCCACGCCAATAGTCGCTGGCCCAAAGCCTTTAAATTATACCTTTTTCAAAGCCTTCGGAAAGAAAAGCGGTTCGAGGAAACAAGTTCATCTTTGGCAGGTAAGTAAGGCGTCCCAGTAACAATACTATTTGGTAAAAATATTGCAAGATAATGCATTTTTTAATCGGCTAAAAATCGCCCGAATATTCCTATCTTCAGTACTTTCACAAACAATAAAAATTTGCGAGACTTTGAAGGGAAAAATCACGGCTTGGTACATGGAATTTTAGAAGAATTATTATGCCTCATAGAAACCCTGCTGTAGTAGTACAACATATAAAAAAAATCCAGCCTGGGAGATTTAAAAGTAACCCGCTGAGAGAAGTAAACGCGCGCAATTCATTTTCCATGCTTTTGCATAAAATGTTGAACCCCGTCACGCAACCGGGGATGACACAAACTCCACCAAATTGTCTTGAATTCACTTTTTTTCGTGGTGATCAGGAAAACCATTTTACTTTCAAAATCGGGAGACTGATTCAGTGAGTCTTTTATTGCTCTAGTATGACTTGACAATTACCAACTCTGAAAGGTCAAAAGACCGTTTCTTTTCTCAAAATATATATATATATATTTTTGAAACTCAATTTACTTGATATAAATTTTTTGAGTCGTGGGATGTATTTTATATATAGAAATTGCTAGAAAGAAAACGGACTAAGATTCAGACGACATTGAATTGGAAAAGGTACATAATATGAATTTCCTAAACGAGCTGATTGAAAGATCAGGTGCTGTACTGTCAAATGCTAGTCAATCTTTGCATCTGTGAGGTATATTTCTTTTGATTTCGTTGACTGATTGAAAAAAAAATCAGGGCAATCAATACAAAAAGTCTGATCTTAGGTTACTTTATTACGAAAGGAGCATTTTATTTGGAGAGGCGGAGGGAGAGGGGAGGCTGGGCATTTTTTTTTTCCATATATATATGTTTTCATCCCCTCTTATTATTTTTTTTTTCGCGACATATGTGCATGTATATTCATAGCTTTTTATCACAGTCCACGGTTCATAAGTTTAGTAAAGTCAGAGTCATCCACCTTGGTACCTATATTCACAGTTGTTGTATTATATTTAACTCAGTGGAGTTAAAACTCCATGGATTATTAAACTGGTTCCAGAATCATTTAAAATGTGCTCTTAACTCCCCACAAGTTATAATTAGGCAAGTCACTGTTACTTAACATTAACAATGGAACAACTGGATTTCTTTGTTCTCGATTCAAATCTTTTTTGAAACAGAGGTGGAAATTACTAGCCGGTTAACGCCATAAAGATTTTCCGGTTAAACGCATTTTTGCCTGAACAAGAAGAAGGGCCAGTTAAGTAGTCGCTTAATAATGATATTTAAGAACGTACAAAAACGTTAAGAGGACTTTCAAATGTAACAACACTAAGCAAGAACTTATTATAAAGGGCTTTACGGTACAAGCGGAGCGAAAATGAACGAAGATTTTAGTGGGGGTATACAGGGGGCGGGAGCTTGGGAGAATAGGGGGTGGCAGTACTGGGAGGGGTTTGGGAGATGGGAGAGGAAAGGGTGGGTGATGGGAGTTTTAAAAGGGTATGGAGCGGGAGAAACAGAGGGAAATTACCCAGCAATGCTTAAAATGAAGGTTTATCAGCAAGGGTTCCTTAAAACAATTAACAGATAGATAGATAGATAGATAGATAGATAGATAGATAGATAGATAGATAGATAGATAGATAGATAGATAGATAGTTTATTTGTAAAAAGCTTGCAGCTACTAAGCTGAATTGTGTATTTACAATATAATATATAATATAATATAACAGAATCTTACAATAGTGAGTATAATAAAATGG
Organism: Porites lutea; assembly: GCF_958299795.1. NCBI lineage: Eukaryota > Metazoa > Cnidaria > Anthozoa > Scleractinia > Poritidae > Porites > Porites lutea. Next base: position 33,318,368 of record NC_133205.1, read on the forward strand.
GAATGATAAAGTCGTAAAATAATAATAACATCCTACAAATATAAAAAAGCTTAAAACTGTTAAAATATATACAACGTCATCGATCTCATTTACAAAACTCACCGAGCGCTAAAATTCGTTATCAATACATGATCTTACTAAAAAACTATTTTTGAAACGCTCGGTCTTACATTTGGGAATCGCAAAACGCCTTTTGCACCGAAGATTATAACACGACGGCCCTGACGATTGAAGCATGTTATGTAGGCGATGGGCTGGGTCATTAGCAATCGAGAGGAAGGTCTTTTTACATAAGCTAGCGATGTAGTCATTGATAGACATAATATTTGAAACTCTAAGTCCTTTCTATAGGCCAGTCCCGGGCAAATGATTAATAGTGCCCGTTTCTCTTATACATTCTCTAGATCTTTCTTTAAATACAATGGCAGGGTGTAGAAAAACACAGGCGATGCGTTGGTCATGACTGACCTTATACAAGATGTATAAAAAAGAATCAATTCTTGCCTTGCGACATTGGCCCTTTTCAATTGTATTAGGAGATACATACGTTTAGAAGCTTTCTTTATGATTTGATCAATGTGCATATTCCATGTAAGGTTGTTGGAGATCGTAACACCTAGTAATTTGGCGCTTTCAACACATTCTAGCTCTTGATTATTTACTACTATAGGCGCGAGTTGTGGTTTGTTCTTTGCAAATGAAATCCTAAGCTCTTTACATTTTTCACTGTTTAGTTTTACTCTATTCTCAAAAGACCACTGCACGATAGTATCTGCAATCAATTGGGAATTGCTACTGGCTCCTTTCACAACGATCTCGGATGTAGTAGTATCATCAACATGCTTCCAGATATTGCCTGCATTATTGATTTCTAGATCGTTGATGAGCACCAAAAACAACCACGGGCCTAGTTTCGTCCCCTGGGGTACCTCGGATGGGACTGATCCCCACTCGGAGTAACATCCCTCTGAGAGTTTGATTCTCTGGGAACGATCACTTAGGAAATCTATGATCCAATTGTTATTTCAGTCGGCCGATCTAATTTGCTAACGGTGAAATAAACGCTAAAAATTTTCCACGGCGTTTGGAAATGAAGGTTGTCAAGGAAAGAGGGACGCAAAAAACGACAAACTAAAAACAAATGTACGAAACAAAAATGGCTGGTAAGACGGCGAAACTAAACTGCACATTATTAGCAAGCACCACTACGACAAAAACTACGAATACAACGCGGTAAGAAGACACAGGAATAAACGTTTGCCACACGAACACTGGTCTATGGAAAAAGTGTATAAAATACAGGCCTGATACCGTACAAAAAAGCTGGCAATGTTTTTGATTTATAGAAGTTAGTTTGCGCTACTGAACACTTTCAACAACAGGCATCGCTTAGACTCATTGCCCAAACAAATTGAGTTGAACAGTGATAGATATGCAAAGTGCATGTAAGCAAACCTGATGTTTTCAAATTTACTCGCTATGAAGCTTGAATTTGCTATAAGTGTGTAACAAAAGTTCCGAGACTGTAAAACAGTCTGTCCTTTTCATGCCCTCGTATGATTTTCGCGCGCGCGTGGGCTTCACACGCTCACAGCAGCCACAGGGCATCGCAAATCTCCTTTTCACCCTCGCTCCAGGTGTTTCGTTTCAGCGTGGGTCCTTGATCTACGCAACAATATGGGCTGATTTATAGTCGTAAAAATTAAGTTTCTCTCAGGGGTCGACATTTATCCAGCTAAGTTTGGTGCCTTAAAAGGACACCTATCTAGAGTTAGTACCCTCTGGCATAGTACCCCTTTGCAACAGTCCGTTGTAGCTTTTTGACCTTCGATAAGATGATATAGTAGTTTTTTATTTGGCTCTCTACGCGGCACTAGCTACAAAATACTTGTTCCACCGACACACAGACAAACACTTGGGTATCGAAACGGTTTACCCGAATGACCAAAACCCTGAGAACCTTGTTCCTTTTTCATCTGCTACCATCCGTCCCCGGGACAGCCTACGGGAAAGGTCTAGAGCTTCGGGTCCGGGGGCTGGGGGTAAGGTGAGGGTGGGCAAATAAAACCAACTTTTCATTATTTTTATTTTTCGTGTGTGAAATATTTCTGGCCGCGTGAAGCAATGTCGCCGGTTCTTTTTATGGAAAAGTGCGGGTATTCCGGTTTATTTGAAAAAGCATATTTAATTTGTGTTTGATGAAGAGTCCCAGGGTGGGAGTCGCGGCCTTTTTTGTGCGCTCTACGGTGGGGAATATACTGACAAGTAAGAAATAAATGGTAGAAAGGAACCATTCAGAGGCTGATCCTGCACTCTTCGTAAAGAGTTTTTTAATAATATTATAATATAGATTTAGCCATATAGGGCTAAAAGCGAAACTCCCATAAATAAATTTATAATTTAACTAAATCAATCAATAAACTTGTAATCCACAAATCAGTTAACTTAAGGGCACTTATGTGACTTTTCAGGGAAAGCTAAGGCTAAGTGATTTTAGAGTGAAAAAATTAGTATCTTACATCGAGTTGATAGCCGTATAATACACCCAAAAAATAGCAATCACCTTCAATCACATTTAAGAGCCAAAATGGCTGTTGATCACAGTAGATTAGGCCTGGAAAACCAATTCTTGGAAAACAAAAAATCAGTTTTTGCGTTCCACAATTTTACTTGGCAAAATCTTGCCAACAAATCTTGGTGCGTGTAAACCAACATTTCATACTTTTTATGCATCACACCTGAGGTGAAACAGTACTTTGAGACGCTGTTTTTATCATACAGACCTCCGACAAAATGCAGTATTTCACAATTTTTCAAGACAAATTGCACTCATTCAATATTCAGAAGAGGGTTCTAATGGGGGTACCCAATTCTCAGTTTACAACTATTTTTTCGGCCAAATATCAGTTAACTACTATTTTTCGGCCCATTCTCAGTTAACTACTAATTTTGGTTAGCTATTAACTTTCACTTCCCTACAGCGAATATTATTCCTTCATAACCCGAATTTTCCTTCTTGCAGCAAGTCAATCACTTTTTGGGGTGGGCCCTACTAAAATCAAGGTATAAATTCACATGAACTCTGCCACTAGTACAATTTATTAGTAACTGAAACTATGAGTCGTATAACCAAAATAGATCTAGACGCACCAGTCATGATCTCGTACTACTCAAAGTTTCCCAAATTTTCATTCTTTATGAAAGCGTTGAAGATAGGAATCTCCCGGCGGTTCTTAGCCGAGTAAAAAGTGCATTATCTTGCAATATTTTTACCAAATAGTACTCTAACTGGGATGTCTTACTTATATCGGTTTTGGACCGGCGACTATATGGTGTGGGGGAGCATTTCACTTGTTGCAGGTTTTCCCCAAAAAAGAAAATTCTTTGGAAACTTTAATTGTGATTTTCGAAAATTTCACCAAAGGGTTTTTTCTGACTGCATGAATATGAAGAATTTCGAAATTCTAGTTTTGACGGAAAATTCTCGATATTTACAGACAGCCGCTCTTAAATTCTTAGCAAAAAGGCTACTATTATTGTCTCCACGATTAAATGATTACTCGATCTCTAACATTGATACTTCATGCCCTTGTAAAGCCTATACTACCTTACAGTTGTGAAATATGGGGAATAGAACTACTGTCAAAAAGACACATTTTGATAAAAGTACAATTGAACAAGTTCACATTAAATTTTGCAAACAAATATTGAATGTTTCGTGGTACACAGAACTGAAAACACAGCCTGTAGAGCAGAACTTGGCCGATACCATCTATCTATAGACATAAAGGCTTCCCTTTTATGTTACTAGCAAAGATTAGAACAAAAATCGGGCTCTACAGCTATTTCTACTGTACGTTCCTTTATAAAATTATGAATATTTTTCACAGAAACCATTAGTTAGAATCTTTGGGACGGTTATTTAAACGAAATATATGAACTTAGACCACGGTTTAGGAAATCTTTTCACCTCCAAACCTCTTTCTTAGTGAGTTATTTTAAGAAGGCTAATGCTCATCTAGCCTACGCCTTATATGCTTTCATCAAACTGTTCACGGTAAACGCTGTTGACAAAAAAGTGTTGGGCAAACTGAAAATAGCTTAGAACGCGGTATTGTTAAACACAAGCTAAACTCAGTTTAAATAACTGGCCCTTTGTTTTTCTTTGTACCGCTTTGCCAGAAACACTAAAGCGTCTTCTGAGACCATCTAATCCGTCTCAATACTTACAATTTTTACAGTAAGAAAGAGGATATTGGATTCGATCCAGAAGTTCTAAATGCTTATTTAGTCAATTGGTTTCAGGTGTTTCATTGACGCAGAATTTTTTACGCGCTAGGATACTAACTACAACTAGGCCAAACAAAGATAAATTACTCTAAGTTGCTTTTACTTTCATTTTTAAAGAAAATGAAACGAATGAATTTCGCATTTTATGTTCTGTATCTTATGGCTACCGTTAATATGTAAAAGCTTTTCCTGTTCTAAACTTTGTACAGTATGAGAATGTTATTTCTTTTGTGCGAAATTTCGGGCAGTTTTTTGAAAACTTTTAAGATATTCGTAAAATCTATCTTTAATTGGCCTCGTACTCACGCGATTACATGCATATTTCTTTCCTGCTTGCTTTCTTCCTTTGTCGATTTATAGAAATATAGATCATTTATCTATTTATTTATTTATTATTTATTTACTTAGTGCTGAAGAAGAAAAAGAAAATTCTCTGAATTGTTAAAGGTGGCATTAAAAGCCAGAGTAGTTCAGTATTGCTTGTTAGTCCCTATACTTTTATGACAAACATGATGGGCTTTTTCTAATGCTTTAACTTTATAAACATAATTTGAGCGCGTTTCTCGTTTTGAACGTTTGACTACGTGTCCAGTTTTCGATTATTTCCTTCCTAAGAGAAAATTGGTTTCTCACCTTGGTATTGGTAACATCTGACACGGAAAAATGAAAACAAGTCCCAAAGCACTGCTGTATAGTTTTCTTTTCACGTCCGTAATCGTTTAGATCTTTATCGCCATGGCATAGTGGGAATTCTCTGCGGAAAATCAAGCATACAACGAATGTGATACGGTAGATTGCAGAAGCCGACATGGCTTTTTTTTTTTCGACATCAGCCTAACTGGCTTCACATACTATTAAAATCGTCAATGCGCAGCTCTTTGTTGCTAAGTTGCTACTGGTGCCACCTGGTTATTTTCAAACATTTATTAATATGCAAAAAAGAAACACTGTACGTTTACCCGCCTTTCCCACCAGGCAGAACATGCCATGTCCGGACAAATGTTTACTAGCTTCATAATCAAACAAATCGACTGTTTTTATTAAACTTAACGAAGCATCGTTGATGCAAAGTTGCAATATATATTTAGTAATAAATGACCAAAAACATGTGTCGCATTGCTTGACAATTTAATTTAAACCCGTTGTCGCGTCGGCTCCCAAGTTGAACGAGTAAATATTTATCTGTTTAGGCTTTTCCATTGTTTAATCGGTGAAACCACGACATTTATCTGACAGCATGAATTTCACCGGTTTATATTTCAGTCCACTGTTGACGGTTACCAGATGGCTAATGAACTGTCAACAATTACCCGCCTTTACACGCCGCCATATAACTCTGCCTATGACTCCTTTCTCTATTCTAAATTTTATTTTTAAAAATTGTGCTTAATTCTCATAAACATGCAAAATACCAGCCAAGTCCCTAGTCGTTCTCTCTTGAACCGTCACAGCTCACGGTAGAGTCCAGGATTGACCGCGCTGAAAACGCTTAGGGGACTACGCTAGCAAAATACTTGGTTTTCTTGTGTGTTCATGCAAATCTTTTTCAAACTGAATTTAGAATTTGGAAAGAATAATTTATTATGAATATTATCTCATATTGCCAATTTTTACATTTCTTGTTCAATCTAATTTAAAATCTTCCACATACTACTAATTTCTTTTGAATATCAAACTACCGACACCTTCTTAAATGACACTACAATGCAAGTGGCAAGTCCTTAAAAAAAAATTCGATTCACAGAAATGGAATTGACATATAGACGTTTTAATTTATTTCATATAGGGTCTTCTAAACTGCTTCACCCATTTTTTTCCCGGCTTGAAATTGAAAATTTTGGAAGATACATATAATTTGTAACACCCTAAGAATATGTAATTTAAGGATATGCATGAAACACACTCAAAATCCTCTCCGTGCATATTTTCGTTTACGTATCTCGTAACACAGCAGCTGTCAGGTTGTTTGTTCTCAACAGAATGATTCATAACACAGCTTTGCACCTGCGAGTATGTTCTTAGGAGCATTTTTAGTTTCCACTTAAAAGTTTAAACTTTTAAAGCTACCTGTACCCCCGCGTACGCAAGAGCGTAACTGAAAAACAAAAAGGCTTAATATGATGATGATGATGATAATAATAATAATAATAATAATAATAATGATAATAATAATAATAATGATAATAATGATAATAATGATAATAATGATAATAATAATAATAATAATAATAATGATAATAATGATAATAATAATAATAATAATATTAATATCATTATCTTTATTATTATTATTATTATCATTATTATTATTATTATTACTATTATTATTATAAAAAGTAATAGACAATTTTATTAAAAAACTTTTAAAATCCTATTTACAATTACTTCGCTTAAAAAAAAGAAAAAACTATTCATTCAAAAACACTATTTACAATTTCTGTCGATTTAAAAAGAACTCAATTTAGCTTAAAAAAAAGTTAATTAAAACTAAGAAAAATTTTTTCGAATTAAAAAACACTTCATTTCAATAAAAAAAAACTGTCAACCTCTAAAATTCAAAAGTTTCTTTCAACTGCTAAAAAACAAAAAAACAAAAATAATAATATTAATAATAATAATAATAATAATAATAATAATAATAATAATAATGTATGTGTGGGGTGGGGGGGTTGTATTTTGTTCGGGGGGTGGGAGGAAGATGGAAATATATAAAGGGCGGCTTCAGACACAAACGATACATTACTTGACCTTAATTCAAAGTGGCTAAATTTTATCCGCAAAGTGATCGTGTTTATCATTTACCAGCAGTTTGTTTACTATTTCTATTGGGTTTTTGGCGACTCAATAAGGTATTTGTTGGGAGGAGGGAGAGGCGGGTCTTGTTTTTCAACGCTACCTAACCTATTCTTTCGATCTGGCTCTCAGAACCCCCCAAAAAAACAATCAAACAAACAAACAAACAGCAAGCAAAAAAACAAAAACAAACAGAAAGAAGCACATTTCCATTAAGGAGGCTACCACTGTAAAGGGCGACTTTTAACTAAATACAATTATTGTTCTCAGCATCAGTTTAGTAAAAGATTTCTAGGTTTTGTTACCTTTGGGGCCCACAAGAACGACCTTATGGTAGGACAGACCGGTTTGCACTGAGTTCGCGTCGTAGAGTTGGGGAAGGTTTGTGATCGCTAAGTCCAAAATTTGGTCCCCCCCCCCCCCCCCCCCCCCGTGGGCTTGTCTACCAGTTGTTTCAGCTGGAATTGGGTAGTCTAGCGGGGAATATTTAGGCGATTGAAATCCCCGTATAACAAGAAACCGCAACCGGGGTACTCTCCTTCCATGGACGTGAGGGACGCAGACAGATAGTTGACAAATGCCGCGTATCTGTAGCTGTCCTTAAAGTATGGATGGTATATAACGCCCGCAATAAGACAAGGAACCCCGCGTAGGAGCTGACTAGGTCGTAGCCACGCCCGCAAGGCCTAGATGTCCGGATCGAGCAGGTTTTCCAGGCGCTTGAATACTAGGTCGTGGCCACTAAAAACTCTCGCAGATTGTCAAAATATGGACACTTTCCAGAAGTCTACCTACGTAAAGACATTTAGCTAAAAATTAGTACTGATGGAAACCACTATATTTTCAACTACGGTGGACATATTGGTTTATAAAAATTCCGTAACCTCCACTGCAGTAATCTAGCAATTTTAAGTGGACACTCGGAGCGTGGACACCGACCGGTCCCTTTTTTTCTATAGTCTGGTACAGCCTGTCTATAATATCTGTACTATACTCGACTAATTGTTGTCATTTCAGACTAGATATTCAAATGCATGTTACGTAGCAGTTCACAGTGTTGTTGTTGTTGTTTTTTTTTTACTACAATACAGGTTAAACATCGCTTGAAGATAGCCTGATAGTGGAAATAAACTATATTATGTAAAAGTGTTTAGTAAATGGCCCACTCTGCATTAGAGCGAAACCCCGACATCCACTTTATTAATACGGGCACTTTCTATGGCCCCCTCAGTGTCCGTATTAACGGAGTTTGACTATTTACATGCATACATACATACATACATACATACATACATACACACACACACACACACACACACACATACACACACATACATACATACATACATACATACATACACACACACACACACACACACACACACACACACACACACACACATACATACATACATACATACATACATACACACACACACACACACACACACACACATACATACATACATACATACATACATACATACATACATACATACATACATACATACATACATACATACATACATACCTACCTACATACATACATACACCCATACATACATAAATACATTTTTTATTTATTTGGAATCTTATACAATAAATAGTATACCAACTATTTGCAAGTAACTAAAATTACAAACAACAGAAAATTCCTAACCATATATGGACTTTCAAGATTTCGTCTCTTGTTTTGTGGTTGTTGTTGTTGTTTTTTGTTTTGTTTTTGATTTGTTTCTTTTTTTTTAACGCCCTGGTTCAGATATGAGCAGTAAAGCCCGAGCACGAGTCTAAACTGTGGCACCAAGCCGGTTTAATGTACGAATTTGATCTCAGATTTGCGTCTTTATTTTGAATAGATTTATCTGACTCTCGATAACTGGCACGCTCCCCGATAACAACACACTGGTTCACTTCTGAATTCGCTCGCTTAGAACGCGCTGGCTCAAATATAAACTCCAATCTACTAAACTGGGCACAATTGAAAAATAGCAAAAAAACATATGAAACTCGTAAAATGCTCAGCGGGAATGTCAAAAGAACTAATAACGAACGCCTGGATGAACAGATAAGTAACTATACCACTACAACATCAATGATATGGTGACGTCATACACAAAGACGCTGGCTCTAATTAGTTCTTGTGTTACCGTTTTGATATCTTACCTTACTCGTCAGTCGTGATTTTTTTTTTAGCCTGTACAATACCTCGTATATCGGCACTACAATGCTGCTGCCTCGTCAGCCTCGCGTTTTCGTTGGACTGACTAGTTAGCATTTGTTAATATTAATAATAATTATATTGTAATTCGTATCATTTTAATGTGGTAGATCGCGCTTCACAGCGATGGTTAAAGCCACAGTTGTACCTCGAATTTCACATGTGCTGAATTTAATTTGCATTGAGAGTTAACTGCAACGACGAATCAATGTCAAATTTTGACTATTTTATTAGTGAAAGGTCTAAAGCCACCATAAACGTACTGACCATAATATACTCGTCATTCAGCCTTTTTTATTGCATGATCATGATGTTAGCACGATTCCTATTTGTTCTGTTAAGCTTACACTGCACTCGCCAAATTGAATTTGATTTTCCCCTAATCTGACACTGAAACAGTCAAAGAGCGGTGGGCACATGTGACATCAAAAATGCTCACCTGTATTCATCTTTGTTAGTTTTGCCGCAATACGCTCTTCTCACGTATGGTAATATGCCCGTCTAACCTCGTTTTTTGAGTAAAACGTCCTTTGAACTGCTAATCAGACGACGTTTTCGTATTTGAATTTAAAAAGAATTTTTACCCGTAAACGAGGTTAGACGGGCATATTACCATAAGTGAGAAGAGCGTATTCACTTGAAAGTTTGCAACAACATGGAACTCCCCATTCCAAAAAACGTATCTTTTCTGTCTTTCAGATTTTTGCATTTTTGGCGAGAAAATGATGTCACAAAGTTCCTGCCAAATTTTATTTTTAGTATTATAGGATAATGATTCTGAAAGAATTCACCACAAGGATTTCAAAAGTGAAAACATTTTTGAAATATGCCCGTCCACTCATAAGATATAGCGTTTTGAAATTTGAATTTCCCGTAATTTTGTGAGATTTATATTGTTACAAAATTTCAAGTGAATACAGTATTTACTCGAATAAGCGCCGCCCTCGATTAAGCGCCGAACATGAAGTGGAAAAGTTAATAAGCGCCGCAGTATGCTAGTATTTCCTTAAGGTGATGAAAATACACCGTAATCAATGCAATGCGGTTCTAAGCCAGCAATGGGAATTAAATTTCATCAATAGTGATGTTTTTCAGTTCAACTTGAGTATATCTCGACGCTATTTCATTCAGTTATCTCTTCAAAATCTTCGCGTTCGTGAAGCGTTGCGTTGCGTGAAGGCTGTAAACTTCACCAGTACGACAAGCCCAACCTAAATTAAATTGTACGATCAAAACGTTTTGTCTTTGTGGTATGAGCCTTTAATCTCTCGGACGTACAAGGGCGGGAGGAGGGAGGTGTATACCAACCCCCGTAAGGTTTTTTCCAGTTTTTTCCTAGGGGATAAAACATCAGCACCTGACGTTTTCCGTAGCTATTCGTTTATCCCTGGCGCACATTTTGACGAACGTTCAGTGATAAACAGCTGCTATGGTTACGAGATATGACGTCATAAGTAGCAGGTGGTCAAGCCATTTCTGGGTGAAAATACACGTTTTTTAAACTCCTTTCAACAATAAAAGTAAATCTTGTGGGCAAAATCATGCAAAGTGCTTATTTATGTGTCATTTTTCATGTTAAGCATAAAAACGTACTATTTCTCGCTGTTTTAACCTAATTTCTAATTCTTGGTAAAATCCAAGATGGCTGCCAGAATGGCGACTATTGTTGGTGACGTCACAGGCCTCCAGCAGCGCCACCGCCCATAAAATACACCTCATCTTGTTAAGAAGATCAAATGCTTTCCACTAAAAGCAAAATCGTTTCGAAATACTGCAACATATCAAAAACCCCGGGGGGAGGGGTTCCATCCATCTCCCCTCCCCCCCCACCCCCCGTTGAACCACGGTGATGTATGAATTTGCGTGTACGTCCGAGGGTTAAATAAGCGCCGCACCGGCGACACGATTAAATAAATAAGGACCGCGGCGCTTATTCGAGTAAATACGGTAAGCGAGTTTCGTAATCACTTAGCAGCTTAGGACGAGTCCTTGTTTTTGCGCGAAGGCGAGGCTAATGCGGGTCACTTGTCACCAAAGAAGACAAACAAACTTGAGAGAACTGCGGCTGAGTTGCCAAAAAAAAAGGACAATTTGAAACGTTAAACGTTTTGGAGGTCTCAATACGTACTTGCAGGCTTGAGAAATTACTGTTTCAAACAGGAAAAGGAAAATCCGTTCGTCATCACCAAGAAAAAAAACGAGCCTAACCAGATATTGACCGAAGTAGTGGTCGTTGAGTGAGTTCCGATAAAAATGCGAAGAAAGTCTCAAAATCTTTAAACAAGGTAATAGCGGAGCTCTCGCGCGCGCGAAGCGCGCGCAGCGGAGCACCATGGGTAACAAAATTTGGTAAACTATCCATCCGAGAAATTTGGTTATGAAGAGCGTATGCCCGCCCGCCCGTCCGTGCACACACTTCATGGAAGCCGATGTCAAATGTCGCAATAGATATTTCAGTTTTGTAAGCCATCCGTATGAGAACGATTAGATTGACAGCTGTCAAAATCAGACATCCGCTGACAATTATCACATGACCATCTCGCGGGCTCAGATGAAAGACCAGTCGTTTTGTCCCTACGTATAAGCTGACATAATATGTCACACTTACCAGTTCAACATAAAAACGAAACTATGCCGGGCAGGGCTGTCAGTCGGCTGACAGTCGTTTTAAGTTACATTGGCAAGCCAAATTAAGGTCAATTGACAGCTGTCAAAATGGGACATGTGCAGACCAGGTACATGATCTGCCATTTTCCACTACAAACCGGACGGATATGTCTTACTCACACTCGTAGTCTGTTAATTCGAATATTCGCCATTCTAATGAAGGTTAATTGACAGCTGTCAAACTAGAGTATACGCTGACCATCGTCACCTGACTGTATCGCGGGCTCATTTTTCTATCCATTGAGGTCAAGTAGTCTTTAAAGTTTTCCGCTGATATTTTATTTGATCACTGGCTCAATTCAAAGCCCCATAGCTCAGAAAATCTATCCATCCTAGAAAATTCGGTAATCACGTGACCGTATCCCGACCACCCAACCTCCCGTCCGTCCGCACCAGAGGCATACCAATGTTTAATCTCACACTTTCTGGCTAGTATGGGAGCCTGCAACCTGATATTGTACACCCATGTTGTGATTAATTGACAGCTGTCAAAATAGCGTGTCTGCCTACCAGTAACGACTGATCGTATCGCGGGCCCTGGTATCGACCCACTGGGTTGGAGTGTTTCTTGAATTTATCCGCTGACAAGTTGCTACTTTTCAAATGATCGCAGGCTCAAGTTCAATTTTTTTAAAAAATGTATATAAAATAAGTCGTGTTCAGGAGCCGCACTTTTAAAAAGTTGCTGCTTTTCAAATGATCACAGGCTCAAGTTCAATTTTTTCAAAATGCATATGAAATAAGTCGTGTTCATGAGCCGCACTTTTAAAATTTTGATTTGGAACTGACCTCGGACTCGAAGATTCAACCTGCGTTTACATGCAGGGAAGGCAATCGCTTTTGACTTTTCTCACTGTCACGCGTTGATCACGCTCTACGTCCAATTTTTATGTTCTGATTGGTCAAAATTTGACAGGTGAGTTCATGCGGAAAATTTATGCAGCGTCTGGAAACTTGCTTACTGATAGCTGAAGCTGACAGAGTTTTGTGTCATCTTGTGATGTTTTTAACTGTCTTTTTCTACTTGATATACAAAATGAAATACAGCTGCTATCAAGATTGTTCTGTGGTTCATGGCTGGTTTGTTTATTGCGCTTTTTGTCGACAAATGCACCGCTTGTCAAAGTCATTGGAAATCCGATTTCGGATGACATCATTTTCAAAAATGAGTTTACTCACTTGATCTTGCCGCTTTTCAGCTTTCCATGATCGCCCCAGTTAAGAAATCTGTCAATCATTCGAGAACTGTAGCGAGCATGCGCGAAACGGGCTGAGAACAACATGAAGAAATTCGTCTTCGCCGCGATTCGACAGTGTGAAGTGAATTCGCTTTTGGTCCTGTTGGTCATTGCTTTCTTTGCTGTAACCGATTTTTTTCCACAGTGATGTGGAGCATACGTTTTCCTTTCTTCTGGTCTTGCGTTTGTCATTACATGCGGTTTACTACGCTAAGAACGAGACCAGTGAGCAGTCTTTGTACATGTACATGTTCCTCGATGCCCGACCTTTTATCTCACTACAGGCTTTCAAGCTGTGTTTCTGTTTAGAAGACCCACAAGACTAGAAAAAGGGCCAACCCTCCAATGCGTATGTAGGAGAGTTTATATTTTCAAGTGAAAGGCCGAAAATTAATCCTTCGTGACATTAAAAAAAAGCGTGGTGGCCGTGGTCAAATAGAAGAGTTGTCAGAGTTGTTTACGGTTTTAGTACACCTTTAAGACGAAAAGAAATGATGATTGAGATTCTTAATTCTTCATCCTTGATTGAGAACTTATCCTGGCAGAGTTGCGTTGGATGATTGAGTGGCATAATGGTCAAATCTCGTAGCTCATGTATTTTGTTATTTAATAGAAGCTAAATAAATTTTGCCAAGAGATCATTCACTCTTGATATGCTTAAGTTCTTATCTTCGTGTGATTTAATTTAAAATTTACCGTAGTTTCTAAGAAATGAATATAGGCAAATGAAAGGGTAATTATTTTGTGTGTTTGGAATTATCTTTTCATGACAGCAGTTACTACTATACACTGCCTTCAGTTTGTGTCCTCATTCAATTGTGTTTTGTTTTGTTGCAAAGAAAGGGGGAGAAAATAAATGAAAATAAATGTGCTGACAAGTTTGCATGTTTTGACAAGGACTACATCTGGCTAAATATGCTTCAAAGGGAATTTTATAAAATTTAAAAAATGATGACATTTCTATTTTTGACTTTCCTTTGGTCACTGTGGTCAGTTTTTGCCATATAGTTGCATGTAATGTTTTATACCTTTGGACATCAACCTGCCAGGTTAGTTTGTGTCTGTGTAAAAATGTAGTTTACTGTTAATGAAATCAAAGTAAACCCTCTCAACTTAAAAATTGCCTTGTACTAGTGGATATTGAAAACACCATAGGATGCCTTCGAAAAAAAAAAAGGAAAATGATTATTAAGATAATATTAGTTGCAGTCAACAACAACAGTTAGAAACTTGTGTTGAGGCTGGCCAAAATATTTTTCAGAGACCATAAGCCTTTACTGACTTTGCTGTTACAATTAGAGGTAAAAGGGAATTAAAATGTGCTATCACCTCCCTGGGCTTACACTGAAAGAGAGTATGGGTAGTAGGACACATTGCGCATTTCCGTGCCCTTTTTAAGCCAAGAGACATTATTTTATAATCCTGATTCATTTCCTTTAGCATACAGAATTAAGGTAGCTTTTAAACTTAGAAACATGGCGAAACTTGGGGGGGGGGGGGGGGGGCGATGGTGGTACCAATAGACTGTACTCTATAGACCACTTCTTCTTGAACCTTTACAACTCAAACAGACATCTTGTTCAAAACTATAAAGGATGAAATGGTCACCACGCTAAATTAGCAGCACATACCCATCTAGGCCAAATAAGCCAAGGGTAGTATCGCTGAGAGGATAGGGCTCAAGCCCGACAAGAACATCTTTTGATGGTTGATAAAAAATCAATTTTACCTTGTATAATTTAGTTGTAAATCAGAGTCATAACTTACACAAACAATAAACTTAAGTTGCATATTTTTCAAGGCTGTTCTGATTCTCTTTATAAACTTTGCAAAACATTCACTTTTCTTTGTTCTGTTTCTTGTACTTCCGTCCTTTGAGGGATTTTCTCAATGCATACCCTTTCCTGATGTACTCACTCTTATTAGCAACTGAATTAGCCTCTTGTTCTTACATTTATCCACTATAATCATTCAAGTATTATAATTCATAACTAATGGGTAATTTTTGTATCAACAATTTCAAGGAAATACTTGAAACCGAAGTCACTATCTGTAATACAAAACTACTAAACACGGTATTGCTGTTGGAAATTTATTGATTATCACTCCAATGACATTCCAGTGAAGGTTTTGAAGGTTTAGTAAACCCCTCCCTGCAGTCTTTTGACATTAAAAATAGCTTATACTGACAGACCCAGTATATGTGAAGCAAGTGATTGGAACATTTACCCTGTTTTTTACTAAATTGGCCCTGTATTCTGTATTTACGCCCATAAATATTTGTTGTGCCTCCCGGTGTACACAAACAAACATACGAACAGCGACATAGAAAATCAGTGGTTTAATGAACATTCACATATGACTGTTGCAAGACTCATAGCAATATATTGTGCTCGTAGTTTGTGTTTAAGATAAGGAAGAGAGTCTTAATACCACTGTAAGTGGAAAAATATAAGAAATGGAGCAGGATGGACACTCGAAAATTCACGAAGCTTAAAAATAACTGAACTTGCCGAGATCCGAATCACGATAAGTGAAGTCACCCATGAACTTTTCATAAATCACGCCTCCTGATGTCCAAAAGGTCCATTAAAAAAGTCCATAGGATAGGATAGGATAAGTGCTTTATTATCAACAGAGCGCCTACAGACACATGTGTTTACAACGATAATAAAGATTTTCGTGCAATAATTACAGAGGTGTACATTTGTAAAATTTATATAACTATTAAACAAGGTTATATTTGACGCGTCTATCTCTTTCGCGGAAGCGATCATATACGTATTTAGCCACAATTTTTTGCGTTTTCTCTCCTTGCTTCATACTTATCAACGTTGTAAACGGGCAAAGCTTGGAGTCATAGAGTATAGAATAAGATTAGTTTCCTTTTTTATCGTATTGAACAGCTCTCTCCTAGGATCCCTATAGGCTATGCAATTCATCAAAAAGTGCTCCTCTTCTTCTAATCCAGTTTTACATAATGGACAGATTCTTTGGTCTGGTGGTTGATAGGGTTTAACGTATCGTCCAGTTTCAATTGCTAGTTTGTGGTTGCTTAATCTTAGCTTTGTGATTGCTACTCTATGATTGATGTTTCTTACATTTGTGAGGTAATTTTCGTAGTCATGGGTAAGTTTAAATTTCCTAAAAGTTCTTAGTTTGTTTTTTTGATGCGGGTCCTTTCGTTCATCATTGTGTATTTCGCTAATCCATGTTTGCTGTTCAATGTCTAAGAGTCTCTGTCGTATATAGTTCATGATTGCGGGAGTGTTAGTTTTCGCTGACCATATGTCGCCAAGACCTGCGAGATTTAATAGTCGTTTTAGTTTGCTTCACCAAAGTTCCTTTTTATCTTGACCATAGAAACCTTCTCTTGATATTTGTAAGCGGGAAAACTTAAAACCAAGCAAAAACTCATCATCCTTCCATGTCTGCATTCTCCGCCATATTTGTTTTCAAGGAAAATTTGTACTCAGTCTCCGCACTCGGCCGAATTTCTTAACTGGGGCGATCATGTAAACTCGGTTCCAGACCTCGCTGCCAGCCACAATCAGCTTTTCGATCCCACAATTTTCTTGTTTGCAACAGATATCCCTCTGGCTTATTGGTAAAGTTTAAGCTTTGAAATCTTACTTTTTTAAAATTTCTATCGTTTTCCTGCGACTCAGCGGCAAGTTAGCTATGTTTGTTTTTGTTTTTGCAAAGAAGTTGACCCGCATTAGCTTCGTAATCATGCTCGTCCTAGGGCCGTCGAGGAATACAAAACTTGCCTATTGCGTTAAACTAAAGAAGGTGAGCGTTTTGGATGTCACATATGCCCACCGTGAAGACTCGACTGAGATTCGACATTTGATTCAGACGTGCCAAATATAATGCATTAATTTTAGAAACTATTCTTCATATTGGATACTGATTTGTTCTAGAGCGGTGAGGGTAAAAGGAGGAATGAGTTTGTGGAAGGGCATGTGGCATGGCCTCTCTTTGCCGGTCCGTTTATTACTGAGAGATACAATGGTTACAGGGTTAAACAGTACAAGGTAATAATTGATGTACTGGGTGGTTACTCTAAAACACCTAGATAAGTCGGTACTAGGAGCGAGAGCACGGAGCGTACTTGAGCGGATGCAGAAGTCGCTCATCTGAAACACTTTGAACATTGCCAGAACATTTAAGATAAATACTTAGTTAGGGCGTTAAGGACACCAGATTTTAGTTTTTTCTTTTTTCTGTAGAAATCCAGAAACACAAGTTCACTGATGTTTTCACTTAGAGTTTATAATTATAGAATATTAGAGTATGATATTATTCTAAATAGGCTTTTAGTAGAGATAACCACATTATGATGGCCTCGTTTAGGTATATAAGAGATAATGAGAGCATAAAAACTGTATAATTTTCTAAATAGGCTTCTGGTAGAGACAATTATATCATCATGTCTTTGTGTAGGTTTTATGGAGTATAAGAATTTAATTATATTCTAAATTGGCTTTTAAGTAGAGAGATTCATATCATTATGTATATTAGGATTGTATTAGGTTTCGCACCGACCTTTTTACTTCTAAGTATAGCTTCTCAAGAAGTGTAGGTTACGTTATGCGCCCCATACTACTCATAATGTGGGCAGCCTTCCAAAAAAAGTTTTATACTTCGAGATAATAATAATAATAATGATAATAATAATAATAATAATAATAATAAAACTGTTTAGAGATAAAAAAAGAAAGAAAAGAATTCAATTGTCCTGTTAAGAACTCATTTCTTAAAATGTTTTCTACTTACCGTTAGGTTATATATACCACCAGTTACTACCATTAACCCGGCCTCGACAAGGAAAAGAAACAGGAATTGCTAATGATAATCCGATAAGCCTTCAAGTTTCCTATGCTTTACAAAGCAACTAAAAAATTGAACGGAACAGTTGCATGGTATTTTCATTTCATTTTGCCTTTATTCTTCGGCTGAACCAACTTAATTAAAGACTCTTATTTGATATTGTTCACTTTTAACCTCAAAAAAAAAATCAATTTATAGTATCACGTATTTTATTAAGATGTGAGTGAAAAAAAGCTTCGGCAAGTTAAAGTTGATCACGTAACATGAATTATAACTAGGAAACATAATACTACGGACTAACTTTATCTTTATTCAGCCTACGTATTCATTTACGTGGTTACGTAAATTAATATTACAGCACGCAAGAACCAGGGACCCGTTTCTCGAAAGTTCCGATAATTAAATAGCCCAGAAAACTGTTGTTGTTTACATTTAAGACAGAGGTTCATTCGTTTTACGGATAACATGATGAAACCATCTGTTAACAAATCAAAATGGACTGGTTTATTAAATTAGCTATAACCCATCCATTAGTTTCTTTGGGCTTTGTTTTATATACATACAGGGTGTCCCAAAAGTTCGTTCCTCTAATTTAATACACTATAACTTTTGATCAAAACTTTATTTTTACATGAAATTTCTAGAAGATGTTAACTTCTCTATTAAGTACATGTATTCAGAATTTCAGTGACTCGCATGCCCTTTTTGTTTCTGTATCACATTCTGTAGCCGTTGTGGCATGAAGTGGGATACTGCGTTTGGATCCATTTTGAGCTTTTTTATCACCTGGTGTGCAGGATCCAGTTCAACCCCCAAACAAAATTTGTTTAGTTTAGGCAGCTAAAAAAAAATTATTTTGGGTATTCATCTAAAAAAGATAATCATCCCGGCCCCCTTCCACAGCAAGGCTTTTGTACTTCTTTACAACTTTAAAACGAGCTGGGCGTTAATTGCCCTACTAAGCAGAGGGTTTTTTGCCATCTCAGGTGCCTCTAATTTTAAACATTTTAAACAGCTTTCCATGACCCTTTTATTTGGCTTGCTAACTATGTGAGACTGAGCCTCCTTGTCGAGTCTCCTATTTTGTATCTTGCCTTCTTGAAAACTATTTTAGCTGCTTTATTCAGGGCGTTTGGTCGTTCCCTTAGTTTCTTGCCTTCAAGACCTTTATTTTTCCATGATCATTCTACCACCCAACATTCGGATTTTTCCGGCTTTTTAGCAATTTCTACAACAGATAAGCCAGTAAATCGAAGTATACAGGCTTATGCTCTCATGCAGCTGAACGTTTTTGCGTTAAGGGGGTTTATCATGCGTGAATTCACAAAAAACGAGGAAGGAGTTCGAACAATTCGGGTTATGAAATACAAAAAATATGTGGCTGGAAAATATACCACGCACTCGCACCTTTGGCCCAGAAGTACACAAATCGAAGTCATTCGAGTCAAAAGATAGTACAAAAAGTATGAAAATAGTGAATTATATTGAAAGAAACAACTTTTGTTGAAATGATTTACTTACCAAGTCCAATCGTACTGAAATACAGACTTATAAAGTAGAGGAATGAACTTTTGGGACACCCTGTATATATATATATATATTGGACCCTTAAGTTATTAGGACTTTTAGAAAATCGGCCTTAATATAGAGAATCTCAATCTGCCTCACAATATATCACTTTGTGAAGTAAGCTCCTTGTTTAAATTATCATTGCTATTATCATTATCATAATCATTACCGCTATCACCAATATCATTATTCGTTATTATTGTTCTTCGTATTATTATCATCATTATCATTATTATTATTATTATTATTATTATTATTATTATTATTATTATTATTAGTAGTATCATTATCACCCGTATTATTATTACTGATAGTAGTGATGTTGCAGCTATTTGACGACGAAAACGATCGATAAACTGTCGGGAATACAGTCTCGTCCTAAGAGTTTTATCGAAGATATAATGCATAGATAAGTTCAAGTTCAAGTTCAAATTCATTTATTCACACTTATTCAATTACAATACAACAACAATACGAAAAAAAAAAGAAGTAAAAACTGAGCTAACTATACATTGAATTAAACATCAAAAAGAAAAAAAGTGCGCAGCAGCCAAACGAGCTAGACTTTCGAGTTGGCTACTATTGAAAAGAATGCTGTAAATTAAGTCGATCTCACCATAACAAAAAGGCGTGGTGTGCTAAGAAAGTTTAACTAGGTCTAACTAATCTAACTTTCTAAGTGGCATGGGGGGGGGGGGGGGGGGCTGGGAGGTTTGAACACAGGTAAGGCGGAGGGGTGGGAGTGTCTCTGTAGGCATCTTTTTATAAGATTCTCTTGGGAGGGAAAATACAATGATCTTTCCTGAATTCTGGCATGATTGCAAATCATTTAGCGATTAGTTTCTCCTCTCTACTCTGAACTCATCCTTCATCTCCATGGCAGTAGTGGTGGGGTGGGGGACGGTTTTTCGTCCTGCTGTAGTAAGCGCGTGTTTCGTAAATTATCAGTACATCACCCTGCGGAAATAAACTACATAATATAAGGCGCTGTTTTGGGCTATTTAATCTCCTGGTAACCGTTACTCTATTTATAACGCAATTTGGTTGTAAAGGATTTTAGTGGCATTTTGAGTCATATTCTCACTTTTTTTTTATTTAAATCACAACTGTTATTTTAGTCGCATCCAAGACAGCCATTTTATGTTATTGAACTAGATCCTTATTCTTGTAAAGACAACGAGCTTAATCCTCTCAGTCTCGCATTCTCCACAAAATTTGCAACGCGTAGTGCAGGAAATTCCCGCTTTAAAAACATTTTCAACGTCCTTTACAACCTCGTTCGGCTTACACAGCTCCTGGTATACCTTTTGATGTTCAAGGTAAGGTGGACCTTAGAGGCTTCCACGCATCTCCTGACTCGGATCTTGATCATCCCCATTCGAAGCACTTTCCCCAACAATGTCCATCTTTGTAGGCAACTCTCTTGGTGTGATGAAATAATACATGTTCAATTGAGGGGAGGTTCTCAAGCTTTATTCCCTTTTGTGCAAATAGCCAGAACTTTTCTGGCATCATTGACTCTTCGACTCCGGTTTTTGTGGTCAGACATTAGGACAACAAATATCTAAAGCGCGGACATGGTAAAAGGGCATCTAACGTCAATTGTGGGTTCATATGTTTCCGGTATCGCGAGGTCACGGGTTCAAACCCCGTTGAGGTCCTGAATATTTTTCAGGCTTCTTTACCCAGCTGCATAAATTGCGTTCACTGCGACGATCATTTCTTCATTTTCAGATTAAGGATTTATATGAATATTGATTGATACAATTGTAAATAGTTTTAATTATGATGTGCAAATTATGTTTTTTCTTTTTCTAGTTTTTAGGTTTTAGATGTTTCTTTCTGTATAAAATGTTTTAGATTCTAGATTTTCCTTTTTCATCTTTTATATAGGGCTGACCTCTAGATATCCCCTTTCCAGAGATATTTTGTAACTTTAGTTTTCATCTCTTGAATAAAGTATTGTATTCTTGTATTGTATTGTACTGAAACGTGGTGTTGGTGGTAGGGGAAAATACAAATGTGGTAGCGGCGAAAGAAAACACTAGGAATTTAGAGAAGCAAAAACGAGAGGTGGAAAAATAAAACATTGTTTTTGGTGAAAGAAGAGCCATTTTTCCGTCATACTCATTACCATAGAGGATTTTCGGGCTCAGAATCAGTGAACCGAAACCAGGGCAACATAATTTGTCTGTAATGAAAATGACAATGGCAGGGAGTAGAACGTTCATAATTACGTTGCGGATCATTGAATCGAAATTCCCTGAGCAATTCGCAATCCACTTCACAATATATCACTTTTTTGAACTAAGCTCCTTGTTTAAATTATTATCATGTTATAATTATAACCGTTATCACCAATATCATTATTCGTTCTTCTTCCTCTTCTTCTTCTTCTTCTTCTTCTTCTCCTTCTTCTTCTTCTTCTTCTTCTTATTATTATTATTATTATTATTATTCGTATTATTATTATTATTATCATTACTGATAATAGCGATGTTGCAGCTATTTGACGACGAAGACGATTAACTGTTGGGAATACAGTCTCGTCCTATAAGAGTTTTATCGAAGATATAATGCATAGATAAGTTTCGAGTTGGCTACCATCGAAGACCGGTTACGAGTGGGTGGAGGTTATACAGTACGCGTTAAACTCTCCACACGCCATCTTTGCGTTATAGATATTCAATCATTTACAGCCAGTCTTTCTTAAAACTAACTAGAGCAATCATGATAGTAGTTCCTAACCCGCGGTTTAGTGCTTGCGTTGGACGTAAGAGTATGGGCGTTTAACCTGATTACATATCGGCAAGAGATAAAAGGTCAAATTGGCATCCGTTAGTCTTATCGTCCCTTTCATGTCCTTAAAATAGCTTAGAATGTGGAATATTTAAGTGTCGTTTCCGCAATAAATAAAAATTATAAATTGAGCCTCAAACCCGATAAAAGCAATAGTAAGAAGACTATAAGTAACAAACGGATCAAGGGGCCTTCGAGACTGCTAGGAACTTAAAATGAGCAGAGACGTTGTCAAGGTAAATTTTCTCCTTTTCATTATAATCAGCACCATTAATGCATGTTTCTAAACTTTTGAATTAAACTGTTATAAAAATTTTGAAGCCAGGGGACCGTGAACATTGAAGGTCTTAAATTTATTGGGCATGGTTTCTACAACCTTAAAATTCAGTTAAACGCGGGAAAAATTTACAGAACAACTTTAGATTTAGAAGGAACCGAGCCATGCAGACACTTGAACTAAGAACTAGGGTGTCATAAAGGTGACTAATGTCTACTAGATGCATTTTAAACATCACCTTAAAAGTTTGGAGACAGTTATTGAACTATATTATTGCATTGAGCTCTGTAGGTCGTCAAGATTCATAGGTTTTCTGCTAAAAATGTACCATTTACAAAACTATTTTCGAACATTTTTCTGCGGAATGATAGGCTGACGACGAAATAATTAAACGAAAAAATTCGCGGACATCTTTTTCCGCGAAAATAGGTTGCATGTTTGGTTAGTTATCAGAATCATGCGTCTGTAATGAAGCTTATCAACTGTAATAATGTTCTTCATTTGCTACTTAGCTGCAGCTTATTTTTCTCCTCCTCTTTTTTTCGTCATCTGGTGGAAGGCTTCACGAAGAAGACGATAGAGCCGCTGAAAGCTGGGCTCGACTTGTGATGCCAAGGAACACAAACAACGCCAAAAACAGGACACAGTGGTGCCAACCGTCAGGCAGTCAAGATAAAGAGACCTTGAAAAGGGTTATGAGGTGTTTACTAACAAGAGACAACTCTACTAAATGCAGAGCTGATCTATGTAGTCTGGTAGATTGCGACTGTAATGATTACTTAAGAGGATGTGATACCTGCGTCTCAGGATCTGCCTAGAAGACTATGGTTGCTCTGTGATCTAGATCAAAAGTACAGCAGCAGCGTTGGACTCGAGGACTTGAGTCAACACTCTTTGATTAAAGAATAATAATGACGATAATAATAATCATTATAATAATTATAATAATAATGATTATACGTACTTGATTATCTATGAGTATAATGAAACGGTGCTAGTGCTGCGCACAATCACACTAATAAAGGCGAAACTCCCCATACTGCAATTGAGGCATTCACGATCAGTAGTCCTAGGTCCCCACTACAAGACCTATGTTAAAATTGTTGGTGGTGGTGGTGGCAGAAAAAAGGGGAAACAATTGAAATGTGGCGGTGGTATAGTCAAGCCATATGGTGAAAAAAAATGTGCACTTAGGGTAAAAGCACCAAATTTGGCATGGTAATAATACTTGGGCTGCTGAAAAATATTAGCTATGGAGTCAGAGGGGAGGGAAATTTTGTACTCAGGGAGGTGGGGTGGTTGCAGTTTCCAAATAAACTGCTGTTATTGAAAAGAATGCTCTAAATTAAGTCGATCAAGGCGTGGTGTCCTAAGGAAGTTTAACTAGATCTAACTAATCTAACTTTCTAAGTGGCGTGGGTGGGAGGTGGGGGGGGAGGTTGGAACACAGCTAAGGGGGAGTGGTGGGAGTAACTCTGTAGGCATCTTTTTTTAAGTTTCTCCTGTGAACGAAAATACAATGACCTTTTCTGAACTTTGGCATGATTTCAAATTATTTAGCGATTAGTTTCTCCTCTGACCTCATCCTTCATCTTCATGGTAGTGGTGATGGTGGTGGGGTGGGTCGTTTTGGTGTAGTAAGCCGTGTTTCGTATATTATCAGTACATCAACATGCGGAAAGAAACTACATAATATTAGGCTATTTAATCTCCTGTTAACCGTTACACCATTTATAACGCAATTTGGTTGTCAAGAATTTTAAAAGCATTTTGAGTCATATCCGCACTTTTTTTTTATTTAAATCACAACTGTTATTTTAGTCGCATCCAAGACAGCCATTTTATGTTATTGAACTAGATCCTTATTCTTGTAAAGACAACGAGCTTAATCCTCTCAGTCTCGCATTCTCCACAAAATTTGCAACGCGTAGTGCAGGAAATTCCCGCTTTAAAAACATTTTCAACGTCCTTTACAACCTCGTTCGGCTTACACAGCTCCTGGTATACCTTTTGATGTTCAAGGTAAGGTGGATCTCAGAGGCTTCCACGCATCTCCTGACTCGGATCTTGATCATCCCCATTCCAAGCACTGTCCCTAACAATGTCCATCTTTGTAGGCAACTCTCTTGGTGTGATGAAATAATACATGGTCAATAGAGGGGAGGTTCTCAAGGTTTATTCCCTTTTGTGCAAATAGCCAGAACTTTTTTGGCATCATTGACTCTTCGACTCCGGTTTGTGGTCAGACATTAGGACAACAAATCTTTAAAACACGGACATAGTACAAGGGCATCCAAAGTCAGTTTTTGGAAAATGTCTGTTCGGAAGACGATTTTAGATCTAGAATTTTCGGAACATTTGTTGTAAAAATTTCTTGCTTGCCTGCCTCTCCTAGGATTTTCGAACGTCTAAGAAATGGTATAAATGCCCATTTTTAACGGTTTTTTCCCTGAAAAGGTCACCTAGAATTTTTTGGGAGCCTCTTCTCTAGCTGAAAGTTTCGAAAAGGTAAGTTTTGATCCCTATAATTTTCGGATCACTAGGCTTTCAGCAAGGAAATCCGAACAGATGAAAAATTTTTAGGGGATAAAAGTATGCCTATATCTACCGTTCAAATACTAAAATACGTTTAACAATGCTATGTTTAAGTGGTTTTGAACTATTTTCTCGTTGGGTGCCCCTGATAGTAGATCTTGAATATCCTTTATAGTTTGCTAAGGGAAGTAAAAAATTCAGTGGCTTCTCCATAAGACATCCTTGTGGCCCAGGTGGTTCTCTCGTCCTAAGAAGCTGATGTCTGATTGCATTTTGTGATTGCGTGATAAAAGTACAACACCCTATATAGATTTTTCGTTCCCAAGAGCCCTGACAACATTGCTGTGCTATGTGAAAACCAGTTGCGGTTATGATCTATGTTATCGACACCAGGAGACTTATGTTGGATGAAGATGAATCTTTACAACATCGAACCACTGAGTTAAATCTTATAAGCTGTGATACAGTTAGAGCAGCTTGATTTTGTATGATATTGCTTGACTAAGCCTCAATACTAGCTCCATCGGCCCAGAATGATCTCAATTAAACTTCTCAAAGACTGAGGGATAGAGGCTTCTTGGCAGATAATTTGAAATGTCCAGGGAGTCCCAGTGTGCAAAATTGGCTGCTTTTGCAATCTCCAATGCTTCACTATCAGTGTTTCTGTCTTTGGCGTCCTTCGAAACAATTGCAGCGTCTTCGCTAAAAGCAAGAAGGACTTCACGACCATCTCTATATGGCGTTAAACCTAGACATTGCTGTGTCAAAATAATGCTCTCTAAGTGTTAAAGATTTGTGGTGTGCGCTTGCTGTGAAATGAAGCGATTTCTTCAAAAAACTCCTGCTACAGAGAAACACAACGATAAATGAAAAACGTAATGGCGTCATTACGTTGCCATGGCGACTCCGATTGCAATAAAACCCAGATCATAAGAAATTTTCATCTTTATATAATACAGTTGTGGTAACCCTTTTTTCCATACCTTTACTCATGCCGACGTAGTTAATGCTCAAACTTGGGAGGTATCAACCCCATCAAATCCAGTCGAGCCACCTTAACAGGTAAAGTTTTGTCTTTTCGACTTGAATTTATCGGAAAGAAAAAAAAAGTTTTTTGTTTACAAATGCCAATTTAGCTTAAGTCTTCCGTTACTTTATTTAGTTGACTTATTCATAAATAAGCTTAAAACTAAATTTAATAATCTTTTTTTACAGAATGATTTTAAAAACAGAAAGAATTCACAACTCCTTTTGAAGAAATATCCCCGCAAGAGGTAAACAAATGTCTCCAAAAGTTTTATTTGCCGGCAGGAAAAGGGACGACCGCGGCCGTTCGGTCATTGCGAGCTAAAATTGTGATCGTTGGCAACAGAAAATGAGTAAAACTCATCATTTTTGGCTAAATTATCCTACCGTTTTAGTACATACTAAAACAATTATTCACCTCAGTGTCGGTCGCTAGTGGTGGACAATTTACCTCGCCGCTTCGCGGCCTTGGTTATATCCACTACCACTGGTCACCTCCACTTCGGTAAATAATTGTTATTAATAACTCCCCGTGGCATATTTAAAAATAAGAACTACTCGACTACACTCTGAACTTCACTGTTCTCATTTTGTGTTTTTGCAGTAGGTTGGCTAATCTGTTAAATTCCTAAAAAGTGCAATTCACTTTTATTAAAGAAATAAAAAGGACACATCTTACGGTGAAAATCTGCATAGTCACACAAACAAACGAGCAAAAAGACCAGCCATTCCTGTCCTCCATGTTGAGTTTCCCTGAGTAGCCAGGCCTTTTCTTTCTTCCTTATGTAGGCTTTCTTTTTTCCATCAGGAAGTATCTTAAAA
This sequence comes from Porites lutea, assembly GCF_958299795.1. Taxonomy (NCBI): domain Eukaryota; kingdom Metazoa; phylum Cnidaria; class Anthozoa; order Scleractinia; family Poritidae; genus Porites; species Porites lutea. The sequence continues at coordinate 33,345,438 of NC_133205.1, forward strand.
ATATTAATGAAGTGTTTTGGAGTGTCAACGGGTGCATGTATAATATTGTCTGCTTTCAACTCAAAATTAATTCCGCCCTTCACTACTTTACTTGTCTCTACTTGGCTTTTCCTTCTAACAAGAATCATTCACACACTTTGTTGAAATATTTTCATAAAATCTCTGGTAAAAGTACAGGTAGGTAACAGGTTTTTTTTTAGGGTTCATCTTGCGCTACTGTTAAGAAAATGGGAATACAAAGTTTTGCAGACCGATTTTCTCCCTTCTTTAAGTTTTTTCCGGACTAAACCAAAAGGACCATGACCCCTCTCCCCAAGGGCACAATGTTGTTCCCCCGTGCACACTTAAGAGGGGCCCATAACTAAAAATTGTTGTTACAACTAGTACTATCACTGTGCCGAGTTTGATGCTTTCACCCCAAAGTGCACAATTTAGATGTTTCTTTACACTATATGTAGTGGTGGTGCTGCTGCTGCTGAAGGAGGAAAACAATAGAAATGTGGTAGTGGTGGCGGTGGTGGAAATTATGAATGTGCTGGTGATGGTGGAGGGAGAACAATAGAAATACAACTAGAAATTCTAACAATAGAAATACTGAATTGGCAAACTCTGGAGAAACGTAGAAAGTTCTTATCTCTAGTTCAGGCTACATAATAGTTTTTGAAATAGATAGCCTTCCTTTTTCGGACTTTTTTGAACTTACTAAGAGGGTCTCAATGGGGTGGTGGCTTTTACGGTTATCTGCTAAAATTTTCGCTCTTCTACGGCTATCGGTTAATTTTTTTTTCAGTTACGGTTAACGAAAAAGTTAAAAATTAACTTCTTTTGTTTCAAAAAGTTAAATATTAATTAACCTGTATTTTTTTGTATCTTTAAAGCAAAATAAAGGTCTTCGGATCATCTCGGGATGAAATAAGCTATTCTTTTGAAAAATTTTAACATTTGATAGATCATACTTTTTATAAAGTATTGCACTTCTGATATTATTTTACACATAGAAATGTCAATAGTCAATTTAAAAATAATCTTTGTGAAAAAGCAAAAGCAGACACGCGAACGCCCAACTCAAGGCCGGGGCGCGACATTCATTATAACAGAAATGGCCGTTTTCCCACTAGAGAAGGATTATTCGTGTGAGACGTGTTATTCGTTTGATGATTCGCGTCAGATAGGTGATACGTCTTAATTTGGCAATGGAATAGTTTTAATTTTCAATAAACAATCCGCCTGACTTTTGAAGACAGGATTATCCGTTCCAGATAGCCTGTTTACAGCCGCCCCTTCCCCTCAGAAAAAAATCGGAGAAGGGGTGTCTGTGGGGAGGGCGCGACTGTACACAGGCTAGTCTCAGACGAATGATCCATTTCTAGGTCTAGTGTGAAAACGGCCAATAACAAAATTCCCGTGTCCAGTGTTTCTAATGATAGCGAAGGACTGTACGGAACGACTGTCTTGCCGTTGCCTTGTCCGTAGGCCGCATTATTCCGCGCGGCTGATGCCTTTCGGGTCATGTGGTCCGAGCGGGTTCGCCACTGAATTGAAATGCCTTGACCGAGATTGCGTGGGAAGACGCCGAACAGGGACTAGGCATGGCGATGTCTAACGTAGCGTCCGAGAAAAACAGGGAAATGTTGTTTATCGGCAACGTGTTTTACAAACGGTGACACCTCTGCGTGTTGTTTCACTACTGTTTTGAGGGCCAGCCTCCTGAAAATTGCAAATATTAATCCCCAGCAAGAAGCCACACTTTCCCTATGGAAAAAAATTGTTCCCCAAGAAAGCGCCGGAAATGGAGCCTAGGTCTTGGTTAACACCTAAAAGGCGCTTCGCCTAACGTGCGTACGGAGTCACACTAACCGTCACACTAACCATAAGTGAGTTTAGTACCTTCCTTAAAAGTAGCAAATCTAGGGAACACTTTCTTTTACGGTGAACTCTTTTTTACGCTATTTACGGCTAACGGTTAAATCTTTTCAATTTTTACGGCTATCGGCTAAATTTTTGGCCGTTTTATGCCTATCGGTTAACCCCATTGAGACCCTCTACTAAATGTAATCGAACTAGAGCCAATCACGATTGTAAGCTCTATGTAAAAGTTGCCATCTTAAATTGCTACAAATATTCTTTCTTTGTACGGATCGTCAGTGCGTGGAATAATTTGCCTAAACTTCGGATGTTGTACACTCAGGATCGCTGACTTTACTTCGCAGCAGATTAAGAATTTATATGAATATTGAACACGTAATTGTGCAGATATTCTGAAGTATTGAAAATACATACAATACATGGCAATACATCGCTACACATGGTAATATAAATCTATATATGTTAATTTATACAGTTCTTGATACACTTTAATAACCCTACGTAAAGTACCTAGCCACTTGCGAAGCAAACCGCTGACTGCATGGCGCTGCAGTCGCATCGGTCGTCACTGAAAACTAAATCGAAAACAAATACCGCGTTCTTAAGGGAGAAGCCAGAATGAACTCCAAAATATTAACTATAAGTATGGCATTTCTGTCGTTGAAGAGCAGACGTCTCTCCCGCGCCAGCCATCCCTCCCATCGGCTGAATTTATAGTTTAAATTTTATTGGCCAGGGATGTGTCAATTAGTGACAACATGTGAGAATAGGAACCTTAAGAAACGCGAACGCCTCAGTTACAAATAATTGAACAAGCGAAAGTGCTTTGTATCGATGAAGTCATTTTACTTAAGATTTTAAAATTAAAATGCTTGAAACTTGCTTTTAGTCTCTGGCAAAGGTGTTCCATCAAGCAAAAGAAAACAATAAACTCACGGCTGCTGTTCGAGACGTGGTGAACGTCAATGTACAAATTATGCGATCTTGATTAAGTTCATTAACGTTACGTTTTTACTAGTTAAGCGCGCTTTATTGCAATATAAAGTACCTATCAATGTATTTCATGTTATTAATCCAACTGTCGAGCCCTCTAGGCAGAAAAATGTCACATTAAATATCCTACTTTTAGCACTAATGATTGCAGGGTTGGATACAGACTAGTGCAACTAGTTTCCAGAAACTAGTCTGAATTGTTAAGAAATTTAAAAAAACCCTAAGAAATCCTTGTCAGAAAGTCTCAACCGCGACATTGAAGATATAAAATCATAAGTCCCGAGCTTCCTTGATTGAGCCCTGTAAATCAAGAAGGTAATCATTGTAAAGCTTAAATACCATCTAAAAATGATGGAAAACGTCAAATATTTGTCAATTTACATAGTTTTATGTATTAACGTTGTCACAAAATAAAAACAAACAAAAAGCAAAATACAACTGGTTACACTAGGAAACGGTTTATGGAAATTAGTAATAGAAGATCACCAGATGGTGACCCCTGTGCGGTCTTCGTAAGTGTCTTCCCACTATGTTAAAAAAAAAAAAAAAACGAATTTAACTTAGTGATGGACTTTAACAATGTGACCGATATAGATGTGAGGAAAAAAATGATAAAAATATATTCCTTCTGTAAAGTGAATTCGCCTTTAATTAGAATATAAAAAAAAGAAAACGTCGTCTTGTATTAACTTCAGGTTTGTTCGTTTTGACGATAGTAGTTAAAAGTACCAATTGATCCCAACTGATACAACTATAATTGCAACAACGTTTTGTAAAAAAGATTGAGTAGAGGCGGACCTGTATAAAATTTGAGACTTAAGGAAAATGGGACAAAAATACATTTTCCTCCCGCATGGTACATTCATGCCTTTTAAGGGAACGAAATATATTGCTTCATGTAATATAAATTTGCCCTCTTCTTTTCTCGATAAACCAATAAATGCTGTTTAACTCCTTCTTTTTTAATATATTAGATAAATTTTACCAACCCAACGTGACTCAAGCTGATCCTACTATGTATACAGCAAAGTCTAAAAAATATATATTTGAAGGCCTTTTAGCGTCCTATAATGACGGGAAGGAAGGGGGAAATAAATAGAGGATATTACATGGCCGCGCGGAGATACGAAATGTGAAATATTTTTTCAACACGAGAGCTCACGAAAGCTCACTTGGTATTTCATTGGTGTTTATATAATGAAAAAAAAAAAATTTTGTCTACAAGGTGTATTTGCCTTTTATGGCAACCCAATCCATTATTTTACATAAATAGACCCGTTAATTTTCGATATAAATTAATGTGCAGGGCAAATAAATGAATTTATCACGACTTCTGATCAATCAACACGATCCCAGCAGGGCCTAAATAAATCATTGTTCAGAAAAGATGTTCAAGAATAATTTTACTGCAAAGCATAACGCTAACATATGGACCCACCCTGGATTATCATTCATGCAGTTCAAACCAGGAAGCATGAGAGGGGGTGGGGGTGTCTGTATTGTTTTCTAACTACGTTTCTTGACGCACTCCGTGTGTCAGTATGATGTCACATAGCTAAGGGCGAGGAGAGCTTCGGGTATCTTGTGCTCTGACATGAGACAAAAAAAGGACTGTAATTTGTTGCCCCTTGAGTCTTTAAGGCAGGGTATGACTAGTTGGCTTTGCGCGTACGTTCGAGGGTTCAAGGCGACACAGTTTTTTTTTATGGTTTTGTTATGCTCTATCTTTATTTATCTACAATTATTGTCTCTATTATCACAGTCTTTGCTGGTGTTCTTTTTGCGCATCAGCCGGGCGCAAACCATGCACCTAGAGCGTCAGTCACTCAAGTCAATCATTCTGTTCATACACTGAGCACCTTTCTAAGGATTCGTGCAGATCCCAGCATGCAGATCTTTTGAATCTCTGTCATACTAGCTCTCTCTGATACTTTCTTGATGTTTTCAACCAAACCCTTCTTCACTGTACCAAGCGCACCAACAACCACAGGATCACTGCGGTTTTCATATGCCCCATTCTCTGTATTTATAGTTCTAGGTCTTTGTACTTGCATTTTTTTTCAGTTTCCTTTAGTGCGATGTTTCTATCTGATGGAACAGTCATATCAATAAGTTTGCAGGTGGAATTCACTAAATCTTTAACGATGATATCTGGTCTGTTCGCTGTTATAGTTCTATCAGTATTGACTGGCATGTCCCGCATGATGGTGATGTTGTTATCTTTATTGTGTATCACGGTCTCTGGTTCGTGTTCGTACCATTTGTCTGCAATCTCTATATCATGATCTTTACATATGCTCCAGTGGAGATATGCTGCAGCATTATTGTGCCTGGAGATGTACTCTGTTTTGGCTAATACCTCACATCCAGATACAGTATGGTCCACTGTCTCTTCGTGTTGCGAACACAATCTGCATTTGCTCTCCACTTGCTGGCCACATATTACTTTCTGGTAGTTTCTGGTGTTTATTGCCTAGTCTTGAGCTGCAACAAGTAGTCCCTCTGTTTCTCCTTTCAAATTACTTGACAACCATTTGTTGGTAGTGACTGTGTCTACATGAAGCTTCTCTAGGATCTTTGGATACTGGCCATGCAATGCTTTGTTTTGTTTTTCCAATTATTGTTACTGTTATTGTCATTATCATTATCATTATCATTATCATTATCATTATCATTATCATTATTATTATTATTATTATTATTATTATTATTATTATTATTATTATTATTAAATTTACTCATGCAGTGCCAAACTGTTCTCCGAAATTCATTAAAAGAGTCACCAAATGGTTCCTTAAAGGATCTCTGGAAATCGTCAAGCTGTCACAGTAATATTCAATATGATGTATACAAATCCACTAAGGAAGTTCTTAAAGATTTCCGTTCTAATCAAGAGGATAAACTGCAACACCACCTAACATATCAAGGTTTCTTCTTCTCAAATGTTATCAAGTATTCATTGTCATCTGTAAATTCTATTTGGTCAGAGGCTCAGTCTCATCTACCCAAGAACATTTACAATTTTACCATCCGCTGCATCAACAACTCCCTCCCTACACGTAAGAATATGGCAAAATGTGGATTATCACAAAGTCCTGATTGCTCCTTTTGCCCTATTCCTGATCGAATCACTCCTTAATGTTATCGCTGGTTGTCAACAGTACCTTAATTGCTTTACCTGGAGACACGACTCAATCCTTAACTTCATTGCCAAGTCACTTCAACCTGTAATTAATGTTCACTCTTCACTCTATGCAGATGTTAATGGTTTTCTGAATCTCCCAAGTGAAAATTATCGTCCAGGGCCCGGTTGCATAAAACGCCCGTAACATCTACGGGTATACGTACGTGCACTCGTAACTTTAGTGAGTTGCATTAAATCACTTAAGTGATCCACTTAGGGAATTCACTTATTATAAGTGGTTGCACTTACGATTTTCGTAAGTGTTCACCTAAGTGTCGTCTATGCAACAGAAATTGAGGGTGTTGCATAAACCTTTTTTTACGGGAAAAATAGCACGTAAATTTACGGGACCTATGTAGGTCCCGTATCGTTACTGTTTTTACTAAAGTTAACGAGATCTTTTACTGAGAAGTGAAAAAAAGTAATTTTTCCTCACGTAATTCGTTCTTATGCGCTTTGTTAACCTCTGATGTACACTTAAAAGCCGACGTTGTGAAAAAAGAAGAAGAATTATCATTTTCAGTAGACATTGAAGAAAAATAACGATTGCATGCAATTTTTTTTTTTTTGAAAGGTTTAAAAGTGTTCGAAACGACTTAAAACTTTCTTTACACTCACCGATGGTCAGCTTAAAACAAAGAGTGAGTCATTAATAAAGTACTATCAAGAGCAAAGTTACGCGTGCTTTTAAGTGAGCCCGTAAGTTATCACGTAAAACAGTAACTTACGAGGGTGCTAAGTGCGTTTCATGCAACACCCGTAAGTGCACCCATAACGGATTCGTAAGTGACCTACTTAAGTGGACACTTAAGTGTAGGTTTTATGCAACCGGGCCCAGATCTTCTTTTCCTAATCCAGTCCAAGTGCCTCTAGGTTCTAGAATTAACAGCTGGTTTCGAATGTAACCTTAACAACAATGCAGTGCGTAAGAAAGAAAAATATCTCAACTTGATCAACGAAATACGGTGGCCCGTAAGGGACATTGCAGTTTTTTTTTTGTTTTGTTTTTTCGTTTGTTTGTTTGTTTGTTTTTTTTTTTGGTTAAGTCATCGCGCGATAATTCAGACTTATCGCGCGATAAGTTAAAATTATCGCGCGATAAAATGAACAGTTATCGTGCGATAAATAAGAAAATTTAAAAATTATCGCGCGATAATTAGTCAGTTTATCGCAAAACAAAACTTTAATCCTGGATTAACGCTAATCAGCCTTTCGGGAACCGGGCCCTAGTGAATATAATATATAGATTTAGCCAGGGCTAAAAGCGAAGCTCCAATTAATAAATTTATTTTATTTGCTCATTTCGTTGGATGAGTTTGGACTCGGTCCTCCTTATCACGTGGATATTTTAAGGTTTTCCAAATTACTCTTTGCATAGTCTGCTGAGCAAAATTACGATTATATATCATGAAGTTCATACGTATCAATCTTGCGAAATGCCTCTCAGAATGTGCAATGAAATAAGGAGAATAAATCATCTCCTCGTGTCCCACGGTGAAAACAATCTCCGGGGGGAGGGGGGGGGGCGGTACTCCCTCATATAACATATAATATATAGGTATCTGCCTCCCCAAAGGGTATGTTTTTGGTGCCGTTTTGGTCTGAAAACAGGTATGGTTCAGTGACCAGCTGAAAACCGCTCAACTAGTTTCATAACGCGTTTTCGGCACAATCTCTAGGGGCAAATGGGCTGCTTATTTAACTTACTAATAACTGTGTGTTGTAAATTTATTCTCAATGGTCGTATGACACTTAAAAATGGCTCTTTTCATAGCCACAACATAAGCTTACTTTAAAAAATTGACCACTCTTTTTTTATACTACGGTATATCTCTCAGGACAAGTGATATTACTGTAAGTAAAAACTTGCAAGAGGTGACTGGCTGCACATCTTCACCGGTGTGAAACCTTTGAAAACCTTTTACATATTGCTCCAGTGAGGAGAACTCTTTCAGGGATCTTACATTTTATAATTTGAACGATGATACAGCTTCTATATTGAACTTGTAGCCAGTTTATGAGATATGTCTACTCAAAAATTTTAATTTTTTTTTCCTTAGCTGCTGTAATCTTAGGGTATCTGCTTTTAATATCTCCGTACTTTTTAGGTTTACGCGATCTCAGAAAACAATGTTCGGCTGTACACAGCAAGTAGTCTTTAAATATATCCAGATCTGAGACTGGTTTTGGGGATATTTATCACGTCTTTAGTAGAAGCATGATTTAAATACTTTATGATGCTGTGTCCTTTGAATGTCGTTTTAAAACTCAATCGCTTTGTTAATGTGACTTGTAGTTTTAATATCAGAGGAGAGTATTCTAAAGCTCGATATTTTTCAATACCATTAGCATGTACCGAGCCGAGTGAAAAACTTGCAAGAGGTGACAGGAAGGACATCTTCACTGGCGTGAAACCTTCGAAAAAAACCGTTTTCATATTGCTCCATTGAGGAGAACTCTTTTAAGGATTTACAGTTTAAAATTTGAACGATGATAAAGCTTCTATATAGCGGACCAAGATACGGCTCGGTAAAAACAAAAGTAAAAACTTGCACTATCAAATTCACGGCCGAAATATCTGACACTGAGACTGTGTTTTTTAAGACACAGTTGTATACAAAGGCACAATATTCAAGGAAAACTCCATCCTTGATGTAAAGACACATTTTTAAAAAAGGGAAACCTTCCAGTATACACATTTCACCTCTTGTCACCCGCCGTTAAAAAAGGATTTGTCAAAGGAGAAGCCTTGAGAATCCTACAAACAAAGTCCTCAAAAACTACAAAGAACGCTTGATTGACAGAGGCTACCTACAAATTATGATAGAAAACCTTCTATCAGATATAAAGTTCACAGAGAGGGAGTCTGCACTCCTGAAACACAACATCAACGCTCCAGCTTCTCTTTGCCATGTGATACGTTGCAATTTATCGCGCGATAATTTAAACTTATCGCGCGATAACTTAAGCAAAAAAAAAAAAAAATTGTAATGTCCCTTACGGGCCACCGTAACAAAATGAGTAGAAATTACAGGTGTGTCCTCTCTTGGTGAGATTTCCGTGAGCGCTCTTGGCGTTTTCTGCTATGAATGCTCCACGTTCTTAGACATGATGAATGACATTGGCATCGACAAAAAGCAGCAACTTTATATAATCAAGAAAATGATAAATATAGCCATTAGAGCAACATATTACATCTTTTGTTGTAGAAATAGGAACTGGGATAGCTTAGACTTAATGCAATTTTTGTTTTTTGTTTTTTGTTTTGTTTTGTTTTGTTTTTTTTGCTTTTGTTTTGTTTTGTTTTGATTTTTGAATAATCCAATCTCAAGCATTTGTAAATCGCCTATACGTAGCGAGATTTACAATTGTACATTCAAAAACACAAAAAAGTTTCCATTATTATTATTATTTTGTTTGTTTGTTTTTGTTGTTGTTCTTTGATGGAAAAGATGGAAATGATGAGATGAGTTTCTGGTCTTTTTGAGACCAATTTTAACGTTCATTTAATTTGCCAGAATCTAATAAGATATAACATGCAAAAAGGAAACCTGAGAAAAGTTTCAAATTATTCAGTATAGGAGGGATCAGGTGATCTTCATGCAGCGTAGTTGCAACCATTTACTGCTGATTTTGGCTTTTCCTTTTTTCTTCTTTTTGTTGAACATCCCACAAAGATATCGTAAAAGTAATAAACAGTTAATGAATGAGATTGAGTCAGTCTTATGAAGAATTATGGAGATCGAGGAGGGTGTTATCCGTCGAGGCCGTAGGCCGAGGCGGATAACACCCTCCGAGATCTACATAATTCTTCATATGATACGAAAGCCGAATTCAATAACTGTTTTATTATTGATTCAAAATAATTCCTAGTTTGAAAACATAGCTAAAACATGCTTACCTCCATCGATCCATCGATGTTCAGTTCATCTTCGATAGTGTACGTTTAGGTTTGTCCAGCTCCGCAAATATTCTCCAAATAGCAGATGTCGCCCTTCGAGTTGTCTTCTTGCTGTTCTTGCCATGTTTTTAGCTATTTTTTCGCCTAGTTCTTACTCTTGTAAAGAGTGAAATGTCCGCCATTTTTTCAAGTTCACAACCAAAACAACTCAACCTCGTCCCCAGGCCTTCTTGGTAAACGGCGCCTTAACCTGCGAAAACACTGCATTTTTGACGTCATTTCCTCGTTAAAGTCAAAGTTCTTCCAAATTTGGTCATCAGTAACTGGTTATGGTGAATTAAACGTGTGCTTTTAGCCAAGCAGAATCGGGGAAATATTTTGAATGAATAATAATCTATTTTTATGTATTAAAAGAACACGGTGAACGAAGAAATAAATAAAATAATAATCCTGACAACAAATAAATACATCTGATAGCTGCTTCTTGGAGCATTAAACAACACAAAATTAAAGTTAAGAACGTTACTCGACGTAAATAAGTAAATAAATAAGACAGTAGAGTTTTAATTTTAAGATCTTATAAGCCACAGTGACGTGAAGCAGTCTAAGACGGTAATAAATATCCATACACAAACACTTTGGGAGGAAATTGCATTCAACTTGATGAACCGTTAAATGCTTACCTAGACTTGCCCAACTATAAAAGGGCATTATAATCCGCCGAAAAGAGAAGTTTTGGTGGCAACATTTCATTCATTGCACTTTGTGTACTTTAAAAAATATGAAGTCATTTCCTGATTTTCACTTTTTACGACAGTGTCGACAGTGTGACAGCAAAGTTAATCGTCTCTGACCAGGCGGTGTGCGTCACGACCCACAACTTGGGTTCATGGGTAAAACTGTTGACTGTGCCTCATTTCAATCATGGCACGGTCGAGAGGGAGATGAATCAAACCCAGGGATCAAAACACTGCTTCCTTTTCTGAAAAACATTACGGAAGAGAAATTACGGAAGAGACCGATTTGGAGAATTTTCAAGATCTCATAGTGGCCTTAGATGCTTGCTATTGGCTTCATAAGGCAATTTCAATAATGATATCATAGGTGACGAATTACTCCTTAATTCTGGGGCGAAATTTCAGCGTTAATTTGTAATTTCACATGTGAAATTACAAAATTGCCATGGCAACCTTCCGTACGTCTCAGTGTCAAGATAGCGACGAGGTTTTAAAATGTCGTGAATGAAGATGTCAGGGCACAAAAAGACGCTTTAGAAAACCTGAACACACTAGAGAACATCAAGAAGGACTCTAACAGGTACTTTGCCGAAAAAGTCTGAAAAATTCTGAACTTTATAAGCCAAATTTAAGGTCTAAACATTTGAGAGAGGGGGTTCTCGATCGATACGATCCAGGATAAACACGTCAAAAATCCAAGATTGCTAACGTATTCGTCACCTATGATATTAATAGGCAATCAAATGGTACACTCGTGAAATTAGGGAATAATTTCACTTGCGTTTTGTCCAAATTCTAATAATTTCCCGAGCCTTTAGGCGAGGGAAATTATTAGGATTTGGACAAAACGCGCGTGAAATTATTCCCTAATTTCACTCGTCACCATTTGATTACACATACGTATATCGCGATTTGGAGACGATCGAAGGTGCGATCTAGCCGATTTTATGCGGTGATTTCCTGCTTCTTAGAAGAATTTATGTACTGTTTTGTGTATGTATATTTTTATCTCAGAGTGAAAGAGATCTGTAGTTCATACCTGCATTTGCTTAACTAAAAAAAAAAAAAACGTTCATTTGATGTGTTTATATACTTGATGGACTTTATTACCGGCCAAGGAGGGGGAGCGCGAGCAAACAGCAAGGTGAGATCGTCTCTCATAACAATTTTATTTTCATCGACAAGTTTACATTATTTTGCAAACAGTGCGCGTTTGTAATCCTTATGGGCAAATAAATCTTCTATCAGACCGAAAGAGCCGAACAGCTACAGCACAATGGGAATTTCACCGAAGCTACAGCGCAGAAATAAACTACGATCTTGTCTGTGCGTTCATTGAAGTGAGCGCAGTGTAGCGTTTTGTTATAAACCTAACCTCACAGTTTTAAAATCTGCATGATGTTGTCTAGATCTTCGATAATAGTTTTCTGTTTTGGTAGAGATTTATAACAATTTATTCCCTCACGTAAGTTTACATAAAGATTGCCTACACATGGTGCACACATAGTCGACTTGTTTGTTTGTTTGTCGGCTGCAGGCCGCTGCCTACCCTCGTCGGGCTTATTTTAGTCACCCGACATACTATGCGATCGGTGAACGGGTCCACGGCAGTTTGGAAGAGCCTAGTTCGAAATTCGGAAGCCGATCGAGCAAGAGATAAAAGCGTCGCTAGTGAACGATCTGTGAGAGGAATTGCGAATCGAGTGAAAAGATATGGAACTGCAAACATCTCTGCTTTGAATTTCTGGAGGAATTGAGGCCGGGGGTAATTTTCCAGCGGAATTATTCGCCTCGAGCGACGGACACTCCGGAAATCACTGTTCGGCCTTATCTTAGCTCTAGTGGCGGGAAATCGCTAGGCAGGTATATGCACCTTTCGGAGCCATTTTTTCGGGAAAAACATTAAAGATTTCAAGGATAGAAAGAGAGAAGACAATTAATAGAGGAAAGAAGTCTTTGTTTCTTTAATTACAACATTCCACGGTATTAAAAAAGCTTTCTACGTATTAGGGTTAGAGAGTGAACAACGGATGAGTCAAAACTGCGCGCATTATTTCGCAGGCTGTGTATCTTGCCGCGAATATCTTGTACCGGTGGAGACACGATTGGACGGGTCACCATAACGGGTCACCATACTATCCAGGGCGTTTTCTAAGAGCTCTCTGTTATATATAATGGATTAAGAAAGAAAAGGATAAGGTACTTTCATACTTCATTGAAATAGCCAAGGTTTATATCGCCTTGATACATGTAAGACAAGTTATTAAAACATAGCAAGTGCTGCATTGTTGCGCGAACGCGGTCGCTAAGCTTGAATATTCACGTCGCGTATTAAACCTGGTAGTTTGCGGTCATATCGAAGCGTAAAGGTCAACAGTGGTTGTTGATGAGCGAGCAATTATTGTACAGTTGCGATGGGTTTTGTGGAGCCAGCGAGCAAGAAGCAGGAGCACACGTTACCTGCAGATTAGCCCATGGCAAATTGGAGCGGATTCGTCGATTATTCTCGAATTTATAGCGCTTCGTGTGAAGGTGCGTGGAGATGGTCCGTTTGTTTTGTAGCCAGCCTTTAATTCTTCTTTAGTGGATAGTACCTACAATTGCAAATCCCAACAAAATGCCACTTTAACCGGCCAGGAAAGACAAGGATACGTTCGGTTGAAGGTATCTTAGCTTTGTTTTGTTATATTTTGACTTTTGGACTATTTTAGTTCATGGGAGTTTCGATGACTCATTGCATTAATTTGTCTATGTGAATATTAATATATTCATTCAGTGACACATACTTCGTCTGGGCCGCCTGTGAGGTAATTATCTTGTAACTGCCCTTGCCAAATTACAACTACAGTGGAACTTCGATATAACGAACGGCCAAGTTCGTGTACGAGATTCCGATTTTCATATGTCTTACTATTTCTGGGGTAAAGAAAATTGTTCGTTATACCGAGGACTTAGAGTTCGCCGTATCGAGCTCGAGGTTCCTCTGTTTTCGAGCGCAATCATGGTTTCCGCTGTTTTTCTCCGAGCCCGGTATTTATGCAAGCGCAGGGCGTACAGTGGGTACGGGAGGGAGCTCTTTGTAACGTGTTTGATAACAAACTGGATTCTTATCAGTTTTGGCAGACCAATTCGACCACTTACTCTTTATTACAACAACATGGTCTAATCTAAGGATCTGTGTCTTTCCACTTACAATGAAATACAACCTGGGGTAAAACACAAGCTATTTTCTTCCTTTAGAGAGACATGTTTCAGTCCTATCAAAATGGTCGTTTTCAGGGGATTTACAGACAGTGATAAATAAAGCTGAGATCTATTCCTTTAGTTTTCGAAAAGAGGGCAAACTATTTAGTAGGGACTATCACATCGAGTGAATAAGCCTTTAAAAAAATGTTAAACAATTGCTAAGTTTCAGTCCTTCTCTTATACAAAGCTTTTCCGTTTTCAATTTATAGAAAAAATGTAGTAAAATTATATTTGAATGTCTTTTTTATATCTATATGAAAATATATATATATATATAAAAATTCAACTTGAGACTGTGCTTCGCCTGCATGTTAATTCATTTTCTATTGTAAATTTAGTAAACTTGATCGACCTGTCTCTAGGATCCAATCATACATGTACAGGTGGTCACTTTTAAGTGTAGTAGATTATTACCCAGATACACAGGCTTATACCAATTGGCTTGATCCTGGAGTAATGAAAAAAAAAGGCCATGTGAGTGACTATTCTTCCCCCCAAACCTCTGATTTTGAATCGTAGTAGTTTTTCCTTTTTCATAAGGAGTATTCTGCTCTTTTAAGACTTATTTCCTTAGCTACTCTGTTCACAGTTGAATTTTGATAGCTACATTGTGCTATTTAAAACCTGCATGTTTATTTTCCATTGTGAATTTAAGGCCTTTGCTCAGGCTGACTATGATATCTTTACCGAGGTTGCTGCTTTTAAGAGTAAGGTCGATAAGAAAAAAGTTTAAAAAAACATCGAAGGAATATACGAAAGTGTCCATATACATTATCCATTTTGTTTATTAAACTGTTTATGCATTTTAAATGATAACGGAACAATTCGTCGAGAGAAGGAAGACCTACCACTAAAAACTTCCTTTCGCCAAAAACGTGGGTTTCTTCTGTACAGCTGAAAACTGTTTCGCACTGTTTTTTGGTTTGATTATTGTTGGTGTTGGTGTTGTTGTTGTTTTTTGCTTTTTCTAATGATTTGAAGAAATAAGACAACAGTTTTCAATTTACAATACATCTTTCGGCAAACTTATGCCATCTTCAGTTGTGGAAGCTCGTTACAACTTGAATTTCTGCAGTTGTAGAAGTTAGTTACAGTTTGAATATGCTAATTACAACGATTTCAATGAAAGCTATATGTGACAGAGCCATGAGGACAGAAAAGGATGTTGTTTCTTTTTCTTCTTTTCTGGAGATGGCATAAGTTTGCGGAATTAAGCATGTCTTGTTAATTGAAAACTGTAATTTTGTGTTATTTCTTCAAATCATACCAATTTTCTACTCTGACTCGCGTCCTTTGGCACATGCATCAATCGAACTTAATTCAATGAAAGTCGACCCAAATGGCAATTTGATTCCACATCAGTTCGATATCTGGCCCCTGGTTTACCGATACGAGAGTGGACGCATTCGCAACTCCTTAAAAACGGCACAAAAATGCGAGCAGGTTTTTTTTTCCTTTCTTTTTTTTTTATTAATCTTTAGTTATTTTGTTTTACTTTCTCAGTAAGTTTTGGATTGAAAACATCGTGTCAAAATCACCAAAGGATCCGTCTTAACCCCTATCACAATAATCTTTCAAGATGTATAGATACTACTAGAACAATTGCTTAATTTTATACAGGTTGTTAAATCTAATCTCATAATGGATCACATTATCTGGCAAAGTTTAATATTTGCTTTGTTATCTCTCTGTCTACTTTTGCTTAGACGAATAAAACTAATTGAAGGCGGCAAGCGGGACTTAGGAAACTTAAGTAGGAATTCCGAAAGGTATACGTACAAGTATAAATATCTTCGCAAAAAAAAAAAAACAGCTTCCGTCAAATTAAGAAATAAAACTGTGCACCGCGCACAATAGCTGACTTTGAAAACCATCGAAGAGTAAAAATGAACTCAGAAATTTTTACGGTAAGTGAAACTTGAAGAAGCGTACTTATTTCATTAAATAAGATTAAGGTGTCTTGACTGAGGTTCTCAATGGGGTTAACTAACCGCCGACCGTCCAAAAACATGTTATTATTATTATTATTATTATTATTTATTTTCTTTTAATTTATTTTTTAACGTTAACTGTCAAAAAGATTAACCGTCAAAAGGTTTCAAGGTATTTCAAATCTCACTATTTCGGCTGATCTTCACGGGATTCTGGCTCCCAAATTAAGATTCTCTAAGCTGGAAAAAACAATTCCCATGTTATTAAAAACAGTCTTCTAGAAATTATTTTAAGACCTTATAACCTGCCTTTTTCTGAAAAGGCCGAGAGAACCTCCAAAACACAACGGTTAATATTCATTTATAAAGGAGAGTAATATTTACATTAACTCTTGGACTTAACTTCCACTTAATAACTGTCATAAGCTCCAAAATTTAACCATCAACCGTCAGAATTGGAAAAAAAACCGTCAACGGTCAAAGCAACCAACCCCTTGGAACCCTCTTGACTGGATTATTCAAGGTTGAACATTATAATATCACTATTTAGAAATCTATAGACAAAAGACCATCAGAGCTGTTGTGACTGCAACGAAATGCGTCTTTTTATGTTTTATGTACCGGCATATTTCTCGGCACTGAGATGTCTGTTTGTTTGTTTGATTTTTTTTTCTCACGGAAGCTTCTTTCCCTAGTTCGTGAATTCTGAGCAAAACCCGGCTATGGTTAGAAACACAGTAAAAACTTGATAATCGTGAAGTTTCACCCATAACTTTCAAAAACAAAGCGGCTTTTGAAAAACTCTTACGGTTAGAAATGCAGTAACTTAACCTTTAGAAAACGAAGCGCTTTGGAAAAACTCAATGATCTTGAAACTTGTAAGATCAAATTTATTAAGTAAAACGTCAACAAAAGGGCGTAACTGCATGCTTAACTTTTTCTAACATTTGGCGAAAGCTTATTGATCTTCTCACACACTTGATACCACTATGATCTACTAGTACGGTAAAACTGTATTTCAAAACGGCTTCAGTAGATAGTGGCAGAACACCAAGATTGACCGTAAGAATTTCACACCAAAATATTTCGGTAACGCTGTTATAGATTTTTTCTCAAACTTCACGTCTGAAAACAGGCTAAATGAATGAATTACTTGAAATAAACTAAATCATTTTCTTATTAATTTATCAATGACATGAAGAGTTAAGGTGCAAGACCACTGCAAAAAATCGTGTACGATCAATCGTGCTCTCAACGTTGGATGAGAAAAGATCGCGATCAGTCAAAATTAATAAAAAGTATAAATTATTATTAAAAAGACAACTGCAAAGACTGATCAAACATTGTGAAAAGACTGTAGTTACGATATGTCATCTGACCAATGCCAATCTTCATCAGGTTTATTATTCATCACATGTTTATTTTTAAACTGTTTATTTTCATTAATTATCATTTAAAAACTAACGAGATAATGTTCCGACGTTTTGGCGACATCATGACGCCATTATCAAGGAATGAAAAAACTCCTTTAACTCCAGTCGTTAGTTTCTACATGTTTATGTTTCTCTAAATCATTATTAATTATTACAAATTATTATTATTATTATTATTATTATTATTATTATTATTATTAATTTGTTTTTATTTTATTTCATTTATTTTACTTATTTATTTATTTATTTTTATTTTTTTTTTTTTATCAGCTGATTGTTCTTCTTGTTGCCGCCTCGTTCTCGACTGCGAGACTTTACCAAGAAATTGGGAGAAGCAGCAAAGCAAAAGGAGTAGCCACTGAAGACTACTCTCTGTCTCGATTTATAGGGCTGGAGAGAGCTGTGGGTGACAACACTAAACAATTCCCAGGCATAGTGCACATGGATAAGCGACGATGCACCGCTATGAACCAAACGTTTATGAACAACCTTTTCAAATACCTCAGGAGTCTCAGTCTAGACCCTGCACACGAACGGCACATATGCAAAATGGGATGTTGCAAATGCAAATCAGGTTCATCCGGCAGATGTGGCTGTAACTGTCAAATCTAAGGGGAAAATACTCTTCCTACTTTTGTTTTTTAACGATATCACGAATATAACATGAAAAGAGTGATGCCTACAATTAGCAGTTTGACAGTGATTTCCTTCTAGTGGCGTTATTTTTTGTAATGATTCCTAGACTGTAACATTAAAACTGTGCTAATAAAAGCCAAGTTTGACAAATAATAGGTGCATTAAGCTTCATACGAAATTAAACTCAGCCATACTAAACGGACCTGGAAACCAAGGCTTCCAGCCCTGGAACTCAAACAATTAGTTTTTACAAAACTAAGTATCCCATGAAGGGTTAGCCTGTTCACAGACCCCCTACTTTCTCTTTATAGTTCTTTTACCACGGGAGATTTATTGAAATACTACTGTCAGTGAACAAGCTCTCCTACCCACAGCGATGGCCAATACTATGAGTCCCAGACTCACATGTTAGAGTCCTGTAGCCTTGTGCATCAACACCGGTACCATGTAGACAATTTGAAGATAATTGTTTGTTTTTATTATTTTTAGCAGCTCTGAGCAAAACTTGACGCCTATTAGAAAACAAGCTTCCATTTTCTTTGCACAAGACTGCTACAATAACCTCTAAATCAAATTGGCAGAAAGTTAAAAATTGACCTTAATCCATTTCAGCACAGTAGGACTATTTAAATCAGTCAACTTCGGGGTTAAGTTTCCAGTTGACATCGATCAAAGACATGAGTACAAACAAGAGAGGATAAAGGGGACAGAGAAGGCATCCCCATACACACTTTATTCCATAGGTAATTCGTCTCGAGTTATATTTGAGACCACAAATCCCGAGGGGGATTAGACAACAGCCAATCACATAGCGCGAATGTGTTCCGCGTGGATGACCCACTCTCAGAGACACGCGTCCTTCACGAATTGACGCTGAAAAAAATGGCGGAAGACGCGGAGAGCGATATTGCTATTTCTTTTGTCGACGAAAACAACTAAAGAGAGATTTCTGCTAAAGCTGTGTCAGCGAAACGGAAATTAAAAAAGAATCGCCCTTCCTCTCTTGTATAGAGCTAACAGTACAGCAGGGAAATCCTCAACACACTGAATATTCTCTCAGGATCATTTATAATTTACAGTTTGAAGAGAGCAATTTCTGGCTTGATATTTATTCTTTTATTAGTCTTTTATTATTTAACAAAAATAACACTTGGCGTCCTACTTGCTTTATTATACAAACGACCGGTTTCAATAGACCGGCGAAATTTCTCATTTTATTAAAGCACTGAGATTACGACAACTTCGGGTTAAACTGATTTCACGGATTGTCAAAGAGTCAAGCGATTCCCTTTTCCCAGATAGATAGATAGAGATAGATAGATAGATAGATAGATAGATAGATAGATAGATAGATAGATAGATAGATAGATAGATAGATAGATAGATACCCTTACCAAACCATATGTATTTTGAAACTGATTTTAAAGTATTTAAAATGTATTTTCAGTATTTGAACACTATTTTCCTGTATTTTAATACTATTTGACAAAAAAATTTAAATTTTCGCCCCTGTTTGAAATATATCTTTAGTGTAGTTAAATTGTATTTCATGTAAAGGAAAACCTCTCTCATCAATTTACAATGTATTTTGTTTAATAAATATGATTAAAATAGAGTATTTAAAATGTATTTTTGGCATAGAACCACTAACACTGTTACAAACAGAGTTCAAATAGACTATTTGAAATATGTTTTAAGGGCTTTTATGCTGACTGTAATTAAGATACTTTTAAATAGGGTACTTTAACTCTGTTTTGAGTTGTATCTAAAATGTATTTTGAGACGCATCCACTCACAAAGTTACAAACATAGTTCAAATGGACTATTTAAAATATGTTTTAAGAGCCTAAATGCTGACCTTATTTTAAATCCTTTTAAATAGGGTACTTTAACACTGTTTTGAGTTGTATCTAAAATGTATTTTGAGACGCATCCACTGACAAACTTACAAACAGAGTTCAAATAGACTATTTGAAATATGTTTTAAAACCTTAAGAACTGACCGCATTTTAAATACTTTTAAATAGGGTACTTAAACACTGTTTTGAGGTCTATTTGAATTGTATTTTGGGCACACAGCACCCTGACTATAAAAACAGATTATCCATAAACTATTTGAGGTCGGCTTAAAGTCATCAAATGCTTACCTTATTGTAAATACTTTAAAGTAGTGTACTTATAACTTATTATTACCAGGGTGCAATACTGTAATGTCTTTTGGGAGACTTATACTCAGACTATAAATAAAAGTAACAATTGCACAAAGTTAATTTTTAAGCCTTCATCGTGTCACGAACTCATAACTATAAATGACTCAAAACAAACTGTCACATATTGTGGACCAGATTCTCCTCCCAACAAAGTTCGAAGCTGAGCGAAAAATTAAATCTAAATTAAATAAAAAAAGAGAAGAAAATTAGGAACAGGTTTTAGCTTTGACTGACAACACGTAACTGTGACAGTGTTCCGATAAAAGATCTATCCGTTCCTCACTGTTCATTACCTGCAAGCTCTCTGCGAAAATCTCCGCGTAGATTTTAGCCGTGATTCAATTAATGCAGTTACGGGACTTTCCATAAGTGTTTTAAAAGAAACTTCTTAAAATCGCATTTTAATTTCATATAGAAATTTTTTCACAAACAGCCGAAGCCGCGGGCCGAGAACCGGATGCACGCGGTCAACAGAGGTTTATCTAAAATAAGCCCTTGAAATTACATAATAAATAAATTATCCAAGCTAAGATCTCACCTCATATATATTGCATCAAGAAACAAAGCTCAGATATGAATAAACTCCGACATATGGTTATCTTTCTCTCATAGATTATTCCGCACATGCATGGCATATTATTTCTAAGATATCACGCGCGACTGAAATCACGACTTCGCGCCGCGGTGATGTGACAAATGCACGTGATAAACAAACCGTCCTTTGTCCTTTGCTCATTTCAAATTATTGTACCGGCGGTTGCTGCGATGGCGGGTGCGCTTGATTTTACTGTTTGTTACGATCTTACAAAAGTATAAATTTCAACTCTGCGGATTGTCTGAACACGTAGATGTTGCATTTATCACGGATCAAAAATGGGTATGACTCCTCAGCGACTGTTATATACTTTGAAAGGATCTGGTTCAGTTTCTCTCCGAAGCACGCGGTCTAATGCTGTCTTGTGTGTTAATCCAAGAGTCTTCTGTTATGTGAGTATTATACACAATATATGCATAACATGCTAAGACGCTTAAGTATAAGCCATATGAGAAACAAATGAAGGGTAGTAAACATTTATATACTCCCGCCTGTACGGCAATTTTAGTTTTTACAGGGTTCCATGCTCAGCCTCGCTGTTCTCAGTCACTTGATGTCACGTCACCGACCTCTTTCATGCTCGTGTAAATTTGATGGTGTTATTCTTATGTTGTTCTTTATCAGCCAATAATTAAACGTTCAGGCGTAGCCTGCAAGCTTCTGGTAATAATTGAGTAAAGCCGTGAATATAATAAAAAATGTAAGTTACATGTATGTAGATTATTATTTACTAGCCTGTTCCAAGCGTTCAGATAGTGGAGAGCGGTGCAAAATAAAGAAAGCGATGAAAAGTAGAGGGGGACTGGGGAGAGAGGTGCGGGAACGCTTGTAAGAATTTTTAACAAAAGTGCGTTCCGGTATACCAGATCCTGGTATACCCTCTGATTTGTTGATTTTGACAGTTTTTGTCAACAGTGGAACGTCTTCGATCACAGCGAGAAATGCGACATGGCGGTGATGACAGACTCTACGTCCCGTCCAGAATTCGAATTCGCGACAAACACAGCGCTGAGAGACTTTCCAAACGTGGAGGCTAAACGCGAAGAGCAAAGGAACTGTTTAAAACACTTAGTCGGCAGGATAGATGTCTTCGCAATTTCACCGACTGGCTTTGGAAAAAGACTTATTTTCCAGGTTTTTCCTCGAATAAAGCGTGTGTTGGAATGAGGGCAGGATAGAATACCATTTACGATTGTTGTGGTAACTCCGTTGATTGCCATCATGAAAGACCAAGTGGAACATTTGAACAAAATCGGAGTAGCGGCGGCAATGATGGGAGAAGATGTGGATGAAGCCGTTAAAAGTGGAAGCTTCGAAATTGTATGATCCTTAAAAATTCACTCAAAGGCGTACTTCAGTCACAAATCGTGGTTGTCTAAGAATGGACAAAAGGACTTCAAAAGGAAAGCTTGGAAAGCAAGTTGCAGCTATCGCTATTGACGAGGTTCACTCAATCACCGAATAGTAAATTTTCTCTTCGTTTGGTGGGCATTTTCCTTGCTCGAGTTAACGATCTGTATTAAAACGGCTTTCTATCGAAATGAGCGATATTTGTTTGTCACTTGATTCATATTTTTTTTGTCAAGTACACGCTGAAATCATGTTTTAAAGCCGTAAATAAATTACTTCTCCCGCTCTCTATTGTCTGAAAGTCTTACATTAGGTTTTTAGTAAGATTATGTACACATAATATTAATTTTTGATCTGAGAAATTTTGATTTACTCGTAAGAAAAATAATAAATGTATGGGGCTGTAACATCAGTCTTGATTGACAAGTGAAGACCACCTACAGCTGATGCGGTCTGAGTGGGCGGATGAGTCTATTTAAAACAAATCTAACAGGCGTTCCCTCTCTCACCTCTCCTCCTCGCTCGCTTTTATTTTTTCGCGCTCCTTTTTACTTCGCACCGCTCCCCAGTATCTGAACGCCTGGAACAGGCTAATTATTTACCGGTAACGTAACGCAATACTCTTTTGAAGCGGAAGATTGATAGCCTGTGTACCGACCCCCTTCCCCTCCGATTTTTATTGAGGGGAGGGGGTTTGTACACAGGCTAAAGATTGATTTCAGCATTTCTGAAAAATTCCATAAGAATTTCCCGAGAATTCGTAGGGAAATCAACGTAAAGTAATCGGCTAAGAGATAATTCCGGTGAAATCCTAGCGTAGGACTGTGTGGAGAAATTTCGCAGAAGTAAATCTTGCTTTTTCAGAATAATTTTCGACAGTTTTGTATTCATTTTATTTCATGAATTTAAATGGTATTTTCATCCTGTTTTTGTACTGTTTTTATGCTCTTTCGACCGATTTTTGTACTGTTTTCAGACAACTCTAAGGCTATTTTCTTACAATTTTACACTGTTTTTGCATTTTTGCATCCTATTTTTGATGTATTTTCACAATATACGCGTGCTATTGCTTTTCTTCCTCTGTGGTATTTTAATACTATTTTCAAAGTATTTTTATTGTATTTGCAAATACGATTATTTTACTAAATTTCGAAACCCATTAAAAAGCTATTAAAATATATTTTGAAGCATAACATTTTAATAGCGTTTTAAACAGGTTAAAACACCTTTAAAATCAGTCGAAAAATATATTAAAAATATATTTTTGGACCTATTTTAAACCTGTTTTTTTCAAAATACGTTTAAAATTGCCATTAAAAATAGTTTTAAAATAGTATAGCAAATTAAAATATGTTTCTGAAACTGTTTTTATCCTGTTTTTATTCCGATTTATAAGATATTTAAAAACTATTTTAGACCTGTTTTGAGCCTTGCAAAATCCCTGGAATTTTTTATATATTTTAAACGAATTTAAAAATACATTAAAAATTCTTTTTTAATAGCGTTTTAAACAGGTTAAAACACCTTTAAAAGCAGTCGAAAAATACATTAAAAATACACTTTTCACCCTATTTAAAACCTATTTCACAAAACAGGTTAAAAACAGTTTTCAAAAATAGCTTAAAAATACATTCAAAACAGTGTTGGATTTGGTAAGGGTAGATAGATAGATAGATAGATAGATAGATAGATAGATAGATAGATAGATAGATAGATAGATAGATAGATAGATAGATAGATAGATAGATAGTTTATTTGTAAAAAGCTTGCAGCTACTAAGCTGAATTGTGTATTTACAATGTAATATATAATATTAATATAACATAACAGAATCTTACAATAGTGAGTATAATAAAATGATAATGATAAAGTGCTAAATAAATATTAACATCCTATAAATATAAAAAAGCTTAAAACTGTTAAAATATATACAACGTCATCGATCTCATTTACAAAACTCACCGAGCGCTAAAATTCGTTATCAGCACATGGTCTTACTCAAAAACTATTTTTGAAACGCTCGGTCTTCCATTTGGAAATGGCAAAACGCCTTTTGCACCGAAGATTATAACACGACGGCTCTGACGATTGAAGCATGTTATGTAAGCGACGGGCTGGGTCATTAGCAATCGAGAGGAAGGTCTTTTTACATAAGCTAGCGATGTAGCCATTGATAGACATAGTATTTGAAAGCTCTAAGGCCTTTCTATAGGCCAGTCCCAGGCAAATGATTGAAAGTGCCCGTTTCTCTACATTCTCTAGATCTTTCTTTAAATACATGGCAGGGCGTAGAAAAACGCAGGCGATGCGTAGGTCATGACTGACCTTATACAAAATGTATAAAAAAGAATTAATTCATGCCTTGCGACATTGGCGGATGAGCGCCGACTCATTTCGTTTCAATATTCAGGAAAGCTCTCGATCTCTTTACGCTTTCATTGCCTTTCGCCCGACATGTTTTGCACGGCGTTTAGTCGTGCAAAACCTCCACGAAAGGTCCACACGGCGCGCGAGGTAACTTTATCCCGATTGTAAAAATAACTCGAGACGAATTACCTATGGAATAGGGTGTGTATGGGGGCTGCCGGCTCTGTCCCCTTTATCCTCTCTTGGTACAAATAATTCGTTAACAAATCTATAATAATTGTTGCGCTTAGTAATAAGCCATTAAGATGGCAGACGCGATTTGAGCGAATACAATGCGACGTCATTGTTTATATGCATTACAATTACCTATTATTGATAGTATGCAAATTTTACCATACATCGCGCCGCAGTATAAAAAAAAACTTGAGCGGACTTGTCAAAGTATTCATCTATAGGGTATATATCTATAGTATATATGCAACGAAACGCGGCAGCCAGCCATTAGAAAACTGCAGGAAAATAAAAATTGAAATGGTAAAACTGCTTACTACGCTGTACGTTGCTGAAAAGTTTTAACAGCAGAAATTTTTTTATCGTAGAAATTATCTACCCTCAGTGTCTTTCACAGATACATGTTCGGAAATGTATGTCGGAGCGAGTTTATGAATGGCCTTGAAAGTTAACAATAACATTTTAAAAACTAGGCGATATGCCACGGGTAACCAGTGTAGGGCTCTTAGCAATGGTGTAATATGACAAATTTACTTTCTTCGAATACAAGGCATGCAGCAGAGTTCTGGACTCTTTGCAGTTTCTGAATCTGATACGCAGGTAAGCCATATAACAGACTATTGCAATAGTCAATGTGGCTAGAAATAAAGGCATGTATCAGCGTTTCAGTACATTCTTTGCTAAGATATTTCCTTATCCTCCTGATACTGTACAAATTAAATAACAGAATGCTGCAGAGCTTGTTTTCGTTATGTGATCACCCATTGATAGGTTAGAATCGAACCACATACCCAGATTACTCCTAACGGACTTTTCGATGACATCAAACAGTGCGATTGACCGTAAAGAGAAGTGAGCCAAGACACGAGCCTTGAGGAGTAACACACCGCAAGTCAAACTTAAGGACAGTGCCATTCAAACAGGGATTTATGAAAGCTGGGTTAGCAGATATTTTGTAATTTCTCTCAACTTCACCCCCTCTCTTAAGCTTTTTACTGTGTTGTTTGCTTATGTGGCATTTTTTGGGGGTCCTCCCTCCCAACGTGCAGGGTGTTTTTTTCCGTCCCTACCCAGAATTCTCTGTCTAACAAGTAATAGTTACTTGAAATCAGGGCGCGCGTAAAGCTGGTTTTGGTACCGTTTAGCAGTTTATATTTCGTTATCGGTCACCTCGAGAAAAGTTTCCCCGAGAGCATCATGGAGAAAGCTCTGAGATGGGACAAAGTTAAAGGAACAGTATCCCGTTACTGCGCATGCACCAAACTTTGATTTTTGGACAGGATGTCGCGAAATCAAAAGATGCGAGGAGAGTAAAAGAATCTTGAAAAATCCGTTTGCATCGCGCTTGGCCGGGTTCAATAGGACACTAAAACTTCTCGGGATTATAGATCAGTGATATATTGTTCCTGTTAAGTTTCGATTTGGGCAAAATCTGGATCTTTTGGTGTTACTTTTATTGCCGTTGGCCGGAGGACCAAAAGACTGGAAGCACTTTGATGCCGATTGAAGGCTTATTTCTTCTACTAGCTTCCATACAAGCTCAGATAATTGTGAAAGGAATACGCAGAAATGAAACAGCAACAATAAAGACTGTAAGAAAGAAACCGTTGAGACATTGATGTGACTGAGGAGATCTTGTGGAGGGGAGCTTCGTGAAGCAGAATGTTTTACAACGACGCGTTAGTAAACTTTAAAATGAATCTCCCTACTGCCGACAAAATCAAACAAACAGGCGCTACATGTTTTGAAAAACTAGTGACATGAAATTATAACCTTTGTTATGATTCATAGCGTTGAGATTGCATTTTTATTTATGTCTTTCAAACGTTTGAGGCTAGAACGCGAGCAAATCAGGCAGATATTACTGGACTTGGAGCGACTGACCTCTGACACGAGTTTCACATTAGAAAATATGTTTTTAAAGCGAGCGGAACGAGATTTTCGGGTCGCGAGGCGGCCCAGCTAGCGAACCGCGAACCGCGAGCCAAATTTTTATATAAGACGAAAGACTTCTTCGAAAGTCTAAAATATTACTTGAGAATATAAACAACAAATCTCTGTCGGCGGTGCGGTCCGGAAGGAAATCTTGTCGAGTCAATTTGACAGTTCTATTGTCTTTTGAAGAAAAAACAGATGACGCTCGCGCATGCGCATAATCGGGACACTGTCCCTTAGATACGATTTGCAAAGTCTGCGTCGTCCAATATCGTACTTTAGTATATACACACTCAGTGATCTTGGTGATTTAAGCAATCTGATTGGTTCGCTATCTCGGACTATTCAACAATATTCACCTCCCTGCGATAATGTGGATGGATAATGTGTGAGCTCGGTTTTTTCCCATTTTCTTAGAGAAAGATCTTTTAAATAGTCGACAAAATCCTAGGGTTGACTTTTTTTCTGGCAAGAAAAGACTTCGAAGGATTGAAAACGGCGTTTTTCCATTTAGTGTTGTTGAGTTTTGTGGTCCATGGATTGTTTACAACTCCCGTTTATTCGCCTAGAAGAGGCCGTTAGGTGAACTCAGCGTTTCCTAACATGAAAAATCTGGCCCAAAAACGAAGTTTATTTATGACAAACAAATTTGAAAGCAAATGTTTGCAGAAATTCTACATTTCAAGTAAACAGGAGAGAAAGACTGCTATATGAAGACGACGTCTTACCTCAAGGAACCGAATCACCATTTTTGTCAGCACTTCATGCCAAGAACGACACAACAAACCTTTTCGGCTATAAACTTGGCGAGTCAACAGAAAACAACAAAGCTCTTCTTTTCTTCTCAGGTAAGGAAACAATTCAAACTTTTAGCGGTTCCATTCAAGTCCGCATTACGCTGTTGTTTGCGAAGTGATAAGCTTGTGATTGCCATGTTTGAAAATTCTACAAAGATCTGCACTGGCTAGTACCCCTCCCTCTTTCTTAATGTAGTGAAAGGAATATTTTCATGTCTGATCAAGAACTAGAATATTCCTTAAAAATTTCTAGAAACAATGTTTTTTTTGTTGTGATTCTCACCTAGGTGCAAGATGTTGTCACACTGGGCATTTTCACGTAACAAGGAGGGCCGACCATGTCCACTGTACACTGTAGGATGCACAAAGGTTCACTCTTTAGCAGAGGCAGATCATGGAGAACATGTTAAATTGCTGCTAGCCGCTCGTCTTTCAGGAACATACGCTGTAATTAATTTTTTTTTTCTTTAGTTAAATGTGAAGTTTAATACTAATTCTTTAACCATGTTTTTTCTTCTAGAATATACTTACAAATCTCGAGATTTGTTTTTGTTGTCATGTTTTTTTTTATGTTAAAAAATTGCCATACTATAGCTATTTCTTATTTTTAGATGTTGTATAATCTTTGGGTGTGTGCAATGTAGATTGTTATATTTAACATATTTATTTTCATTATATTATTGTTAAGAAAGGAGTTGGAGTTTCCATTAACTCAGATTTTTTAGTAATCTAGTCATTCATCTATTTCATTCTTTAAAGTTTATTTTCCTTTTTTTCTAATGCATGTTGTGCACCTTTTTTTTATCTTTTTAGGCTTCTGATGCAGGCTTAGATGGTATTTCCTTTGATGGGTCATGGAAAATAGAAGGCGATGTGGTATCGCCCATCTGTAGCCCATTGTTTGAAGGTCATGCTGCTGTGATCAGAATGGAAATTTTAAAAGAGAGCGGTATTTCCTTCAAGTTTCAGGTGGAGTCAAAGTTGCAGCTGCCCAGTTTTGCCATTGATTTAAGGTGGGCCAGTAGCCTTGAAATCTTATCGCTCTCTTTAAGAAGTGTTTACATAGAGATTTTTGCTTATATTAATAGCCTCAAAGTTTGGATTTAGGACTGTATTTCTTTCTTGCTTTGTTTTTAGTATTTGTTTTTTATTCCAATAATAGTATATTTCTTGTCATTTTCCAACAACAAGTGCTGTTTCCGTTCTGGGACTGAGAAAGTAAAGTTTGAAACTCCTACACGTCTAATGTGCCAAGATACAACTGATTGAGTCGAGCGCTCTACGAAATACGTTCAACTCAAATAACGAATTTGCATTGCTCCTGTTCTGCAGTTGAGCGCTTTGAAGAATGAATATCCAAGTGAAGGACTTCGAGTATTCTACAAAAAACATCCCGCTGGCATCCAGAAATGCGTACCTTCAGGTACTAATCGCGAAAACAGAATCCCTTATTCAACGTACGCGCTGGAAAGCTTTCTTTTTTCTGAACAAGAACTGCAACGACACATCCAAAGAATCTTACGGATTTAAATCGAAACGGTCACCACCTCATGTAGCGGAACTGAATGAGTTTGAGGACTGTATGCTTGAAATGATACAGCGAGTTGAATTCAAGACCAATACTTACTCTAATGACCTTTAGAAAAAGCTCAATAAAGACGTAAAAGAAATACAGGAAGAACACAACATTTTTGTGAAAGCAGACAAAACGACAAACTATTACAAGACTGCACCCGAAGACTACATGAGACTTGTAAACAAAAACGTTACGAAGACCTACAAGAAGACAAACCCGAACGTGCCGGACATTATAACTCTAGAGGACAAGAAGATAGCAGAAAAAATCGAACTAGCGGACCGAATTGAAGTCTCAGCATCAAGGGACTCCTTCAATACACTGAAAGACCACAAACCAGATTTCATTAACAACCCGACCTGCAGACTCATTAATCCAAGCAAATCTGAAATTGGTGTCATTATCAAAAACATCCTCGACCGCATAAACAAAGAACTCATCCAAGCAACCAAGGTGAACCTGTGGAAAAGCACTAACAACACCATGGAATGGTTCAAGGCAATCCCAGAAAAGGAAAAACACGCATTTATCACCTTTGACGTGTGCGACTTCTATCCATCCATATCTGAAGACCTGCTCCTGAATGCATTAGATTATTCTTCCAAATTCACCACTATCACTCCACAAGACCGCCACATCATCATCCACGCAAAAAAATCACTCCTTTACCATCAAAACTCTCCCTGGACCAAGAAGAACACAAACGACATGTTTGATCTTACAATGGGGTCATACGACGGAGCAGAAACGTGCGAATTGATAGGAATTTACATGCTCTCATTGATCGCATCCAAATTCAAAGATGAAGTTGGACTGTACCGCGACGATGGTCTTGCGGTTTACAAAGCCACTCCGAAAGAAATTGAAAAAACCAAGAAAGAAGTCTGCAATGTATTTAAATCAAAGGGCCTAAAGATTACAATCGATGCCAACAAAAAAATCGTTCACTTTCTTGATGCAACCTTCGACCTTACAGACGGAAGTTACAAGCCATACATGAAACCCAACAACAAACTCTCGTACGTCCACCAACAGAGCAACCACCCCCCGGCATTACTAAAAAACATACCACTCAACATCAACAAAAGGCTAACGAACATCTCATCCAGCAAAGAAGTTTTTCACGAATCAATTGCTCCCTACCAGCAAGCACTTAAAGAAAGTGGATATAATCACAAACTAACATACAACCCTGACCCCACTCCGAGAACCAAAAGAAAGAGAAAAAGGGACATTACATGGTACAATCCTCCTTTCGATTCGAATGTTAAAACCAACTTTGGTAGAAAGTTCCTCCGCATCGTCGATAAATGCTTCCAGAAAAAACATCCACTCTACAAGATTTTCAACAGACACACTCTCAAGCTAAGTTACTCATGTATGCCAAATATGAAATCCATCATATCGTCACCCAACAAACACGTTCTTTCCAATGCAAATGCCACAACACCACCGCAACCCGACACCTGCAATTGTAGAAAAAAGCCTTCCTCGGCATTTCTTAGGGACCTTAACCCTATTCAGACTCGGGGGGGGCTTTTCGAACCCCCCCTCCGGCAAAATCGTGATAACTCCTACACCGAAAGAGCTATGACGTTCAAATTTTCTGACTTTTCCTTAAATTTATCTAGGAACATTTTGGTATAATTACCATGTCCATGTGATTAATCATGTTGTCATGGCAACCAGTTTCTGACACATAGGTTTTGGAAAATTTAAAAAATGGTGATTTTTTTGTTTTAAGATCGCGTTTTTACACTTATAGTGCTTTTTGTTGTTAAAATGGTCTTTGCTTGGGGCTAGTTTTTTAATTAGATCAAAATGTTTCAACATCGAATATTTGGGGGGGAGGGGTGGGGTAAAATTTGTCACTTTTTTGCTTTGACAAATATGCTGCTCTATTTTCCAAATAACACTTCCAAAGTCATTTGTTTGGGTAATAAACATTAGTTTGATACTTCTTTTATACATTCTGAGCTTTTTCCCCTTTGAAAGTTGCTTTAAATTATAATTTTAGCAAAAAAACGGAAATCCAAGATGGCGGATCCAAGATGGCGGACAACCATTTCAATTTTTAAATTTTATTGCTTCCTATTGCTTTTTCTCGCTGTACAAGTGTTTCCTTGTTACTAGTTCATAAGAAAAGATAACAAAGAGACGACCTTACCAATGTTATTGATATTTTACGTATCTAAGGGGAAAAATAATGAGAAACATTGAAAAATCGGAATATGACGTCACTGTGACGTCATCATTGGGCGTGGCAAGTCAAAACTGGGTGTGGGGCTTCTTTGTACGGAGATGATCATTGTGTGTAAATTTCATGACCCTAGCATTATTGGTTCCAGAGATACAGAGGGGGGGTCATAGGAGCCCCCCCCCCCTCCAGTCACAGATTGACCAAAAAAGCCC
>NC_133205.1:33381837-33389337 GCF_958299795.1 Porites lutea
TGCTAAAAATAGCCTTAATAGGTCACGTGACAATTAGTGACTTCAATCATCATTCAAAGTTATTAAACTTATACCCAGGAAGTTTGTCTTTAAGTTAATTTGTGCTATATTGAAAGCTAAAGAAGTTAGACCACCCCCCCCCACACACACACACTCACACACACTATTTGTGAGGAATTAGATAGAAGACCAATGCCTTAATTTTCTTGAGTAGATGACAAGTTTTGATATATAGGATGATACCTTACCAGTTGGCTTGTCAGTCCAAAGAATCCTCTTAACTAGAAGAATAATAATAATTATTTGCAAGAGAGGATCTGTATATACAAGAATATCTGTCTGGATTTGCAAAAAGGCACCTCCAAGATTTTTTAGCAACTGTTTCATTTTCAGTATTGGCCATTTTTTCCCCTATGTTTTCAGTACAAAAACCCTTAAGGGCGACTTTCTGTAAATACCACGGATGGGTCTCAAAGTTCTTTGTCACGTAATCCCTCGTTTCGCTAAGGGGGAGTGGCTAGTATTCGGGTCTGTTGGCAAAAAATGTGAGGTAGGTCAAAATGTTTTCCTTTTTTATAGCTATAACCATTTGTTTCATGAGAAATGACAGCCGAATAGAATAGCTACCGACACTAAAGCCGTTTTGTACATATATGATAACTGTCACAAATACGGTAAAAGTAAACAAATACGCACGTAAGGGAAGTGTTGTAGTCAAGAAGTTCATAGCACACTTTCTTAAATTAGAATTGTTTTTGCTTTTGAAAATTTACCACTGTGAAACCTAAACTCGTTTTTGGTGTTTAAACTGGCGGAAAAGGGGCGAATTTGAGCCAGAGTTTCAAGCGCTGTCTAAGTTCTCGCTTGTATTCATCAATACAACTGCAAGTTCAGAGGTTGTAAATCACGCGAGTACCGTAAATGTTTTCAGTTGTAAAAACTGAAAATTTCACAGATTGATAGGGGAATTCGAAGCATTGCTCTTTCTCTTGAACCATTTTACTAATGACAGCCATGTACCAGGAACGAATTTTCGCCGTTGAAAAATAGCAAAATTGATGGTCGCGATTATGCTGATTTACAGGGTAATTTTGAAAAAAATATTTCAAAAAATCAGATTGCAATCTTTTGAAATTGTAACAACTTTTAGATAGAAAGGAAGGATCATAAAATTGTTTAATATAAGAAAAGTCATGGTATTAGTTTCCGTTTCCATTCACGAAGCGAGGGAACCAAGCACATTTTTCGGTGGTTTGAAGGCCTCTCAAAGGTGAAAATTGAAAAAAAATTGATTATTTTGGAAAATATTAGGTCAAACGAACTGAGTCTTTTCATTAGTATTTTCTAAAATAGTTCCCAAAGGGCTTTGTTGTGACAAAGTTTGGGGATTCCGCTTTTTCGATCTTGCATACCTATCCGTGGAAAAAATTTATCGTTGAACCGAGTTTCTCACAAGTTGGACAATAACAAGTGAAAAATGCACACGGCGCACGTGCAAGAGAACAAAAGTATATATCTATCTATATATCTCTCTGTATGAAAACCTTTTTGAAAACGGGTGTATATATATATATATATATATATATATATATATATATATATATAACCTATCAAAAGCATCGTTTAGAAGACACTCCCTTCACAACTCAATAAATACAGTACCACAAGTGAAGAGTAAAACAATATGTTTTTCGTCTCTCACCTATATTTCGGCCGTGTTAAACGGCCTTTATCAGGGTGAATGGCCGTTACAAGCATCACACACCATTATAACATGATAACGAACAAATTTGAAAACTTGCACTTGATATATATATATATATATATATATATATATATATATATATATATATATATATATATATATCTGGGTGTGTGTGTGTGTGTTTTTAATGCTGTTTACATCTTTCCCTACCCCCTCCACTACATATCATTTCCCATAATTCTCCCTGTGATATAAAACACTATTACATTTGAAATCAGCGTGCGCGGTAGAAGTTGGTTTCCCTGGTCGGTTAATTTTCTAGCTTTCTTTCTGGCCGCCTGCAGCAAAGTTTTCCGGAAGGCATCATTAAGCCTCACATCATGACGGAAAAATTCTCACGATTGGCAAAGTCTGCCGTCGTCCAATATGTTACCATATTTCGTCTCATTTTGGCTAAACGGGTGAGACACTGATCTCGGGCTTGAGACGGAAAGGCATCACTGATTGCGAGCTTTGATGTGGGCGGTGACAAGTTTCTGGCCTCAAAAAGTAGTTTTTAGAAGTCAAATCTATTCGGCCAGAGCAAAATTGAGGCTGATTTCTGACCAGGCCAGAGACTTGGTTTAAAATTGTTTTGATGGCCGGCCTCTATGTGTTCCTTTCAAAACGGCTCATCTACGTCCAGGATCTTGAATAACACGACTGAGTCTGGAAAGTTTACATAATATGATTTATGTGGAGAAAGCGAGAGTTATTGAGTGAGAGTAATTTGATGATATTTCGTGCGTATTAAGTGTGGAAACATTGTGCCTGGTTGGTTGTGGATAGTTTTATCAGTGTCGCGAACGTGGTTAATTATGTGATTTCCTGAAGTTGTTGACAAACAGAATTCACAGGTATGTCATGCTGCTCGTGTTAATATAACGATATTGTGTACATGTATGAAAACGCTTCGTGAGTGTTTAGTGTTTTGTCTTAGACAACCGATTCTGGGCTCAACAAAGGTAAATTCCAGGTCTGTTTTAGTCGGGCATCTTGCTGTGAGCGTCATAATTTGAGAGACTGAAAGGTCATAATTTCTGTGCTTTTAAATGTTGTTCGTTTCTTTACAAATCTGTAGCTTTTGCGAAGAGCGACTTTCAACTTTTTTTCTTCACCGCAAGGGTCAAATCAGGGATACCCAACAACTGTTTTCTGGCAAATATCGGTTCGGAGAAGCAAACATTGCCTATAATTTTCTATTGCTTGAGGACAGCTATAAATTTCTAGATGACCGTTCCATTCATGAAGTTACAATTTTCGAAACTTATCTCATAAATATCTTACGATTTTCTGACGCTTAATTTTTCACGTTTCCCTGTAATACTGTTTTTCGTGGAAAGAGGTAACCTAAAATTTTCGGATTTAAATGACTTGTGTGATTGAGATGAGAACGGATGTTTTATGATTCAAATGAGTCAATGAGTCATGAGTCATGAGTCATGAGTCATGAGTCGTGAGTCATGAGTCATGAGTCATGAGTCATGAGTCAATGAGTCAATGAGTCAGATCTGAAAAAATAAAAGTTTCGGTAGAACAATAAATTAAGCATTACTTTTACTTAATTTGCCTACTTTCTTCATTGCTGCCTGCACATGCAAGGCCTATTTCTGATATGAAATCTCAACCTGGGCTGTTTGTTAGCAGTATCCCAGGCCATGCTGCTACTACTAATTAAGTGCATGCCCTGAAAAATAGCCTTCCCAGACACCCCTCAAGAACCATTTAAACCATCAGACAATCCATACTACTAGAGTTTCCGTACCAGAAGTGAAGTGCTGCCCCAAGGTTGTTCATATTAGTTGATGCACGAGTTTTAAACAGGCGAGCTAATGTAAATAAACACAAACATAATGCAAACAATGAATGCCCAAAGATTTTAATCAATCAACGAGCCTTGAAAGCTGTTTAAAATTACTATGGGTGTACAGTAATACCTCAACAATAATTATTCGTACACTGTATGTTTCTAATATAAACACTGACTGTGTACAACTGTTCAACTCGCTGTTTCATACCCCTCCTCGGGCAAATTACAGTTCAATTTGTTCGCCTCGTAGCGTCTATGGATTGTTCGCTTAGTGTCCTGGATCGTCTTCAATGTGTTCATGATCGACAGCGATCCACAGCATGAATTCAAAGAAAATTGTATCCCCCTTGATAAGATTCCTCGCTAAAACCTAATGAATACTCCCCGGAATACTTAGCTTTACACCAGCATGACAAGCTAATGAGTAACATACCGATACAGATATAAAAGTTGAACTTTCCTTCGCACTCATGACCGATTTTCTACTTCAAACCGGGCCCAAACATAGGCACACCGAATATCAAAGAACGACCGTTCCCAGATTTGAGTCTTCGAGCGCTAATAAATTCCATAATAGGTTTATCTCAATTTACTTTAAGCGCTGTGTTCAAAGGATATTAAACACTTTCTTCCGAAGCACTCGCAAAATTTAGGCTGGCTTTTTTTCGCTTCTGCTATACGGCAGCGCCTGGGAACTGCTAAGCCCAGGTCGAGGTCAAGATTTCATGTCAGAAATAGGCCTTGTGCTGGCAGCAAAGAAGGAAGTAGACAAAATAAGTAAAAGTAATGCTTAATTTTATTGTTTCTACCGAAACTTTTATTTTTTTCGGATCTGACTCATTGGCTCATGGCTCATGACTCATGACTCATTGATTCATTTGACTCATTAATACTTTACACTCGATTGAGATAGGAATCAGAAAAATTCTCACATTCGTAAAGCTATAAATTGCATCAGAAATTTTCTGAAAAGTAATACTGAAGCCCTTGAAATTTCGAAAGGACTCAAAGTCCCTGGGATTACCGAACAGTTACAAATTTTATAGCGCGGCTTAGAATGTATTTCTAGACATCTAAAACTACTCTGGATAGCCTAAAAAGTGTTTTTAACGTATTTAGGAGGAAATCGTCGTTGGGTGCCCCTGTCAAATTGTTAAAACGTACTTGGAATTTCTGTAGGTACCTTTTTATAGATTCAGACAGATATATGTTACATTTTCCTTTTCTGCATGAGGGATGGAATTTATTTTTCAAAGTAAATACAAGATCAGCTTTTCGGCCTTCATAGGCATCGATAATAGTCGAAAATTCCAAATTATGTATTTATATATGTTTGCGTCTGTTTTTATTTTCATTTTTATTTTATTGTATTTATTGTATTTTTTTTTTTTTTCACAACGCTTGGAAATATTCAACAATGCCCCCCCCCCCCCCCCCCCCACCCCCATGACTTTGCGTTTAGATATTCGGTTTTATTGGCGGGACGTAAACTTGTCACCTCCGCCTGGTTAGCGGGATACTTGGATGAGTGCCTGTAATCATGACGTTCTGGCTACTTGTTTGTTATTTGTCCGAAACATCACTCTTGCCATCACCAGTATAAACATCCCTCGTAATCTGTCATTATCATCGTTGCTCCATATCCAGACATAGTTCCGTGTGTGTTATCTCCCAATTTTTCTTATCCTCAAGGGACGCAGTTCTCCACACCTTCGCATAAGCTTCACTACAGAAACGCTTTGTCACGGCGCAAAGAGCAGCAGCGAAGGATACTAAAACTTACCCTGAAACCACTCAAATTTATTACTGTATATAAGTGGTAGAGAGAGCACCTGTGTAAACAAAGAGGAAGTCAATCCTTTTGATCGCCGTCATTTTTGTTCAAATTATGCAGCCTGTATGTTTTAGCGCTCTAAACGGTAGGACACCTTATATATAAGTCTTTCAATGATGGAATTCGATTTTCATCCAAGAAAAAAAATCCTTCAAGGACCATTTAAACTGTGATACTAACTCTAAGCTAACTCTAAGCAAAAAGTAACAATAAACAAATGTAAAGAAAAGTAATAAAGAATAATTAATTAAAGAACACGAGGAGAAGAAAGAAAGGAAAAAGAAAACGAAATTGTATGTCTTGAGTATTGTTCCGCATACCTTGGCAGAAATCCATTGATTGGCGCCTCCCTCAAAACCGTGTGAAGAGTTGTCTGCTATCACATTTGTAATAGTCTAACAAAAAATAATGAGATTTAAACGTTGTTGTTGTTTTTGATACCTATAATCCTCTAAAAAGAGAAATAAAACCAAATAAACAAACAAAAACAAATTAGAAACAGGCGCAACTCATACAATAAAACTTGATTGCACGGATCAAGCTGTAGCAACACTAGCAGCGCAAATGAAATTTACTTTCACGGCGCAAAGTGATTAAAAAACGAAAACGTATTCAAATGCATTTATTAGGTAGTTAGTTAGGTAGATTAACAGAACCAGAAGTAAAAAGAAGTTAGCAGGCTGTGATGTTGCAGGCTACTGACTTTTTTTTCTTTTTTAGCCTCTTGTAAGCGATCATTCGATACAATCAACTGATCATAGTGTTCACTGTATGTACTACGCCTCAGAGTGTGAGAAAAACTTTACGGACTCAACCTGGATTTACCCATATTGTAACATAAAAATTGTATACCATTGATTCTCTCAAAAAAGTAGATGCGTCCAGACTTCTCCATGTGAAATACATCCTGACTCTTGTAACGTTAATGTAATGTTGTAAAGTCATTAATAAAATCTTTTTTTTGCTTTAAAAAAAAAGACCAAAAAAAAAAAAAGAAAAGAAAAGAAAAAATCCCTGACTCTTGTAAGCGCCCAAGAGCGCGACAACTAAGTAGTCACTTTTTGGGTGGTCGCTTATGGGAGATTTGACTGCTTTTGGTCCAGTTTTATGTTGTCTAGCTATTGCAAAAAGGACCGTAAAGAACCACTGAAGTTAACAGTGTTGAGCAGTGGTAGCACTAATCCAGTCTTTCTTATGGTAGGTATTTCTCTAAAAGTAAAAAGTTCAAAGAAGACCTACCTTGTCCAGGTCTTGGCAACAGTAGTGATCGTAGTCGTGCCCATAAGCATAAGCCAACTTGTATCCAGTCCAGTTCACTGATTCTGATACAGTGTAATGGAACAGTTATCTCAAAAGTACACTGTAAGTTTTTCTAGCTCATATTCATCATGTCCGGCTGTTACACACTTAACTTGCATTGTGTTCAATCAGTAAAGTTATATTGCTGATCACCCTAAATGCTTTTCTAATCCAATATTAGATAAATTAGCGCAACGTGCAACGGAAATGACAAATTACCTTCTAGAGTTTATGTCTTTCATGTGCTTTGTTTCCATTACTTTTGTTTTGTTTTGTTTTGTTTTTCTTTTTTTGACAACGACAAAATGTAGCTTTTTTGAGGCACTCTGTTTTGTGGCGTTTACAGCCAGTCCAGTCCACAATATTCTAAAGCTCACTAACAACGTATAAATAAAATTTGAAAATAAACGGAAATACTAAATTAGAAAAGCAACTACGCTGATTAACGTTTCGTAAACGAATGGTTTATTCGTTATTCCGTCGTAGCATTTATCAGAAGGCACCGTCTTTATTAATCATTATCAGGTGGGTCATTTAAGTATTTATTCACTTATCCACTGCACAGTGATCGATCCATATTAGATAGAGCTACTTATCCTTTGAATAACTGAGGCCCAATGGATATGATTCCGCAATTAACAACTGAATGACTGAGTAAAGTTAGCAAAATCAAAAAAAAAACCTTTTTCTTTGTAGCGGGCTGCTCGGACTAGTTTGTAAAAAGGTATTTCCGAGTTGTTGACGATACTGCGTTGACTTAACGTTGCTCTTGCCTAGAAATATTGAGATGCAATGTTGATTATATTCAATCAT
>NC_133205.1:33394337-33399337 GCF_958299795.1 Porites lutea
ACTTGATTACATATATATAGCAATTGTAAATCTTAATTACTCCCCTTTTCCTTCAGGATTAAAATGCTGTAATCCTTGCTTGGAAATCTAGCTTGGCAACTCAAATGAACCCTATTAAGCTGACTTAAAAGTTCGACTACTACTCCTTCTTAGTATGATAAAGAAAGGGTCAACATCAAGATAATGCATGCATATACATGCACGCAACGTTCCAGCTTCTCTTTTTCATGTGATGTGTTGCAGTTTATCGCGCGATAAACTGACTAATTATCGCGCGATAATTCACATTTATCGCGCGATAAACTGCCTAATTTTCGCGCGATAATTCAAACTTATAGCGCGATAATTCAAAGTTATCGCGCGATAATTTAAACTTATCGCGCGATAACTTGAGCAAAAAACAATATTGTAATGTCCCTTACGGGACACCGTACTATTTGCAGTGAGAAAATATATCTAAAGGCTTCTTTAAGTTCTGTAAGCTTATATCAAACCTGTCAGGTCATTGTGTCAAATCTTACAAACGTGCATACACTTGCCGAATAAATCGTGCTTGACTTCATGAAATTAGATATAAAAAAACAAACATCAAATATTTGCCGGGTTGGGATGCGCCTAAAAATGGCACGTTTTCTGTCAGCGGTTTTTCGGGTATAAATTTCAAAATGGCCGCCCTTTTGTCTGCATGGATTTGCATATAAATCAACTGGAATATATTATTACACGAGTCGATATGATCTGTGGGATAGAGTAAAGCACATGGACTGTTCAGGGGTCGACCATTTCAAAATATTATCACCAGTGAGCGGCGAAGGATATTTCAAAATTTTGTCATGATTGCACCCTTTCAAGGTAAGTCCATTCCTGCTTATTTGAGCGACTTAAGCTGTTCGTTAATTTTCTCGGTTTATTTCGACGATTTTAAAACATTAGATACCTCAAAGAATTATCGGTGTGTTGAATTCTGGAGTTCTTTCTTGCCTTTCAGTGGTACTTGCCTCGAAAAATTGAACCGCTCGTGGTTACTTCACTTCATTCAAACTTCGTACATAAGGAAAGCAACCTTGAAGTTGCTGCCACAGAGCGATGGGGAAAAAAGGGAAACATAACAACAGAAGCACAAAAACTACGTCGAAGTACCGTTTCTCGATTGGTAAATTAGCGACTTGAAGAAAAGAACTACAACAAATTTACCTTGAAAACTGCCAAAGCCTTCAAGAAGAAAAAAGTAAAGTCGACCGTGTGAGCAAGAAGGTGAGTGGTATACTAAAAAGTGCCGCAATAAGCACATTATTTTCGACGTTGTAATTTGAGGGTTTTTTATGATGACTGTTTACTTAAGTCAAGCTTAGGTTTCCTGGCCAGGCACAATGTTCATCAGTATGCCATATGCCAGTCATGCTACAATTAAATCCCATGCAGTCGAGAGCAGTTTACCTCCTACCAATCAACTCTTTGCACTGTGTATTATTCTGTGTTAAGATGTAGGATAAAAAGTGCTTTATTGTGTATTGGTATTTTCGGATGTTTATCATCAGAGAGAACATTGAAATCTTCATAATTATGCATTATTATCAAGTTAAGTACACAATTCTTTTTTTACTTAGGTCAAAAGATGCCAATCTAAGGTATCAGAACTAGAATCAGTGAGGACTTCTTATAAACAAGTTCTTTCTGAGACAAAGAGGAAGAGAAGAATGAAGTCACGAAGAAAGACACCATCACTAATCCAGTCTGAAAACTCAGAAAAGCTTCAAGATAGGTTTGTAAAGCCACGGACTTCACGGAAACGTAAACATGAAACCATTGAGGCATGTGCTAAAATTCATGGTGCCACAGAAAGTGACAAAAGACCTACTTACGAAAAGGTCATTTCTTTTCTCAAATCTATTCAAGTTAGTGAAGTAATTGATATGAAATCAGAATTTTGTGGAAACTTAGGGGAGGATGAACAAGTGGAAGGAGCTTTCAGGCAACTTGAGGACTTTCTACTTGAACTTGCAAATTTGTACATTCATGTTGATAAAGTCTTAAGCAAGAAAGGATCACCATTTTTTCCTCATTTTAATGAGGCTCAATACCATTTCAAAGTAGCCATTGGTGCTGACGGCGCACCATTCGGAAAGGATGATGAAGCGACTGCGTGGCTTCTTTCTTTTATCAATGTAGGAGAACGAATTGCGACCCACAATGAAAACTTCCTCCTTACTAGAGCAAATCAAACTCGACAGAAAAAAACAATAATAAATAACCATCCTCACCTGAGGAAAAGGCCCTGAAAGGCAGTAAATTAGGTCAGTTAAGCCTTCATGCATGAGCTTTCAAAAGCGCTGACAAGATTGTTATTGACACTCAGTCCTATTGTCATTACTAATAGACGTTACAATTATGAGGATAAACGCCTCTGTCTTTAAACGACTCATATCAATTAAACGCCCCGGCTTGTAACCCTAAAATTAAATAGACGTCCCGGGCGTTTATTAGGTCATTCACGGTAGATAAAATAAGAAAACAAAATAAAAGCACATTTTCGTTACATAAAGAAAGAAACGAGGCTATAATATACCTTTTTTTAAAAGTGTCTCCATTAAGTGATGACGAAAAAGAAAGAAAAGAAAATGAAAGAGAAAGAAAAAAGAAAAAAGAAAAAAGAAAAAATACACAGTGGTGTTCTGTTATTTTTTTTCCTTTCATAATTTGTAAGCTGTATCTATTCACTAGCTAGCAACTACTTTATCTCTGACGTTAGCTTATAGGATAGCATAGATAGCATAGAAATCTAACAAGGTAAACTCCATATGCTGGACTCCTTCGATAATCGGGAAGTTGACAAGAGAAAATAAAGTAAAATAAATAATAAATAACCGACTCACTTTCAACAGTCTCAGCTCGTTTGAATCTCTGGAAAACCTGGCTTTTCTTGTGTTTTTCAATCAAGTCTTTCTTTCCTGTAAACAAGAAAAAGGTATGAAATTCCAATGCGCAGAATGACAAGACAAAAGGGAAATAGAAAAATCTATGTTGATGATGATGATGATAATGATGATGACGAAATGATGACGAAATGATGAGTTTGTACTGGGAAGAATCCACTTCACTTGTTTAGAGTGCGGGAATGTATAGACATGTATGCCGGCAAATAAATGAATTATTTCTATGCTGTCTTCCCTTGAAGCCATTTATTACTGAATTTTATTTCGATCGATTACCGCAAATGGCTGCCATCAAAGAAATTGTTCAACTTTTACCTATTTCTAGTATCT
Organism: Porites lutea; assembly: GCF_958299795.1. Lineage (NCBI taxonomy): Eukaryota > Metazoa > Cnidaria > Anthozoa > Scleractinia > Poritidae > Porites > Porites lutea. The sequence continues at coordinate 33,397,601 of NC_133205.1, forward strand.
CTTGGCCAAGTTTATTTCGTTTTGGTTTTGACCTTAAACATTCACAAGGCACTAAACCGATACCCAGAAATGGTTCAACCCGGACTGGTTGAGACGGTTTATAGACCCGATAGCTATTCCATGCTGATGAGCGCCCATGGCTGCCACTGCCAGGGTGCGCATGAGTGAGGTACTGGCCAGACCGTGAGTTGGTGCATGCGTGCCCCTTACTTTAAGTTTGTCTTAAGGTGTTATTAGTCGATGCGAATAACACTCTCCGAGGTCTGCATAATTATTCGGATCATACGAAAACTGAAAGTAATTATCGTGCTATTATTTATTCAAAAAAATTCATACTTTAAAATAATACCTTCCTCGATTGATGTTTAGTGGCCGTTTTATGTTTGCCTATTCCTCAACAAGTTCGTGTTTTTTTAGTTTTTTTATATTATTAGCTAAAAGGCGAATTTGATATTTGAGATAAGTAGACAATCCCCAAGACGAAGCCGAGCGGATATATTATTATACAACATTTCACTGAGCATGAGTTGGTAAATAATTGTTTTAGCACAATAACTCGCAGACAGGTGATTATTGGAGAGAAAATGAGGAAAACTATGGTTTAAAAATTCTTTGTTTAAGCCTTACTTGTCATCTAAATCCGGGTTAGCAAAACTAAACCCACCGTAAAAAGAGTAAGGGGAGAGGGGGATGCATTCCACCCACTTTAGTTCTTTTCAACTATAAAATGGCATTTAATTTTGTTGTTTGATTTTTCCTGTTAAGAACAGTGTATTTTTATAAAGACGATTGCCATCGTAGCTTGAATAAAAAATAAAACACAAACAGCGGTAATACTGTCAACGTTGTGAACTCTCGCATTTTTAATAAATTTGACGTTTATTTTCAAAAGTGCACAACAAAAGAACCTTTCAAAGTAGAATGCAGGTCGCTGTTAACGCTGTTGAGCAGTGGTCTACAATCAACAAACTCCAGCTGAATGCGGATAAATGCAAAGAACTCGTTATTGACTTTAAGAAGGTTAAACATCATTTTGACGCAGTTACTGTGAACTCTCAAGAACTGGAACGCGTAGATAGTGTTAAATTGCTAGGAGTTACCATAACTAACACGCTCCAATGGAATTGTCACGTCTTAGATGTAATCCAAAAGGCCAACAAGAGAATATACTTTCTTATATTACTTAAGCGCGCAAATGTTCCAGCACACGATATCATTTGTTTCTATCTTACTTGTATAAGGCCAGTTCTAGAATATTGTGCCCCCCCCCCCCCCCCCGCCCTGTACCATCACGCACTGCCTGACTACTTAAGTAAGGATATTGAACGCATTCAAAAACGAGCACTATCAATTATTTCGCCAGGCTTTTCTTACGATGACAGCTTGTCTATGTTCAACATGGCATCTTTAGAGGACAGACGCGTACATCAATGTGAAAAACTGTTTGATTCTATTGTATCTAATCCAGATCATAAGTTGCATCATTTTCTCCCTCCCAAGAACTATTATCATTATAACCTCAGAAGACCACGCCACTTTGCAAATCCAGTCATGCGTACCAAACGTTTTTCTAGCACATTTCTGCCATCTATGTGCAGGCGTTAGCAGTTTTTTGTATAAAGTTTAATTCATCTAAAGTATAATTTTTATAAATTAGAATTCTAAAGTATAATTTTGTAGATTTTTTTTTAGTACATTTTCATATTTTAAGTTTTGTATCAAAGGTATTTGTAAATT
>NC_133205.1:33404337-33446837 GCF_958299795.1 Porites lutea
AACAAACTTTAAGGAACGTTACAGAAATCATCAGTGAGTCCTTCTTTCGACGTTCGAACAGAAGAAATGAGACGGAACTCTCGAATTATATTTGGACTTTACAAGACTCTAAGAAACCTTTACAGATAAAATGGAAAGTTTTCAAGAAATGTAAACCCTAAAGCAACATTAGCAAAAAATGTAATCTTTGTCTTTATGGAAAGTTCATCACTTGCAAAAAAGAGCTTTGTAGCCTAAACAGGCGAAACGAACGAGCGAGTTTATGCCCCCGCAGAAACAGATATGTACTTCAGAACTCTAGAGCAACGTAACTAAGACGCAATCCATCTGTTACCTAACGCAGTATTTTGATTTTATGCATCAGTGTAGTAACTATTAATAACTATGCTCAACAGAGATAAATAACACTAAGTAGCTTTAAGTTTCATTTTTAAAGACACACAGTAAAAAACATCACAAGTTGACAAAAAACTGTCAGCTTCAGCTGTCAAAATAAACAAGTTTCAAGATGGTGCATAAATTTTCTGCTTGAACTCACCTGTCTAATTTTCACCAATCAGAGCATAAATATTGGACGGTCGTAGAGCGTGATCAACGCAAGACTATGGTGAGAAAAGTGAAAAGCCTCTGTCTTCCCTGCATGTATTTTTAAATGACTGGCTGAATTTTCGCGTCCGAGATCAGTTTGAATTCAAAATGTTTATAATAATAGCGCGGGGCCATAGTGACATCAACACAACACTTTCTGTCATTACGTCATTATTTTGCTTCCGTTCTCTTTGCCTTTGTATTTCTCTCTCGTGTTGCCTTTGTCTATTCATTCCAGCTGTCTCGTTCTGCTTTCCGACATTCTTCACTATAATTTTCTCTCCTTCTTTTCGCCCTGACTCTCTCTACTTGCCGACTTTCTTCGCTAAAATTTTGTCTTATTCTTCTACTTCTAACGCGCTCTCTTTGGCGATCGTCTTCGCTTGCTCTACGCGTGTCGACTCTTGCGCTCTGCCGTTCACCTTCTCTTTGCTCTCTGCTTAAAACCTGTCGTATACATGCTAAAATCTCTCTGCTGTTGTTTGTTGACATAAAAGCTTTCGTAAGTTGTAATAAAAAGTTATAAAGGCTCTGTCGAAAAATCTATTTGCTAAGTTGCTTTAAAATTTCTTTTTCAAAACCAGTTGCGCTATATAATTGCCCGACGTTGCGCCATGCTATTTCCCGCCACAAAATTCTATTTTCCCCTACCCCAAGAGTCCATGTGGACTACTTTCCACTGCCCGGAAAGTCCGTATGGACGGACGTACGCTGACGTCATAACCAAAATTTCTCGGATGGATATTTTACCAAATTGTCTTAGTTATGGTGCTCAGCTCGCGCGAGCTTCGCGCGCGCAAGGAGCTCCGCTACAAACTAGTCGCAAGGTTTTACTCAGGTAATGACTTACATCAAATGGTTCCTTTAAGTTCACTGATGATAAATTTGCCGGTAAAGTTCATAAGAGGTAAATTGGAGCACTTTCTTGGCCAGTTCAATAACGTAGTTTAAGAAGAGGCGAAACGCTCTTCAGTTGTTTGTTTCAAAAATATTACCTTTTGTACGACCATTTTGTGTCAATTTGAGTATTTCACATTCCATTTAAAAATAGATAATTGCTCTGGCCTGGATAGTTGATCTGGCTTATGTAATAGGTTCAGCCAGTATTGTATTTCAGCTATAAATTAATTGTATTCCAGGGTACCATTCATTGTCTTCCTTTTAGTTCAATAGTTGTACCGTGCTGATTCGTTCGCGTCGATTTCCTGTCTACCTTTTTCCCCTTCTACCCTCCCGTATTTTAGATTGTATGTAATTATGATTATGATAGTTGTAGCAGTTAGTGTGATTCGTAGCTTTACCGCGTCTTTCAGCTCGTTATTTTTGTATCTTTTCACTATTTTCAATAAACTTTTTCTTTCGGCCAAACACTATTTTGTATTTTTGTTTTGGGAGCAAAAAGGGGGAATAATGTTTAATAGATTGAAAGCATTTTGTTGACCAGTTGCCCCTCAGTAGCGGGTTTTTATCGAAGGAAACAAACTTTCAGATGCACCTTATCGACAAATTCTTGATTTGAGATACTGTAGATACATTTTTAGCATTCCGCTTTCGTTATGCCAGTATGAAATTATGTCGGTATTGATACTACACTTTAACCTTGGGTCTCCCAGTGGGTGGGAGGTGGGGGGAGTCCTTGCTCCCTTGTTCCCTTCCAAGATTGCCTATGTTCCCATGTTCCCACACGTTTTTCCTTATTTGCTCCCCTTTTTTATACATTTGCTTACCACTTATCACCGCCATCGATTCCCTCCCGCAAAAAAGGCGCCCAAAACAAAACTTATAAAAGAAGAGAATCGATTGTATGTGACGTTCAATTTATGTGAAACATCATTTCAAGCATTTGAGCGAAATTCACAATCCATTAGAGTGGGATGAGCATTAGAACTAACCTTACTGATTAAAATAGGCGACAGGCATCACACGACTGCTACACTTAGTCGTATTGGAAGTTATATGGCCTTCAGAGCTTCGCTCTAACTAAAAGGTACTTTTAAGAGATTTTCCCTTGCGATAAGATATGAGGGGAGGTTCCTTGAAGATTTCTCTTAGCCGTTGCTGGTTTTGTATAAGATGTCATTTCCCCATTAGTATTCTCTTCGGGCTAGGTAAAGCCGAGTGGTATTGCGTAACAAAAGGTAGAAGTTTTTTACGTGCGGATTTGTTTCTCTGTTGTACGGCTGTTTTCCTGTACAGCAAATTTTACCTCTGAGAGGTACTTTCTAAAAATAGCGGCAGGGTAGCCACTTCCTAACAGCCGGTTTTGAAAATTTCTGATATTCTTCTAAAATGTGATCTGCGAGGAATTAGTCCTTAGAAGCCTGAGCGCTTCCCCTTTAATGAAGCCTTTCTTCACGCCTGTTGGATGACACAAGTAGAAGTTCGTGCACTGGAATGTTTCTGTTGGTTTAGCTAGCTAGACCGATCTGGGATTCCAAATCCTCCTCTAAATGGAAAAATAAAATCAAGTAACATCTTGTCACTTTCGCCCCGGAATTTTATATACCAAGCCGTGATTTTCTCCTTCAAAGTTTCGCAAATTGTCATTGTTTATGAAAGCGTTGAAGATAGGAATCTTCGGGCGGTTTTTAGCTGAGTAAAAAATGCATTATCTTGCAATATTTTTACCAAACAGTACTGTAACTGGGATGTCTACTTATCGGTCAAAGATGAACTTATTTCCTTGAACCGCTTTTCTTCCCGAGGGCTTTGAAAATGGTATACTACGGTTTTGGACCGGCGACTATATGGTGTGGGGCAGCATTCACTTGCTGCCGGTTTTCTCAAAAAAAAGAAAATTCTTTGGAAACTCTAATTGTGATTTTCGAAACTTTTCACCAAAGTGTTTTATCTGACTGCATGAATGGGAAGAATTTCGAAAATTCCAGTTTTGACGGAAAATTCTCGATATTAGAGAGCTTAAGCAACAGCGTTTTTGAGCGACGGACGTCAACCGGAAGTGGACTTTTTGCATCATTGGGCAGTGGATTGGTTCAAAGTCTCGGGCAAATCGTTTTTATAAGAGAAAGGAAACTTAGCAATACAAATTTGTTAGAGTCAAGGCCAACCTCGTCCCCAGGGCTTTTCCCTCAAAAAATGGGTGGGGCGGGAAAAGGCCCTGGCATCGGCTGGTCACGTGTCTCCTCGTACACCCTAAAATCCTGGGTGTAATAAATTAGCGCCATGTGAAAAGCTAAAATTATGCGTAACCTCACAGCGCGCGATCTTGGGTGACCTCAGTTTCATATCTCTTGACGATTAACGAAAAGTTTTACAAGGTTTCCTTTTTGTCACAGATACTGGCTATGGTAATTTTTTGCTTTCCTCCTATTTCTATGAAGGGGACAGCGAGTAACATTTGTAAAACTTCTGTTTATAGAGGGGCATAAATGACAAACAAGCTATCGTACGTGCATAAAGGTTGTAATGGAAAAGTCCGCTTTCTCGACTCTTCTGATATTTTATTTCACTTCTTGCGAAGTGGACCGCCGTACACAGCCTAGTTCTATTCACCTTAACTCTCAGCCATATCATAGCGACACGCGTTGGTTTAGACTTATCCTGTATGACCTGTATCATTTAAAAATTCATTGACCTCTGCGATCAAACGACTGGCAACAAAAAAACCTTGGGTCTATTTAAAATTGACAGAGCTGTAGTTGATTCCAATCGATCAGTCAATCTTCCCTTTGATATAAGGAAAATCCTTTGTACTTATCCTCGGAAGAGAAAAGATATAAGAGTTCTTCAAATGTTTCAGATCGGCGACCTGTCATCGTTCCTGGTTGGAGGGCTGACTTGCATCCGGCGCGGAGATTTGTTTGTTTGATGGTCGGGTTGTACAGAAGACCAGACTTCATAAAGCATTTTGATGAACAATTCTATTTCAATTAAGTTCAATTTGTTTAAATTCAATGCAGATCCTGACGGCAAAGGCCCGCATTTTTGTTTGACATTGGACAAAATCACTTCCCGCTTGATCGTTCAGTAATTCCACAGTCACGATGAAGTTTAGTCGAAGTACTAGTCGATAACAGTGGGACATAACAGCTTGTCTCAACGCTGAAGCATTTGACATATTTTGTACGTGACAACGTGGAGCCCGTCTGCCCTTTCATAAGCTTCCAGCATTTGAATAATGCGCCGTTAAATGGATCTTAAGCTTTTGAATCACACACACGCGAAAATATTGACATAGTTCGCGATGTTATTGTCTTCCATTGTTGCTCCCTTCTGTCAGCGCAAAACCAGCGGGTTGCATATAAATTAGCTTCTCAGGAATATTTAGGCTGTACACGTGACCAGCCGATGTCAGGGCCTTTTCCCGCCCCACCCATTTTTTGAGGGAAAAGCCCTGGGGACGAGGTTGAGTCAAGGCATATAAAAGAGAAGAAGGCCTCACTTCCGGTTGACGTACGTCGCTCAAAAACGTCTTTGCTTAAGCTCCCTATTTACAGACAGCGGCTCTTAAATTCTTAGCAAAGAGTCTACCATCATGTTCTCCACGATTAAATGATTACTGGATCTCTAACATTGATACTTCATTGGTGGAGACAAGTAATAAACTTTTCGATGCCCTTGTAAAGCCTATAATACCTTACGGTTGTGAAAAATATGGGGACCAGAACTACTGTCAAAAAGACACATTTTGATAAAAGTATAATTGAACAAGTTCACATTAAATTTTGCAAACAAATATTGAATGTTCCATGGTACACAGAAAAAATAGCCTGTAGAGCAGAACTTGGCCGATACCCTCTATCTATAGACATAAAGGCTTCCCTTTAAAGTTACTGGCAAAGATTAAAACAAAAATCGCACACTACAGCTATTTCTACTGTACGTACCTTTATAAAATTATGAATATTTTTTCACAGAAAACATTAGTTAGAATCTTTGGGACGGTTATTTAAACGAAGTATATGAACTTAGACCGCGGTTTAGGACTGAATCTTTTCACTGCCAAACCTCTTTCTTAGTGGGTTATTTTAAGAAGGCTAATGCTAATCTAGTCTACGCCATATGCTTTCATCAAACTGTTCATGATAAACGCTGTTGACGAAAAAGTGTTCGGCAAACTGAAAATAGCTCAGAACGCGGTCAAGTTGTTAAACACTGGCTAAACTTAGTTTAAATAACTGGCCCTTTGTTTTTCTTTGCATCGCCTTGCCAGAATCACTAAAGCGTCTTCTGAGACCATCTAATCTGTCTCAGTACTTACAATTTTTACGGTAGGAAAGAGGATATTGGATCCGATCGAGCAGTTCTAAATGCTTATTTGGTCAATTTGTTTTAGTTGTTTCATTGATGTAGAAATTTTTACGCGCTAGGATACTAACTACAACTAGGGTAAACAAAGATAAATAACACTAAGTTGCTTTTAGTTTCATTTTTAAGAAACGAATGAATTTCGCGTTTTATGTTCTGTATCTTATGCCTTCCGATTAACTATGTAAAAGATTTTCCTCTTCTGAACTTTGTACAGTTTGAGAATGTTATTTGTTTTGTGCGAAATTTTGGACAGTTTTGTGAAAACTTTAAAGATATTCGTAAAATCTATCTTTAATTGGCCCCGTACCCACGCGATTACATATATATTCAAAGTAGACAGACTACGAATTATAATAGTTGTTAAAAAATATATATCTACATGTCACAACTGTTCATCAGTAGGATGCCTAAAATGCGTGCAATTTATTCTTTCCTGCTTGCTTTCTTCCTTTGTCAATTTATAGAAATATATTTCATTTACTTATTTACTTATTATTTATTTACTTAGTGCTGAAGAAGAAAAAGAAAATTCTCTGAATTGTGAAGGGTGGCATTAAAAAGCCAGAGTAGTTCAGTATTGCTTGTTAGTCCCTAAAACTTTATGGCAAACAGAATGGGTTTTTTCTAATGCTTTTAATTTATAAACATAATTTCAGCGCGTTTCTCGTTTTGAACGTTTTGACCACGTCTCCGGTTTTTTGATTATATCCTTCCTAAGAGAAAATTGATTTCCTACCTTGGTATTGGTAACATCTGACACGGGAAAATGAAAACAAGTCCCAAAGCACTGCTGTATAGTTTTCTTTTCAGGTCCGTAATCGTTTAGATCTTTATCGCCATTGCATAGTGGGAATTCTATGCGGAAAATCAAGCATACAACGAACGTGATACGGTAGATTGCAGAAGTCGACATGGCTTGTTTTTTTTTGTTTTTTCTTTTCGACATCGGCCTAACTGGCTTCACATACTAGTAAAATCATCAATGCGCAGTTCTCTGTTGCTAAGAAGTTGCTACTGGTGCCACCTGGTTATTTTTCAGACATTTATTAATATGCAAAAAAGAAACACAGCACGTGTACCCGCCTTTCCCGCCAGGCAGAACATGCCATGTCCGGACAAATGTTTACTAGCTTCATAGACAATTCGACTCTTGCTTGACAATTTAATTTAAAACCCGTTTTCGCGTTGGCTCCCAGTTGAACGAGTAGATATCTACTTACTCATTTATTTATTTATCTACATAATATGTACATGTGTTTTATTCCTTTATTTTCATCCACCTAAAAAACAGGTTGAAAACTGTTATATTCACCACTCAAGCGACTCTTTCTTTCAATATGACACGAGCCAAATATTAAATTGTCTCCTTTTAGGCTTTTCCATTGCTTAATCGGTGAAACCACGACATTCATATGACAGCATGAATTTCACCGGTTTATATTTCAGTCCACTGTTGACGGTTGCCAGATGGCTAATGAACTGTCAACAATTACCCGCCTTTACACGCCGCCATATAACTCTGCCCATGACTCCTTTCTCTATTCTAAATTTTATTTTTAAAAATTGTGCTTAATTCTCATAAACATGCAAAATACCAGCCAAGTCCCTAGTCGTTCTCTCTTGACCCGTCACAGCTCACGGTAGAGTCCACCAGGATTGACCGCGCTGAAAACGCCTAGGGACTACGCTGGCAAAATACTTGGTTTTCTTGTGTGTTCATGCTCTCAAACTGAATTTAGAATTTCGAAAGAATAATTTATTATGAATGTTATCTCTTATATTGCCAATATTTAAATTTCTTGTTCAATCTAACTTAAAATCTTCCACATACTACTAATTTCTTTTGAATATCAAACTACCGACACCTTCTTAACTGACACTACAATGCAAGTGGCAAGTCGTTAAAAAAAATTCGATTCACATAAAAAAGGAACTTAGAAATTCACAGCTATATTTTTCACCATGGAATTGAATATAGGCTTTTAATTTATTTTATAGGGTCCTCTAAACTGCCTCACCCACTTTTTCTCTGCTTGAAATTGAAAATTTTGGAACATACATATAACTTGTAAGAATATGTAATTTAGGGATAAAATATGCACAAAACAAACTCAAATCCTCTCCATGCATATTTTCGGTTATGTATCTCGTAACACAACAGCTGTCAGGTTGTTAGTTCTCAACGGAATGATTCAGAACACAGCCTTACACCTGCGAATATGTTCTTAGGAGCATTTTTAGTTTCCACTTAAAAGTTTAAACTTTCAAAGCTACCTGTACCCCCGTACGCACGAGCGTAACTGAAAAATAAACTTAAGATGATGATAATAATAATTATTATTTATAATAATAATGATAATGATAATGACAATGATAATGATAATGATAATGATAATGATAATGATAATAATAATAATAATAATGTGTGGGGGGGAGGGGGGGTGGGTTGTATTTTGTTCGGGTGGGAAGATGAAATATATAAAGGGCCTCTTCAGACACAAACGATACATTGCTTGACCTTAATTCAAAGTGGACAAAATTTTCACCGTAAACTAATCGTATTTATCATTTACCAGCGGTTTGTTTACTATTTCTATTGGTTTTCTTGCGACTCAATAAGGTATTTGTTTGGGAGGAGGGAGAGGTGGCTCTTGTTTTTCAACGCTACCTGACCTATTATTTAGATCTGCCTCTAATAACAAAAAAAAGAAACAAACAAACAGCAAACAAAAAAAAAAACAGGAAGAAGCACATTACCATTAAGGAGGCTACTACTTTAAAGGGCGACTTTTAACTAAATATAATTATTGTTCTCAGCATCATTTTAGTAAAAGATTTCAGGGTTTTGTTACCAATTGTAGCTATCACTAAGTGCCAACGACGGAAAAAAATCCGATCTGAGAAAATGTGTGGAGTAATAATAATAATAATAATGGTTTATTAACAGTGTATCCACCTAGAGGCTCTTCACCTGTCAAAAACTACAATATAAAAAATGAAAAACTATAATATATTACAAAAAAAAAAAACATTGAATTGAAATCTAAAAAGCAAAAATATCGGACTATAAAAGTATATTGTATAAAAAATAAAAATGTTATAAAGATTAGTAATAGTAATACAAACCTATGTGCAATTTACAGACTATTTACAAATGTCATTTAATAGATAGGCATTAACTTCCCTACAGTATACTTTGAAATCGCTACAGTTTCTAATATTTGCCGGAAGGACATTAAATAACTTGGCAGCAGAGTCTTGAAAAGTGCCCCTCTCCATCGGCATAATTAATCTTGTTGCCGCTCCTGACCACAAAGATCGCAGATGTTTAACTGTATCTAGTGGTACGTAAGACGGCCAGCTGGGGGAGTACAAAGCCTGGTGAGCGAGTTTGAGAACGTGGAAATCTCTTCGCTGTCTTACTGGTAACCACCCTATCTTAATAATATCGTTTATGTCATTTATATACCTATTCAGGACAAAACTAGCAGCTACTAGCTGGACACGTTGTAAACGTTTTAGTTGAAATTCCGGTAAAGGGTAATAGACAGTGTCACAATAGGTAAGTTTTGACAGCACCAGTGACTCCACTAAGTGCTTTCTGAGTCTGTAACCAGCAAAGTTCTTAAGTTTTCTTATTATTTGTATTGTCCCGTAACATCTCTTGCACGTTGCTTGCACGTGCTCATCCCATTTAAGATGCCGGTGGAAATGGACACCAAGAAGCTTACGTACATTTACATATTCTAATGTACTGTCTGAGATTGTAATAGCTGGTCGATTCTTATCTAAACTTTGTACATGTGACATCTGGCTTGTGGATAGCAACATCGTCTTTGTCTTCTTCGAATTAAGTGCTAGATGGGAGTCATTAGACCAGGAGCTCACAGTGTTTAGTGTGGAGTTTAGTTCTTGGGCACATCTTTGTAGCTCAGGAGCTGGGCGGCTGGAGTAGAGAAACGGAAACGTAGAGATTAAATAACATTGGGCCAGGATCGACCCTTGAGGCACACGGAAACATACGTTCACTGGTTCAGATTTACGATCATCGATCTCTACGAAATGCCATCGGTGACTCAAGTAGCTATTCAACCAGCGCAGAAAAGACTTCGAGAAACCAAGCGTTGATAAGAACCTTGTAGTTACCTGTGTCGAACGCTTTAGAGAAATCGGCCAGCACCATGAGAGTAACCTCACCTTTGCACAATATAATCTTCGCACAATATACAAGATAATCTGTACAGTGTAGGTCGCACACATGAAGAAATTTGTCTACTAAAACACGAGTTAAGTTACCAATGTAGCTCGCTGACCGATGAAAAAAGGGTGGTAGAAATGAGCGCGGGGGGGGGAGGATTGACCACTTTACAGTCGAAAATACTGAGGGAATAACACAACGCAATTCCCTCTTCGATTTTACAGAATATGTTGTTACGGCTAAATTTTTACCTCTCAAGTCTGTTTAAACTTCTGTCTCGCCCTTAGCTAGCCCACACAGCCGTCTTTCCTCGCTCCTCATCACTAGCCCGGATGTCTCGCCAGGAACACGAGGAGAGACGGCTGTCATGCAGGCTACTGATGATCCTTTCTTGTAATTTCCATGATGGCGTTACTGTTTTACCTTTTTTTTCCGTTAACTTTGTACCTTAGCGAAAACGTTAGAAATGGGTAACATATATTCTAACCATTTGCATTTTCTTTCGTATTTACTAAAATGTCCTGTGGATAAAGCAGGAAATAGCATTTCCGTGTCCCTAAATTTAAAACTTTTCTGGGGAGTATGTCCCCATGCAGAACCCCTACTTTGGAGCGCCTTCGGCCTTCTAACTTTTTTCCCTTACGTACACCTTCAAAATCTCACGCTACGTCCCTAAAATCTATTATACGAATCTCGAAAACTTGCTTTTCAAGACGGTTTCTGGAGGCGATTTTTCAAGTTCTCCATTATCAACCTGAAACTTTTATTGTTCAGATATGAGCAAAGAACGTCTTACTATTTAGAATATATATGCTCGGGAAAGTGCCATAACCTCTGTGTCATCCATAACAGAATTTCTTAATGCAAATGGACCTGATTCATTGAGTGAGACTGCAACAGTTTCAGTGAAACAGATATTATAGTTATGCCTGCCACAAATGGGTGAAAGTTCTCTCAGTGCCTAACAAAGAATCAAGACTTACCTTAGGTCTATCATGACGCAAAAAAAAAAAAAAGAAAATAAGGATTAACAACCTTTTGCGTGCTGATGTCTATATACAAGGAATACCGGAACAAACTGATGTTGCTAACGACTTTTACACTTAAAACTCTCGCAGGTTGTCAAAATATGGGCACTTTTCAGAAGTCGACCTACGTAAAAACATTTAGCTAATTTTTAGTACTGATGGAAACCACTATATTTTCAACTACGGTGGACATATTGGTTTATAAAAATTCCATAACCTCCACTGCAGTAATCTAGCAATTTTGAGTGGACATTCGGAGCGCGGACACCGACCGGTCCTTTTTTTTCTATCGTCTGGTACAGCCTGTCTATAATATCTGTACTATACTGGCAAATTGTCGTCATTTCAGACTAGGTATTCAAATGCATGTTACGTAGCAGTTCACAGTATTGCTGTTGTTGTTGTTGTTTTTCTACTGCAATACATGGGGGTTAAACATCGCTTGAAGATAGCCTGATAGTGGATATAAACTATATTTATTTATGTAAAAGTGTTTAATAAATGACCCAGTCTGCATTAGAGCAAAACCCGGACATCCACTTTATTAATACGGGCACTTTCAATGGCCCCCTCGGTGTCCGTATTAACGAGGTTTGACTGTTTAGACTTTCAAGATTTGGCAGGGGGGGGGGGGAAGGGGTCTCGGCCCACAACGTCGTGCCCTCTCACTTTCAACTTCTTTCCTATGGGCCTGAGAACGTGGTACACTTATGTGCTTCTTCGCTTGCATTTTGTTGTTGTTGTTGTTGTTTTTTTCTTTCTTTTTAACGCCCTGGTTCAGATATGAGCTGTTAAAGCCCGAGCCCGAGTCTAAACTGTGGCAAACTAGCCGGTTTAGTGTACTAGTTTGATCTCAGATTTGCTTCTTTATTTTGAATAGATTTATCTGATTCCCGATAACTGGCACTCTCCCCGATAACAACACACTGGTTCACTTCTGAGTTCGCTCGCTTAGAACGCGCTGGCTCAAATATAAACTCCAATCTATTAAACTAGGCACAATTTAAAATAGCACAAAAACATTTGAAACTCGTGTTTTTTGCCCATCTGAAATGCCCAGCGCGAACGTCAAAAGAAGTAACGACCGCCTGGATGAACAGATAAACAACTATACCACTAAAACACCAATGATATGACGACGTCATACACAAAACCGCGGGCTCTGATTAGTTCTTGTGTTAGCGATTTGTTACCTTACTTTACGCGTCAGTCGAGTTTTTTTTTGTTTTTCGTCTGTACAATTCTTCGTGCATCGGCACTATAATGCTGCCGCCTCGCCAGCCTCGCGTTTTCGTTGAATAAACTGTTGTTGTTGTTGTTTTTGTTGTTGTTAGCATTTGTTAATATTAATAATTATTATTATTGTAATTCGTATCATTTTAATGTGGTGGATCGCGCTTTACAGCGATGGTTCAAGCCATAGTTTTATCAAATTGGGAAGTCTTTTTTGTGTATGTGTGTGTCGATATCAGTCGTTGCACTTCGTGTATACGAAATAAATGCATAACAATTAGCCCAAAGTATCCCCCGCGACCTTTTAAAACGTCGAATTTCACATGTGCCGAATTTAATGTTACATTTAACTGCATGTCAGATAACAAATCTAACAAGAATCAAGACTTTAAAGAAAGAAGCCAAGAAGGACCCCGAAATGTCCGCAAATATCGAAATAATCGCAAAAGTAACAAGGATTTTTCTTGCTAATTGAAAACACCCGTGACAAATATTTCAAAAATCGCAAATTAACAATTCTAACAAGAATTAAGACTTAGAAAGCAAAGAAGCCGAGAAGAGCCCCGAAATGTCGGCAAATATCGCAAAACCCGCAAAAGTAACAAGGATTTTTCTTGCAGGCTAAAAACACCCGTGATAAATATCGAAAAAGTCGCAAAAATAACAAATTTAACAAAATTCTAGACTTACAAAAAGAAGAAACCAAGAAGGGCCCCGAAATGTCCGCAAATATCGCAAAAACCGCAAAAATAACAAGGATTTTTCTTGCGGGCTAAAAACACCCATGACAAATATCGCAAAAATTGCAAAAATAACAAATTTAACAAATTCTAGACTTACCGAAAAAAAAAACCAAGAAGGGCCCGGAAATGTCCGCAAATATCGCAAAAACCGCAAAAATAACAAGGATTTTTCTTGCGGGCTAAAAACACCCGTGATAAATATCGCAAAAATCGCAAAAATAACAAATTTAACAAAATTCTAGACTTACAAAAAAAAGAAACCAAGAAGGGCCCGGAAATGTCCGCAAATATCGCGAAAACCGCAAAAATAACAAGGATTTTTCTTGCGGGCTAAAAACACCCGTGATAAATATCGCAAAAATAACAAATTTAACAAAATTCTAGACTTACAAAAAAAAGAAACCAAGAAGGGCCCCGAAATGTCCGCAAATATCGCAAAAATAACAAGGATTTTTCTTGCGGGCTAAAACAAGCCATGACAAATATCGCAAAAATTACAAAAAATAAAAAATTTATCAAAATTCTAGACTTACAAAAAAAAGAAACCAAGAAGGGCCCCGAAATGTCCGCAAATATCGCAAAAACCGCAAAAATAACAAGGATTTTTCTTGCGGGCTAAAAACACCCATGATAAATATCGCAAATATTGCAAAAATAACAAATCTAACAAGAATCAAGACTTAGGAAAAAAGAAGCCAAGAAGGGTCCCGAAACGTCTTCAGATATCGCAAAAATCGCAAAAGTAACATGGACTAAGTTTCTTGCTAGCTAAAAATATCCATAAGAAATATCGCAAATATCGCAAAAATAACAAATGTAACAAAATTCCAGACATACAAAGAAAAGAAGCCAAGAAGGGCCCCGAAATGTCCTTAAAGTGTATCGCAAAAATCGCAAAAGTAGCAAGACTTTTTCATACCAGCTGAAAACACCCATGACAAATATCGCAAATGTCGCAAAAATCGCAAAAGTAACAAGGATTTTTGTTACTAGCTAAAAATACCCATGACAAATATCGCAAAAATCGCAAAAACAACTACAAATGTAACAACATTCAAGACTTAGAAAAAGAAGAAGCCAAGAAGGCCCCCGAAATGTCCGCAAAAATCGCAAAAGTAACAAGGATTTTTCATGCTAGCTAAAAACACCCAAGACAAATATCGCAAAAATCGCAAAAATAACAAATCTGACAAGAATCAAGACTTAGAAAGAGAAGAAGCCAAGAAGGGCCCCGAAATGTCCTCAAAAGTGGCAAAAAACGCCAAAGTAACAAGGATTTTTCTTGGTAAGTAAAAACACCTAGTAACAAATATCGCAGAAATAGCAAGAAAAAAAAAATAAACTAAGTTGTAGACAACGGCTACTGGCTACATTTAGTGAACGTCAATAGCAGAATCTGTAGAGGGGCTTTTCTGGGAGAAGAGGGAGGGGAAGGGTGGATAAGGGTTAGGGTTTTCGTTTCAAACACCGATAGTAAAGTCTTTACTTTGGGTTGTATAATTAACAGCAGTGGCGAGTACACTTATTTACCCCGGGTTCAATAAAATTCAGTTTAAAAAAATTGGCAAATAATTGTGACAGTAGGCTTGTTATAGCGCTTTCTTAGTAGCAATCTAGTGTTCTACAGTATGCCAATAATGGGTCAGACTGTATCTGTGACAATGTAATTTTCATTTTGGGGGTTTTTTATGGCTTTAAACACAAAGAGTATTTCTTAAATCTGAGGTTGTAAGTGAAGCAATCACGGTATGACGTTTTGTATTTCTATGGCCTAGGTCTTTTGGTCTCTTTTCTCGGTGGTTTTGTTATAATTGTTCATGATTCAAGAGTAATAGAACGAAGCACACATAAATGCACAATTGGATCAATTGTTAATTAAAATAAATGGATTGGCATACGCATATAAATAACATTCCTTAGGGTGGTTGTTGTTTAACTATAATCCTTGATTTAAAAGGGAAGGATTACCAAATCACTGGCAATCCCTGTTTTAAAATCTTTGGGTATTTCACAGCAGCATTCATGTATAATGTCCGTTTTCTTTCCTCTAATGTGCTATTCTTGATATTTTGGAACGATTGTTATGGTGGGTTCTTGGCCAGGAAACATTCTGCTACCACCCCCTTTTATTGCTTAAAATTTTCCCCCTTCTGTCGGCGACACTCCTTTTTATGCATTGTAGCTGTATGTTGATGGAAGAACGAAGCATACACAGATTGATATTACAGTTTTTTGCTACTGTCAGTAATTATAAATAGTGTCACGTTTGTAACTGATGATTTCATTTTCGCGAAAATGGAACGCATTACAAAATTACTGGACAAGAACTTATCTCAGTTAAGATAACCATTAGCATTAGGAAAAAACAATGATGCGCAGGTGTTCTTGGCCCCTTTCTTACCCTTCAACAATTCTTGCCTATTCTTGTTACTCTAGCGTAATTTGTGGCATTGAGGATCTCCTTGCCCTTTTCCCTTTCTAAGGGTAGAATTCTGTTAAATTTGTTATTCTTGCTATTTTTGCCATATTTGTTGCTCAATCTTTTCACATATCATGAAAAATTTTTGTTCCTTTGCGATTTTTGCGAAATTTGCGGACTTACTGAAGCCCTTCTTGACCTTTTCTCTTTCCAAGTGTAGAATTTTGTGAAATTTGTTGTTCTTGCTATTTTTGCCATATTTGTTGCTCAATCTTTTCACATAGCAGGAAAAATTCTTGCTACTTTTGCGATTTTTGCGAAATTTGCGAACTTCACCAAGCCCTTCTTCGCCTTTTCTCTTTGTAAAAGTAGAATTTTGAAAAATTTTTTATTTCTGCTATTTTTGCCATATATGTTACTCAATCTTTTCACATTGCAAGAGAGATTCTTCTTACTTTTGCGATTTTTGCGACATTTGCTATTTCTTCTATACTTTTTCTGATAGCAGTTTTCTTTAAACCTTTTTTGCTAACATTGCGAAAACAACAATTTGCTAGCAAGTTTTTGCTAACAAGATCGATCCTGGACATAAATGAGGTTCTTTGCACGAAACGGCCAAAACAGCTTGCTGGATGGCAAACGACGCAGCGAGGCAAGAAAAACTAAGATTATTTCATTCCGAAAACTGATATTCTTACTTTTGAAGGTCTTACAGCGTTGTTTGCCATCCAGCAAGGTGTTTTTCGGACCATGTGACCGTTTCCTTGCAAAGGGCTCATTACAAAGTAATTCTAACGCGGTTCTAAATTACATTCAAGCTGTCCCGTATGTCCCTTATGATCGGTTTGTCTATAAACTACTAAACTTGCAAACTTTTAACCTCATAGAATGAAATAAATAAATTAACCAAGGAGTGGTCACATTAAGTATTGTTTCGCCCTGTAAATGAGACTCTGATTATCTTACCATGGAGTCCTGTTGTGTCCTAATGAAATCCTCGGTAACAGGAGTGCAAGTCTTCAAGCAATGCATCAGAGTTCCCTCTTCTAGTTCCTCGTTGTTATCAGCGCTGCATAGTTGAAGAGATGCATACACACTACACATTGCAAAAAGAAAACGGTACATCGCAGATGCTAACATAGCGTGCGTCAACGCTAAATGATATTTGTGCAACGGTTTAAAAACATATATTTAATACTCCCAGCTTTGATAACGTGACTCGAATATTGGCAGCTGTGGTTAAAAATGAAACATACTACACGTGAAACAATTGGATTTCGTCCACTTACAGAGAAGGGCCCACTAGGCATTTCCAAAATAGTAGAAAAGTAGATATGGAGTACCCTGCACCTTCTAGATTTCGAGGAAAAAAAACGCCATTTTAGACGGTAACCAATCGGCTACAAATGAATCATATAGTGACATGGCTTACCGTCGACACCGTTTCAGCCAAGTTCGAAAAGTCCTTCTGTCCTCCACTAGCGACGTTTATGATCTTCTGTTTAAAGTTCCCATTGAAAACAAACTAAGAAGTTTCCAATTTAAGCTCTTACGTAATATCAGTCATCGGCCTAGCAATCAACGTCTATGGAAAATGAACTTAAAGACTTTCCCTCAATGCGAGGCCTGTAACTTTCCTACTGAAACTACCAATCATAATTTTTCTGAGAGTCGGCTGCCGTGAAAGGTTTTTGGAGTGATATCTTACACTGGTGAAACTTCAAACCTTCTGAAAACTTAACACCCAGTGCTATGCAAATTATATGGTTACGAGCCGAAATCAACACGCTTTCACGCTTTTAATCATCAATCTTCTAACTGCACGGTGCTATGTCCACCTTCCTAGAAGCAAATTAGAGACCCCGTGACTCGATGTCTTCATTGTTCTTCTGAAAACTAAAATTCAGTGTGAAAGAGAAATCGCTATTAAAACCGAAAACCACACCAAATACAGAAATAAGTATTAAGTTTTTGTTTTGTTTTGTTTTCTTTGTCTGCAACAATATTGCATACGCATTGGCTGTATAAATCGTAAAAAATTTTATTAGTGTTTTTTTTTTTTTCTTTTTGGAAAGAGTTATATGGCTAGCTTGTTTTACTATAGTATGTAGCTTTGTTTTATTACGGTACCTTATTTATTTAATATTGATGGTAATAAAAAAAAATTAAATTGTCCACAATACTTTCGTTTTTATTTTAATAAAATTTTAACTCTGAGAAGTGTTAATTGCGAGAAAAACAGTCATAATATAGCTGTTTTATTTGCATTTAGAGAGTACGTGAATTGTTCAGATTAATTAAGGAATTGTTCTTCGAACTCTTAGTTTAGAGCTAATACAATATATAGATTTAGCCAGGGCTAAAAGGGAAGCTGCGGGTACCGTTTATATGTTAATGATGAATTTAACAACTAATTTCAATTAGTTGTTCTCTGTTGTTCCCGTCTTCGCTTGTTAGAGTCACTAACTGTCAGGTGGCCGGCGCTGCTCCGTGAGACCGAGTGAAAGGTTGCTCAGTGATGGTTTCCGAGGTCCTCCATGTATTTTACTTTGCTTTTTCTTCGTCAAGATATTTCTCCAACAAAACAAAAACATACTCCTGACTAGGAGCTGACGGGGCCAACTTTTTAAATGCGAATAAATAAGCCATTGAGACCATTCATACAAACCACGAGTGCAAATAATTTTTTTTATCTAGTATCTAGATATTGGTGTCAGGGAATCGAAACCGAATTCTTTCGATTTACCAATGGATTATATATAACAACAAGTTGCCCATTTCAATATAATGAAATTAGAAATGTTTATCAACTTTCTCCCGGCCAGTTTGCAACAAGAAAATGAGAAAACAGGCTCGATTATCGGACCCGGGAAGACGGCGGAAATCGAGTCTATTGAGAAAACGCATTGTCAACATCGGTATATTTTTGTAAACAAGAACTCTATTTCGTTTCATCATTTTTGTTTTTCTAATTCCAGAAGAGGTTATTTTGAAATCTCGCATACTCAGTGATCATTATCGACAGTCTACTCAGTCCAGTAAAGTCAGAAACTTGTATAAAAAAATGTTGTTTCTCCCGTGGCGCTCAATACAGATGATAGCCAGGCTATTTAGTCTATTCTGTCCCATCGTGCTCCGAAGATAGGTCTTCAAGCGATCATACAGCGATCATACATGATCATACAGCCTCGTACCCGGGCCAGTTCGCGCTATCCGAGTGACCAGAGGAGGCCTGGAACCGAATTTTCCGGACAAGCTTGACGGGTGACATCACATCTAAAATCGCCTAGGACGACTGGGAGTGAGGTGGCCAGTACGCGGTCAATACGTCTATTTTTTAACTTATATTTTTGTTTTCCCATTTCAGACCACGTGATGTTACCCTAGAGAACTTTCGCCCTCGTATGCAAGAGCATAAGTATGCATAATTACTTCGGGGGAGCGCGAAGTAAAGGATTAGCGACGCTTGGGAATGTCCCAAATTTGCCGTTTTGGGGACAAAATTGGGCACGCAAGAGTCTGTAGGAAGATTTTCTTCTTCTTCGATTCCTCGCTGAAACAAATGAATAACTTACCGTTACAGTTAAGACCTTTCCTTCCAAATTGTGTCCGACTTTTGACTTCAACCCGATACATCATCACAAGGAATTCCGTGTGAAACCACTAGGTCGCAGATTCAAGTTTGTTAGTGCTAAGAAACTCCATAACAAGTTTATCTAATTTTCCTTTAACCCTCAGCATATGTTCAGAGGGAAACATTATAGCGGAGCTCTGGCGCGCGAAGAGCGCCTGCGGAGCACCATGGGTAAGTAAATCTACCCATCCCAGAAAATTTGGTAATCACGTGACCGTACACCGCCCGCCCGTCCGTCCGCACCACAGGGAAACCAATGTTCAATCTCACACTTTCTAGCTAGTCTGGGAGCACAGGAAGACTGATATTGCACACATATTGCACATCAATGTTGTGATCAATTGACAGCTGTCAAAACAGGGTATCCGCTGACCAGTATCACCTGACCGTATCGCGGGCTTAGGTGTCGACCCATCGAGGTCGAGTATCTTTTTGAAGTTATCCGCTGACAAGTTACTAGTTTTCAAATGATTGCAGGCCCAAGTTTCATTTTTTTAATTCATATGAACTATGTTGTGTTTTATATATGCCGCACAATTAAAATTTTGATTTCAAACTGACCTCGGAAGCTAAAATTTAGCCAGTTTTTACAGGCAGGGAAGCTATTATCCATGGGAAGACATGCCAGTTGCTTTCGACTTTTCTCACCAAGGTTACGCGTTGGTCACGCTCTACGTCCAATTTTTATACTCCGATTGGTCAAAATTTGACAGGTGAGTTCATGCGGAAAATTTATGCAGCATCTTAACTCTTGTTTACTTTGACAGCTGAAGCTGACAGAGTTTTGTTTCAACTTGTGATGTTTTTAACTGTCTTTTTCCACTGGATGTACAAAATGAAATTCAGCTGCTATCAAGAGTCTTCTGTTATTCATGGCCAGCTTGTTTATTGGGTTTTCGGTTCAGAAATACGTCGCTTTGGCAAAGTCGGAAATCCGATTTCGGATGGCATCGTTTTCGTTTTTCACCTTGCTTGATGCGTAAGACGGTTGAAAAGTCTGAAGCGATTCTGGCCTTACTTGATAGTTTTCAGTGCATCTCGAATAAGCCTGAGTAATTATTGTATTTGATGTTTGTTTTTTATATCTAATTTAATGAAGTCGAGCGTAGTTTATGCGGCTATTTGGTTTATGCACGTTTGTAAGATTTGAGACAATGATCTGACCGAGTATCAAGTTTGATTATAAGCTTATAGAACTTTAAAAGCCTTTAGACTTTTTCTCACCGCAGATAGAAAGGAGAAGTTCCAAAGAATATTTAGTTATGATTCTGGCTGTAAAAGAAAGCTTTGAGCGATTTTTTTGCAAAATTGTGAAATACTGCATTCTGTCCGAGGTCTGTATAAATTTGATAAAAACAGCGCCTCATCATGGTACTGACTTCACCTCAGATGTGATGTATAAAAAGTATAAAAGGTTGGTTTACACGTCCCCATGACTTATTGGCAAGATTTTGTAAGGTAAACTTGTCGAACGCAAAATATTCGGCATGATTTGTTTTCCAGGCCTAATCTACTGTGATCAAGAGCCATTATAGTTCGTGATCGAAGATGATTGCTATTTTTTGGGTTTACATATAAGGCTATCAACTCGATGTAAGACTTAGTTCACTCTTAGATGGACTAGTATTTGCAAATTATTTTTCTCTAAAATCACTTTGCCTTTCCCTCAAAAGTCACATAAATGTGCTCTAAAGTTAACTGATTTGTGGAATACAATTTTATTATTGGATTTAATTTATAAATTCGAGTTAATAGGAGCTTCGCTTTTAGCCCTGGCTAAATCTATATATTAGACTTTTTTAGCACTCACAAAATTGTAAAATGGCCAACATTTTACTTCGCTTCGTAGTTTGCTACGCAGCGGGGCCTGGGACTGCTTATAAACATCCAAACATCAAGCGTGCCAGCTTCCAGGTCAAGATCTCATTTCAGAAATATGCAGCTTCCCTGTGCGGGCAAAAAGAAACTGAAAAAGCCAATAATAGAAAAAGCAGAGTGATCTTAAATATATACAATCTACCCCAATTCATTTAACTCTGCTTGAATCTTTTCTTTTCTTTCTCTTTTTTAAATTACATTTTTTTTACTTTTTATTTTATCTTTTTTTTTTTTCAGGAAAAAATTTACTTCTACAACAATGGACTGTACAGCAGTTGAAAAATCACTCATTTGAGATACCACTAGTTTGTAGTATCTCAAATAGAGGCTTATTTACGATTTCTAAACATGCAGCCTCCAAGCTCGCAAGGATTTGGAAGGTACTTATAAACGGTGCAAATCTTCGTTGCGAGATAATGATCCTAAGTTAAGCATGTTTAGGTTTATTCCCAGATGTCAGAGCACCGTTGCCTACTCCCTAGGCCTCATTATTCCGCGCGGCTGATGCTTTTCGGGTCACGTGGTCCGGTCGAAGAAGTGAGGCCGTTTCCCTCCTGTTCGCCTGGGATGAATTGACTGAGAAGGCCTGGGAAAAGGCCGGACAGGGACTAGGGTCTAATGATTCAAAACGAAGGTTACGGGCTGGTAGGACGATGATACTGCAGTCGATCACAGATGTCAAGAAAGGAGCCATTCCGTTCAGTGCTTTTTACGGTAAATTCACTAGCTTTTTTATACATACAGAAAGAGAGTGAATGATAGGCAACCACATGATTTCGAGTGCAGTTTTGGATAAACCATCACAAATTTTTCGAAGACTAAGCAAATTTACAATTTGCGGTCATCGAAAGATTTACGTGTGCTGATTTATCCCAAACTGCACGAGAAAAATCATGTGATTACTTGTTAATAATATACTTACACCTGTTTTATTATTATTTTTTTAAACCGGGCTGCTATAACATGCCAGTGTCTTGCACTTATTGGTAATTTAATGCTTCTTTTTACTAGAAAAGTTAAATCTCTCCTCAAAAAGAAATTCTCGAATACATGAGCTTTCATTTGATAGAAACTTCTGTCTTAGAGGTAACAAAACTGAAGCTCTGCTCATCAGTCTGGAAAATAAGGCATTTTAAGGGACAATTTTAGTGTTAGTTTCACCGATTGCAAAGCCATTTCCCCAATTTTTAATTGCAACTGTTCTCCCAAAAACAATCCAACCCAACACTGCTAAAAAAAAACAGGTCCTACGACCACCAATTTAACTGCTAAATGACTTGAAACATTATCAACAGAGTGGGTCAAATAGTACTAAAGTCACAAAAAAATGCATAACAGTGCAAAAACACATACTGGATGATAGCGCTGTGTCTGTGCAACAACATGATACCCAGCTAGACACAAACCTCTCCTCAATTTGACGGAGACACTGAGCTTTGAAAGACAGGGATAAGCCCAGACACAAAAACTCTGCAAATCTACAGTCTAGCACAGAGCATGCTCGTTAGAACAACCCCACCCCCTGGAATTTAATCAAACTACCCCAAAGGCATACCAGATGATAGCCCTGCGTGTGTGCAACAACATGACACCCAGCTAGACACAATCCCACCCCCTCAATTTGATGGATACTCTGAGCTTTGAAAGGCCGGGGTAAGCCCAGACACAAAAAATCAGCAAATCCACAGTCTAGCACAGGGCATGCTCTTTAGAACAACCCGACCCCCCTGGAATTTAATCAGACTACCCCAATGCATACCAGATGATAGCCCTGTGTCTGTGCAACAACATGACACTTAGCGTGACGGAAGCCCCTCTCAAAAAATTAGCTGGTCCCTCGAGCATTTTTTCTTGAATTTTCACTGACTTCTGTCAATTCCAGGAAGTTATTTGGAGCCCATAAATAAGATCTGAGGGTGGTTAGTACTGAAGTAGGCTGAGTATCAGGCGTTTCTGGGGAAAAAGGGGAAAGATGGAAGCGAAAAAGGGAGAGAGCTGAAGGAGAGAAACGCCTGACACAGATACCATCCAATCAAAATCAGGTCCGGTCATTGGGTTGTCAATTGTCAGCTTCACGTGTCAAAAAAGCTCGCCTAAAATATATCTCACCTTGCGGTCTGGCCGAGCTCCGGTGGTTGTGTTGCTATATATACGATTTCGGTTTTTTCTGAAACCTTCAATGAGGAGTTTTCGAATACTTGTAATGGAAAACCTGCCGTTTTTGATAAATTATGACGTGTTTTAGGAATTGTGCTAGTGTAAGATCGCGAACGCTCTGTTTGTAAATAAACGTGCGCCCTGAAAATGGTAAATTGCTTTTGTTAACAGAGTTACAAGAGGTGTTCATTAATAAGCAGGTTCCTGAGAGTCAGGCAGCTATAAAGATGATGTAGATCAGGCCGAGAATTGTCCGAGGGAGAGCGAAATATGATGACGCCCGCTTGTTCTTAAGACATTTCAAAAGTGAAAAAAAAATTGGAAGAGGAAGCCAACGAATTCCAATCACGTACGCTATCGTAACCGGCACGAGCAAAGTCAAGCTAAAGCCTTGGTACTGTCGGCTATTCTCAATACATGGCTACATACGAGGGTTTGAAAACAGAATTCTTGCTCGGGTTTTATTTTTATTTCAGGAAAGAACTTGAGAGCGTCCTCTAGAGCCTTTTTAAATTCCTCTCTGCTTCTCTGTCCATAAAAGTACCACATGAAATCAAAACATCTATGAAAAATTTCAATAGCTTCTCCTTGCCAATCGCTCTGCTCGTATTTACTTGCGGTCGGTGACGTCAGGGGTTATTGTGTCTTTTCCAGTCACTGCCACATCCAGACTTTGGATGTGTCACACGATTTGCTGAATGGTTTTGAATCAGGCCTTCTTTGCTCTTCTCCCCCTCCCCCTCCCCCGTCTCCCATCTAAAATCCCCTCTTAGTAAGGTCCGACACTCAGGCTAGTACTGAAGAGAGAGATTTCTATTTTTACACTAAAAATTAAAACTAACTAAAGCTATGATTTGAAAGATTGCCTGCAATGTGCTGGACTTTACTTGAGATTTCAGGCAACCCGGTTTTTAAAAAAAATCCAGATAGACTTGCAAAAATTTTGAGCCTCTTTTCCTCTTAACGTGTTACCGATCCCTGTTCCCCCGCCTACAAATGACAAATTTTGACAGATGAAATTGACGCATAAAGACGCAGCAGCTGGAAATTTGTTTACCGACAACCGGAGTTTTTTTGTTCTTAACTTTACATGTTCTTCCACTGCCGCCAATGGAAGAAATACAACTGCCATCAAGATTCCTTTGTTATACAAAGCTCTTTTGTTTATTTAGGGTTTTTGTCGAGGAAGCATCCCAGCAAGGAATTCATGGACGACTGTTGTTTTAGTTCATGCAGGTTCTTTCAGCAGAGTAGAGGAGAAACCTATAAGGTTTCTGGCCTCACTTATTAGCTTTTAGGGGTTGCATCTCAGGTACTTAAGTTTGAATAATCATTGCATTTTTTTTTTCTCGTTTGGCTTTGTCTGTGAAGTCGGACGTAATTATTTTCAGTTACTCAGGGGCACCCAACGGCAATTTTCGGGAAAATATCTGTTCGGAAGACCATTTGAGATCTAGAATTTTCGGAGCATTTGTTGTAAAATTTCTTGCTTGTCTGCCTCTCCTAGGATTTTCGAACATCTACAAAATGGTATAATTATCCGTTTTTAACGGATTTTGACCTTAAAAAAGGCCACCTAGAATTTTCGGGAGCCTTTTCCTGGCTGAAATTTTCGAGAAGGTAAGGTTTTATCCCTATAATTTTCGAATCACTAGACTTTCAGCTAGGAAATCTGAACAGATGGAAAGTTTTTAGGGGTAAAAATATGCCTATATCTACCGTTTGAATACTAAATACGTTCAACAATGCTATGTTAAGTGGTTTTGAACTATATCCTCGTTGGGTGCCCCTGGTTACTTCTGTGAGGTGACACATAAGATTTGACACTATGTATGGCTTCGCGTTTTATATGTCAGGTTTAAAATACACAAAGCTTTTAATCAGTTTTCTTCGGTTGTAAATAAAAAGAAGAAAATCTAAAGAAAAGGGAGTTGTCGGTATTAGTTGTAACATGGTTGTATATAGAAGGCTTTATGCTAAGTATGTTCATCTTGTATCCGCCTTCCAAACTCGAGCCCGGCTGAAAAAAAAAACTAAAACAAGGAAAGTAAGGTTCAATCACACTCAAGACTTTCTCAAATGAAAAAGTGCTTTGTTTTATATTTTTTTTATGTTTCAATTGCCATTCAAAAATTCTGCATTGCGCTAGCGGCTTTTGCTTCTTTCATGGATTGTGGGTTATTCCAGCGAAGTTGACAGATTTTCCCCGAACACGTCTCTGTCAAAAGTTGAAAAAAAAAAGGTGGAAGCGGGTTATTTATTTATTTTTTTTAATGGCTTGTAGTTTATAATTACGTCTATTTGCACATTCTGACAACGCGGAATGACAAGTACAAAGAAGCGGTTAAGTCCGTTAATAAACTCCTCAATAAATTTTGTAACTAGCATGAGTGGAAGCTCATTCGTCATTTTAATGTCTCCGACAAACATTTAAATAGGGGCGGGCTTCATCTTACTAGACAAGGTATAATGATCTTCTATACAGAAATTTTGTTAATTTTTGCTTTTGAATGTAAATAGTTATTAGCCTGTCTCCTTGATTGCTGATTGTTTGACTCTGAGTCTTATGACATCCATCAATCTAATTTCTATCAATTTTTTTCTACGAAGCACGAAGCAACTTCGAATTTTCGTCTTCCATCGAAGCGTGTCTTAACGTTAACGTTAACAGTTTATCAGCCCACATCGATGAAGTCAGAATTTTGCTGGATGATAAATTCTTGGGTGTGTTAGCTATTCAGGAAACAAAGCTAAATAATTCTAACAGAGATTCCGAATTTTACATTCCCGGTTTTGATTCAGTTTAGCCGTGATAGAATAAGTGATGGCGGTGGTGTTGTTTGTTTCTATATCAAATCTAGTATTATTTTTCTGTTCGAAACGATCTAAACATAACTGATCTCGAAAACTTCTGCATCGAAGTTCGAAAACCCCAATCCAAGCTCCTTTCTGTTGTCAAGCAGGGTATCGGCCACCAAATTCCCCTGTTAGATTGTATTCACACCTTGAGAACCTTATCAGAAAAGTAGATTTAATAAATTTCGATTTTTTGCTGTTGGGTGACATGACTGCAGATATGGCCACTACTAATTTTGACAACGATGCTCGTCAATTATTAGGGCCTGTTTACATGGAGGTGGGGACCCCAGATAGGTGAGGTAACATGTGGCGGGTCACCCCACCTATCATGTAAACGTGATCAAATTAAAATGAGACATTATATGGACAGGTAGGTTACCCCACCTAAGCGGGTTACCTCACCTACCCTGGGGTTCCCCACCTCCATGTAAACAGGCCCTATCCATCGCTGATATTTATGGTCTCCATCAACTAATCAATGAGCCTACCCGTATTAGGGACCGGTCATTATTTATCA
Organism: Porites lutea; assembly: GCF_958299795.1. NCBI lineage: Eukaryota > Metazoa > Cnidaria > Anthozoa > Scleractinia > Poritidae > Porites > Porites lutea. Next base: position 33,430,863 of record NC_133205.1, read on the forward strand.
CCTGGGGGGGGGGGGGGGTCGGAGGATTTTGGGGGGATCACTTGATTTTTAGGAGAACAGAGGGGGAAATCAGTCGTAACTGAGAGCCCAAAAGGGGGGGATCACTGAAAATTTTGGAAGGATTCAGAGGGGGGACCACTCAAATCTGCTTGAACAATGCCAGTTTGAAAGCATACAACATAAATGTGCCCATTCTGCTGGGAGATGATGGCATTTGCAATCTCGATTTGTTCTAAAAACGGAAGTCTGTCACACTGGCGAATGTGTGCATTTCTATTTATATTGGGAAAGCTTTGTTTTAACGCTTTTATATTTTTCCTTTTATAACGTGCTCATGACTTAGCTAATATTCATCTTTAAACATGACAGCAAACGTGAGCAAAGCTACAAAGGCTGATCTATTACACTATAGATGAAAATAAAAAAGGAGACAGGAACAGTGGCCGATCCTAGCCCTTCCAGATGGCCGAATTGTCGCTAAATATGACCTGCTGATAGGGACTTGGCGAAGTGCTATTTGGCACTCTAAAAAAAGTAACTTTGCAGTTTCAAGCACTGATTGCAGTTTCAAGCACTTTGCAGTTTTAAGCAAGATTGCTTGTATGTCAACTGAATTCAGATGTCTGGATCCAGACTAGAAAAAGACACGGATCAAGAGACACAAGTTTAAAAAAAGACTGCGCGATAACGGCTTTATTATGCTGTAAGTACATCAAAGTTAGAAATACTACCTGTATATGAACGTTTAAAACACTAAATATACACGTCGAAAGGTGAATATGGGTACAAAGACATGGGGGGGGGATCACGAAAGTTATATATAGTTATGAGGGGGGATCACTTCAATAAAATAACATTTCAAGGGGGGATCGGCTAAATTTCATCGTGTTTAGCCCAAAATCCTCCGACCCCCCCCCCCCCCCCCCCCCCCGGCGATAAATAATGACCGGTCCCTTACCGATAAATCTTCTGCTCTCATTGACTTAATTTATACTTATTCTCCCGAGAGGGTTGTTTGCTCCGGGGGGTAGCCCATGTTGGCATAAGCGATCATGGTCTCTTTTTATGTGAACCGGAGGTTATCTTTTGATCTCCCAAAGGGACATACTTCTATGACTGATAGGAGTTTTAGACACTTTAAACGCTCCGTCGTTCGCACTGATATCTCTAATCGGCACAATTGGGATTTCCTAAGTTCTTCAAATATCCGAATAAGCTTCGGTCTGAGTCGAAATCAAATTTCCTGGCAACTGCTGTTAAAAACGCCTCAATTCGTACTAATCGTGTGTGTTCCAACAAGTCACCTTGGATTACAGTCGATTTAAAAAAACTTATGCATACCGGGGATATTGTGAAAAAAAAAAGCTATTAACTCCAATCATACGCACGATTGCCCATGCTTTAAAAGAATGGCCCCAAACTGGCAAGCGAAATACCTTTCAACAATGGTTCTAGTTTTCAGGAATATGTCTTTGGCCTTAGCGAACGATTCCAGTTCGTCTCCACTGATAGCAATCAGGTTTTGTCTCTTTTTAAAAGGAGCTGGTCTCGATGGAATATCCAGTCGGCTTATCCTTGATTGCGCTGATTTGATTGTACCTTATATTTCAATTATATTTAATAGTTCCATAGCTAATGGTATATTTCCTGACGATTGGAAGTCCGCGATGGTTTCTCCTCTATTTAAGCATGGCGAAAGAAGCGATATAGCCAATTATCGTCCAATTTCAGACATATCTAAAATTGGCAAAGTATTTGACAGAAATATCTAGAATCAACTCTTTAGGGTTCCGCGCGCTTCATTCAACAGTTACAGCCTCATTGGAGGCAACTGATAGTTGGGCCTATAATATTGATAAAGGTAATGTTATCGCTGTTGTTCTTCTGGACCTTAAGAAAGCGTTTGACACAGTCGACCACCACATTATATTATTTAAATTACATCTTTATGGTATAAAAGGTGTTTCCCATAAATGGTTCTCCTCCTATTTAGATAATCGTACTCAGAAATTCGTTGTCACTGGTTCTCTTTCAGAATGTTGCACCCTCAAGTGTGGTATCTCCGGGGGAACAATATTAGGGCCTTTACGTCTGTTTTTGCTATATATCAATGATTTGCCCAATTGTCTGTCTCACTCTAAGGCAAGAATGCATGCTGATGATACCCTTATTGGAATGGTGATATCCACTCCATTCAGTGTCCCCTGAACGAGGACTTGCTCAACATGAATCGCTGGCTTCCCGCAAACAAATTAACCCTAAATATGACTAAAACTAAGTCTATGTTAATCGGCTCAAGGTAAAAGCTTAATAATCTACCTTCTCTGCCTATCAAAGCCGGAAACGGGCTTTTGAGAAAGTCTTTGTTTGTGATTAATTGACGTGGAATTTTTGCATATAAATTATTAACAAACAAACAATAAAATCAAACATCTTAAAATTCATTACAATTTGAGAAATTATCAGAAAGCAAATTCAGGAAAGCAGGTCTGGTCGTGCATTTGGGCTGCGACACGGTATTCTGGTTTCCCATGTCAGCATCACCGTGAAAGAACATTACTAACAGTAATTTACAGGCCAATTATCAAATAGCAGTAGCGCATCCAGACCTTCAGACAAGGGGCGCCCAGTCATTCAGACCCTGAGATTAGGGGTGGGGCTCTAAAAGAAATTTTTTATCGTCCCTTTGGGCCTCATTTTGGTCCAAAAATGAGGGGGGGGCCTGGGGTCCCCCAGGCTTATCCCCTGGATCTACCACTGCATTGATTCCTCTGTTTCCACTACTCCCCTGTCTTTTTGTTCCAATTTTCCCCCTTATTAAAATTCTGTTGTCTTTGAAAATAAATCTTATTATTACCATACCGAAGAAAATTATATTGAACCTTACAATACATAATGGTCACGCGTATTGAGCGTTGTCTCCGCCTAAGCAACAGTGTAAGATTCTCAAAGGGATCGAAAATATGTGCTGAATAGCTTTATTTTAACTTGAGTGGAAAATAAGATTTGTAGTAATATTATATGTCAAAAAGGTGTGAAAGAAAGGTTTAACGTCATTATCTACGAGTCGAAACGACTTACCCCGATGAGGCGAAAAATTTGACCGATGACAGAGGTAAATGCTTGACCGTTGATGCTTTCCTTACCCACTGATCATTTTAGCTCGGAACAGCGTCAGCTCAATTTTACTGATTCTAACGCCAAAATTCTAAGCTCTGAACCTGCATGTATATCTGAATACGTAAATCACCGTAACAGTACCTGATTTCACGACTTTTTAGCTCTCATTTAAACAGCTACGAATGAATCAAAACATTTAGTGACTGAGTCTGATCTCAGTAATGGCAATTAGTTTCGAAATTAGTTGTATAAATATCTATCTTTAAAATGACATGCATCTTAAAGACATAAATACCTTGTACGTTCGTTTTCAACAGGCTTTTTAAATACTTAGGAACAAACTGAATTTTCTTATAGACCTTTAGGTCTTTTGGTGCAGTTTAACTTTCTCTAAGAGATTCACTGCAAACATTTAGAGTAATTAAAAAAGAAATCATCAAAGAATAATAAGTTAACCACAGGTGTTATAAAGCGTTAAGCAACGACGAGCTAAAGCTTTATATTACCCGGCTCTAAGTGCAGATGATGGTATTATACCTGTAGTAAAGTGAATACTTTAACCCGTTGTTTGGTCGATTCCTTTTCAGCCTGATCAACAACGAGTCGATTAAATTGCATAGACAAACAGGAAGATGTACATCAGGAGATGATGTTACTATGTAAACAGGAACACTTAAACTATTTTCGTAGGACAGGATGACAATCTAATGTCTGCGAGGCAAGGAATGACGTTAACTTGACATCCAATACCCTAACAAGCTGATTCTTGAAGTTCGCGAGATATTTTCGTTTCAACGGGAATACACCGAAAATTAAATCGACTTTGGATAGCCAAGGCGTATTTAATATACAAAAGTACTCAAGAATATCTGTTTCTGTAACGTAGAAAATAAGAGCAACTTTCTTTTGTACATGTTAAAATTTATGGAAAAGCTGCTTTCATATGTTGAGGAGAAGGGTAGTTTGTTCCATTAGTTTTTTTGAAGGAATACTCGAGCAAACGATTATTCCATCCAATATTTTACTGGACAAAAAAATAAAATTCTTTATAAATGATGATCGCTGGATAGCTTTCGAAAGACAAGTAAGCAGTCCATTGCATATCTCTCAGTGCTGTGGCCTATCCGTAATGTAATGAGTTCATTAAAAGAAGAGAAAAAAATTCAGGAGGGAAAGAATATTTCCAGTTATTGCCAGTGTAATTTTTTCCCATAAGTCTGAAACCTCGGTGGAACTATAAAACGCACAGACAAAGAATTAAGTGTTTGCATTTCTTAAGAGTTTTGTTGTATTGTTTCTTTGTTTTATTTTCGTTTTCAATCTAATTAAAAAGAGGAAACCGCATGGGAAGAATAGGAAGAATTATTTTTGTAACAGAAAACGTTTCTGGAAAACCGGCGTCTTAAGAATATACTACTTTCCCGGTCTATAACAGTTTCTAAAACAGTAATTGATGACGCACGAGTGAACAAGATGTCATACAAATATTTGCGCTACGTCGGACTTCGTTGCAGTCCGTGACTGTAATGTCTTCTTGTAAAACTGTTGCAACAGGTAGGAATAGAATCCGGAAATAACTTGGAGTTTTGAATCACGGCGAAAACAAAACTGAACGGAAAACTGATACGCTTTTCTAAATTTACCTTCATGAAATAGTACACTAATTAAATGTAACTCGATATGAGGGTATAAAAGACGCTGCATTCTGCAGCTTAACAATTTAAGTCATTTTTCTTCTAACTTATTGAAAGAAAAAAAGAAACAAGAAAAAGTGATTTTGATTACAGTGGAAGCGATCAAAATGAATTTTCAAATCTGGAAGGTAACACTGAACTTTTGTACACATATCCTTAGTACCTCTTGTGTATATTTACAAGAAATTGTGAGTTATCTGGTTATCGGGTTACCAAAGTATATCACTTTACGCTTTACTAATTTGCTAATAATGATTGATTAGTTGCGGTTAACACTTTCAGCCCCAGATTGAGTCCAGTTACAATTAATTATAAGTTATCAGGTTACCATTTGACGTAAATCATGTTACGCTTTAAATGACAAACGAAAACTGATGGAATGATCGTTAACCTTTTTCACAATCGGCCGATACCACTATTTCTAGCTGTGAAACAAATTCTTCTAAGAAGCCATGGAGGAAGTTCCTCAATCAGCTAGCTTTTCATTCTACCGTGCCGTAGTTTTCCGTAATTTTGTCGTTTTTTAAGAATTAGGATTTCAGCATAATCTTGTTAATGGAAATATTATGGCTCTTGCTAAAAGATTCAAAAACAAATCATTGTCATGATAAAAGATTTTTTTACACAAAAGCACTTGTTAATAACCTTTGGTAAGTGTTATTATTATTATTATTATTATTATTATTGTTGTTGTTGTTGTGGTGGTGGTTGTGGTTGTTGTTATTATTTATCTATGTATTTATTTATTTTTGTTGAATTTATAGCATGATATTTCTTTTTTTTCAAAAAGAAAACAAACAGATATGCCCTGAAGAGGTTGTCGGATACGTACGCCAAAAATCACATTCGCGTGATCTCCGCAGTATAAGAATTGAAGCAATAAGCGAATACTTAGACGTGATTGCCAATCGGCCCCAATCGGTAACACAACGCTACTTAAAATGACTTATCTCTGCTTTCTCGATAGCTATCTGCCAATATCCTTTCTGTCTTGTTGGTTACGTCCATGTTCTTAACATCTCTTGGTTCAAGTTACGCCAAGCCTGCCATAGACGCGAACACGTCAGAAAAAAACAAGGCAGACTTGGCAGATTTCATAGGAAACCCGGAGCAAGAGAAACCGAAATACTCAGTCGTCCCTCCTCGATGGTCTGGAGATGACAGTGGCCATTTTGAACTTCTGGAAAATCCAGGCTCGAAGGTACAGGAGGGAAGTCCTCAGACTGAAAACGCAGCTGTTTTAGGAGATGATGTAAAAGCTGAAACAATTGTATCGACAGATAATGAAAACAACAGGAAAACTACTGATAATGGTCATGGCACACGAAAGCCTCGTGATGCTAGCAATGGGTGTATTAAACGATACGAATACCATATCATATATAACAGGGTATTTCGAATTGCTTTTTGTAAAGCTGGTTGTAAACCAAAGTATATGATTGTTACATTTTCAAATGGTCAAACGAAAGCAATTCGGTACGATTGTTACAAGTGATTACGTACAAATGTACAGATTAACAATACATATTTTTATGTGGTTGTAAACACTGTACGGAAATCTATTTGCTATTTATTTCTGCCTTATTTTGATACCTCCATAATCCGATATTTAAAATAATATTATGTATAAAAGTTGTCCTAAAAAAATGTTACACTCTCTTTAAGAAGCCAATAATATAAAGAGTACTAAAAACTACAATTAATTCATCTTGGAAAAAATAGCTTGCACAAATTGTGCATAATAAAAAGCATATTAGAAAAAAAAAGGAGTTGTTTTGACTGTATTTGTTGGTGCCCCATCGCGAGAGTAATCACTTCTGTTAGTTTTGGGTTGAAGTTATAATAAATATCTTATTTTTCTAGTTGTTACATCATTCTCTATTTCCTAAAATTTTCATCATCGTTATCATCATCATCACCATCATTGAAGAAAAAGTGTTGTTTCCTATGTAGCACTAAAAGGTTAAAAAAACTGAACAACAATGGTAGACAAAAGAGGTAAAAGGCATAATTTTTTCAGGGTTTTCAGAGTCACTAAGTAAACAATGAAGAGAAACTTGGAGGCTTGTCTTGTCAACGGTATGACAGTGATAAGGATGTGATTTTCACCGAAACGCCTGTATTGAAGAGGAACTAATTTTAAGTTTCTGTTAAAAATTTCCCGCAACTAAGAGAGCTAGGGAAACAACAGACAGAAGTTCCAGAAGAAGCCTTTGAAACATTTGTACGACTGAGTTGCTGGCAAAGCTGAGCAAAGGACAAAAGCAAATTATTCAAGACATTTCAAACTTGACAGCTAAAGTTAATCGTTAGATAAAATATCCAGTCAATTTAACACCTGCAACGACAGCTAAGCAAGCATTTAGACCGGCTATGTCATCTTTTTTATTGTAGTCCTTTCCCTTCCAGTTAGATTTCATTGCTTCTTCTGAAACTTGGATCACCCCTCAAGTTGGCATAAGCAGCTTAACAATCTTAGGTTACAATATCAAAACTGACCATCGCACGTTTTCTACAGGTGGCGGAGTTGCTTTATATTTAAAGTCCAATTTTGAATATTACTTAAGGAATGATTTTAAAATAGCTGGTGTTAAAAATATCTGTCCGGACACAGAAGACATGCTTGTATGCGTGATTCATATCCCTCCCAGTAGGTCCCAACGCGATTTTATTGATGAATTTAAAAAACTTCTACCTTCCACCTTTTTGTCCTTTTTGTGTCTTTTCAATATCAATACACTCGTTAAGAGCACAATAGAATGCCTTGACTTGATTCATTCAGAAGGTTTTAATCCTTTGATTTTCGTAGCAACTCTCATAACTGAATCGAGAACAAGTTGTATAGAACACATTCTTTCTAACTTTGTGTCATCAAGTACTAGTGGTAGCATTGCATTAGAAATAACTCATCATCTGCCAGTCTTTGGCTCTTTAGTATGATCCTACGCTAAGCCCTTTCCCAATAAAATTGATTTTAGAGAATTTAAAAAGTTTGATAAGACTGTTTTCCACACATGCACCGATTTAATCGATTAATATAAAAAATAAGTCCAACAAGGCTTGGATGGCGAAGGGATTGAGAAAATCAATTAAAGTTCCTAACGCGAGCTCTATAAAAAATGGCTGATAACTCGACCAAATATTTATTATTAGTATATACACACTTAGTGTTCTTGGTGATTGAAGGAATCTGATTGGTTCGCTATTTCGGACTATTTAACAATTATTCCTTGAGCCCGATTGGGGGACTCAGCGGTCATGAGGGCGAGAGGAATAATTGTTTTAGTAAAATCCAACTAGTTGGTCAACAATATCGAGACAAAACAACTTTAGGTAGCAAAACACGATTTAGCCGCCATTGTTTTAGTTTTCAAAGTCGGCATCTTTTCGCTACTAGTGGATTATAACATCCCTACATAGCCTAGTGGTACCTCAACCAATTAGAGCGCAGCATTGATAATAGACCACTAGCTGGATTTTACAAAGACGTTTTAGTATATACACACTCAGTGATCTTGGTCATTTAAGCAATCTGATTGGTTCGCTATCTCGGACTATTCAACAATACTCAACTCCTTGCGAGTGGATGATGTGTGAGCTCGGTGTTTCTTCCAACTTTTTTAGAGAATAGTCTTTTAAAACTCGACAAAATCCTACGGTTGACATTTTTTTAAGACAAGAAAAGACTTCGAAGGACTTCAAAACGGCGTTTTTCTATTCACAATAGCTGAGTTTTGTGCTCGATGGATTGTTTACAACTCCTGTTTATTCGCGTAGAGGAGTTCTTCTCGTGAACTCAGCGTTTCCTAACCAGAAAAATTTGGCCAAGAATCGAAGTTTATTTATGAAAAACAAATTTGAAGGCAAATGTTTGCAGAATTTCTTCGTTTCAAGTAAATATGAAAAATAATGCTACAGGAAGACGACGTCTTACCTCGAGGAACCGAGCCGCTAGTTTTGTCAGCAACCTCGTGCGAAGAACGAAGAAATATAAACGTGACGAGTCAACAGAAAACAACAAACCTCAACTTTTCTTCTCAGGTAAGGAAACAATTCAAACTTTTAACGGTTTCATTTAAGCCATTACGCTGTTGTTTGCGAAGTGATAAACTTGTGAATTGCCATGGTTGAAAAGTCTGCAAAGATCTATTTTTAAACTTTCGCGTGATTTGATACGTCAATCAAATCGTACTTTTTAATGGTTTTCTCTCTGATTTTGTTGAGATCACTTCGAGTGTATATGCTAAAACAATTATTCTTTTCAATCTCGGTTAATAGTGGTTTTAGGAATATTTATCTCGCCGCTTCGTGGTTCCGTATATTTATTCAGCCACTATTCACCTCGATTTCAAAGAATAATTGTTAAATATTCACTGCTCTAGGCGGTGAAAACAGCAAAATCGCTGTCGTAAACTGAACATTTTGCAAAGTTTCAGAGTTAGACCGTTTTGAAAATACAAGAATATCTTAGTGTTGATGATTCTAAAGGTAAGAAAAGACTTCATGGTGTTTGAAGAGCGTGATTTATTGTGAAGTGATTTACTGTAGTTGACTTTTTATACGCTTGAAGCAATGTTAACCTACACAACAGAGCAAAATTATCGAGGCTGCTTCTTCACTGTTTTGTGAACTCTGGATTTCCTCGCAAGACCAATTTTGCGTATAAATAGAGGTTAATTTATGGAGAAAAAAGAAAGGCCAATGTTTTCAAAAATTGTACGTGCCGGCAAGTTAACAAGGCAAAGAACACTGCAGATAAACAACGCTCACCTCGATCGTGGCTACTGTTGACTGTTAGCATAGTTGCATCATTGGTAATCAGGGCAAGATGGTAGGAGATCAGAACATTTGTATTAGAATTCAAAGCCAGCTAATTATTCTTGAATTCATCATGTTCACATATTTCATGCTTTCTCTTTGAAAAGAGTAACTTACAAGTTCAAAGAAACAGTACACTAGATCTGGAGTGCAAAGAAGTACGTGATCAGTTTTTAGAAAGCCTCAATTTTTCCATACATTTTCTATAATTTTGATGCTGTCGTATTACAGAAAATGTATGGGAAATACAGACAAGTTACTCTTTGGTTTGGTATGGTATGGTATGGTATGGTATGGTATGGTATGGTATGGTAACTTTATTTATACACGGTATTTCCTTAAGGTACATTTACATTCAAGCATAGAGAAACTTTCTACTAACCAATCTAGAATCTAGGATAAAAAATTAAATAAAAAAGATGAAACGAACCACCTGCTTTTCAAGGAGTCCGTGTGTAAAAACAGCATATAGCGAATTAAATTTTTTGTCAATCGAAATTTATGACTCTTAATTTTCCCTTAAATAAATTAGGGGATGTCAATTGCCGCACCTCCAGAGGCAAGCTGTTTCATAACACACTTCCGCTGAAAGAAAGACTTCTTTTATAAAATTCAGTAAGGGGTTGTGGAACAGCGACTTAGTATTCATTCTCTCTAAGGTTATAACTAGTTAAATCTTTAGCTTTAGCTTTTTAAATCTTAAGCTTTTTAAATCTTTAGCTTAAGCTTTTCTTTTTCTCTTAAGCTTTTAAAAGAGAAAGCATCAAATACATGAATTCAGGATGAAATAGTTAGCTTGAATTCTAATACAAATCTTCTAATTTCCCGCCATCTTGCCCTGATTACCCATGATGCAACTATGAGCGTGAACTCCTCCATTTGCAAGAAGCGACAAAGAAGAAAACTTTCTTATTCACGGTGAGTTGCCGGTAGAAAATAAAGCTCCACGTTTCTTCTCAGAAGAATAGTAATTTCAACTTTAGACGTTTCTTAAACCGTTGATGCTAAAGCTTACAAACTATGATTTGCCATGTTTGAAGATGCTGAAAAGATCTAACTTTTGCGCATCGGATGTTTACTGCTACATGTTCCGCATGAATTCACACGTCAATCAAACTAATCGTTTTTTAATGGTTCCGATTCTGCTGAGATCACCTCGTGTGTATTATAATAAAAAAAAAAAATCACCTCAGGCTCAGTTATTATTGTTGAATAACCTCTTAACTTTGCCTTCGGCGAATAATTGTTAATTACAATCAATATAAAATTTACGAAACAGAATTGTCTCAATTAATAAAGCCCTTCGAACCTTAAACAAGTATAGTGTACAGTAAGTGGTCCTAGGTCCTTGACTAAACATTATAATCATTCGAAGCAAATTTTTCTTTCTTTTCGTTGGTCAAGAGCCCACCACGTGACCTGTAAATAACTGCCTACAAATAATGATCTGCTCCTGCGCAATGCCGTCCAACTGTGTTTGGCTTCAAATAATATTCTGCACATGCGTAAAGGAAACCGTTCTTTCTCCTTCTTGTGATCGCCCTTGCGTGAAAATGGCAGATCGCTTTGCTTCCCGAGGATATTCATTAAAAACAAACAAACAAACTCGGTTATCAAATGATAAAACAACTATTGAACTCGGTTATCGCAAAATATCGTGATTTGTCAGTGTCTCGCAGATTATCTGCTCGCCACAGACAAATCTATATTTTGCTCAACCTCGTCCAATAATTGTTAATTATCTCGAATATCTTACCTGAATCAAAACGCAACGAGCTGAAATGCTCCGTTAAGATATCTATTATATTCCTCTCAATAATCGTGAAGTGACCAGTTCCAAACTTAAGTATTTTGCTTGTAATTCGAAAAAAGGCGATCGTTCTCGATGGTCCTTGGTCCGCGACTCTTGTAAAGAGCACGAAAAGTATGTGAGAATGCGACAGCTTCCCTACGAAAATGTAATTTTAAATTTCAGGTATTTTTTCTTATTCTTGATACAATTATGCTACAAATTAATACTCAGCGCTCAGCGTAGGTAAAAATAAAAATACAGCACCTTTTTAGCCTATGAAAATTCAAAATAATATAGAGAATATATTCGATGCTGTCGAAAATAATTACAAAAAATTCTGTATATATTCGAGATTTTAGGGCGTTTAAGGTAAGGAGACTACGGACTACGGACTACGAACTACTGCTGGATGAGCGTTGTCCATTTTTTGTAACACTGGGTTGAGTCTAGCCTCCCACGAAGGCGTTTTTAGAGGAGCTCGTTTTGTGGGGAGGGATGAAAAACGAGCTCCCCTAAAAACGCCTGCGTGGGAGGCTAGGTTGAGTTGTGTAAATAAAGAACGTTAAGACTGCAATACAGACAGTAGACTACGAGAGAAGAGGCGGAGAGGGAAACAACACGCAAAGATTTTCTTGTTTTCATCACAGTTCACAAAAATGCAAATCAGTTTTGCATGTGATCTTATTTTTAAAACAATGAACAAATTCTTCCATACTTGAAGGAAGCAATTACGTCGGGTGAAATTGGTGAACAAAGTTTTGGTTACACAGGTTTTATTTTTTCTCCCATGAATACTTATGTCAAATATTAAAGAAATAGACAGAAATAGTAATAGCTCATTTATTAGATTTAGAAGATGGACTTCTCCGACTACTGATCTGATGTAGTTTGAAGTGTTGAAATGCCGAGTTTCGATTGTCTCGAAGATGTTTATATCATTTTTATTCAGCAAATGCGATACAGAAACTCGCATAAACAAAGGTCACACAAGTAGAAAGACACATTAGTCAGTGCGAACAAACATTGAAACTTTTCAAGTGCAAAGAGAGAGTAAATTACCTGCATGATTTCTCTTCTCCTCGGCCGTCAATCTGAATTCTGCGTATAAACAGCTAAACTTATTTAAATATGAACTTAGCTAGATAAAAATGTAGTCACAACAGTGAATTAAAAGCGTAAATCTGAGCAGAAATTAGACACAACTTACATATTTCTCTTCCCTCTCACTTAAAGCAGGTGAATTGAAAACTTTTTTACGAAAATACGAGATTCTTGAATTACCGAGACGGCAAAATGCGAGCAAAATGTTCTCCGTAGTCGCGACTACGCTTAACAGCTCAACAACTCACCGTAGGACTACGCGGGAGAAATGAACGGTCATGTGGTTTTGATCATGCGCATCATGCCGTAGTCGTAGTCCGTAGTCGCCGTATCTTAAACTCCCTATTAAGAAAAGAGAACTTGTAAACATGTATAAGGAATATTTTCAACACATTTCCTATTTATCAATCAAAAGGTTTTATTTATTTTGCAAAATGTAATTACACCAAAGTCACAGGTCGCCAACAGAGGACCACTGCGCGAAATCAAGAGTCGACAAAACAAAAAATTAAGGGTGGCTGAATACAGTTTTGGCAGTTTGTGAGTATATGTCATTTGCCAAATCATGGCAAGAGAAAGGTTGCAGCTCACAAGCTGAAACTTGGCAAGTGAAAAAAATACTGATGAAAGATTTTGATTGACAGGTAAAATGTGACGTTTTCATGGTTTCCATGGCAACATGAACAATTGAATACAACCTTAATTTTTCACTTTTGCTCAGTTTGCATTAAATTCGCTCATTAAATTTTCCTTGCACACAGCTTACCATAATTAATCATTACCATTTGAAACTTATTTGACCAAATTTTAGCAGACAGGTTTTTAGACAATCAATGATATAATTGTACTGTAATTATTAAATGCGTCACCAAATTCGTCTGTTCAACTTCCATTTCAAAGTTCTCATTATTTAAAATACGATAAAAGTAACAATTCTGCCAAATATCACAAAATTTTGATTAGTACATTTTGAGAAATCGTCGTCTGTGTACCATTGCTTTTTTCGCCATGTTTGTTAGTCTAATTTTAAACACGCGCCGTCACGCGAGTTACCGCTGACCGCCCGCAAAACTGTGTTCAGCCACCTTAAAGTCAGCAGTAAATTTGCTTCCAGCTGCAGATAAGGTTTTATCTGAAAACCTGTCCTGCAAAAAGGCACTTCTTCCAGTTGCGTTTTATTTATTCACAAGCCAAGTAAACATGACCATGTAATTTACGGTGCCGTAAAAGTAGAAACTTCAAGAAAGACAAATTAACCTACCTTTTTAAAAACTCTGTAAATTTCGCGTCTTCAGCAACAGCAGGAAAGCCGAAACTTCGCCATATGAAAGAAGACTAAGCAATCAATAAATCATCTGACACATTCATTTTTTTTTTCAGTAGTTTCTGGCGAAATATTTCATCATGTTCGGAAACGTCGCGGACCAAGGACCACATACTGTATTTAAGGACTCCAAGAAAATAAAGAAAATGTCTGCACATGGCAACGAAACAAAATTTGCGATGTGAAATTTCAAAGAAAGTTTTGATCAATGTATGGCATAATCAACTGCCTTTTTACGTAATAAACGGGAAACCTATAAAACCTCCTGAACACCTGGGCCGAGTTGTTCGAAGCTAGGTTAAGATAACCCTGGGTTAGTTAAAAAACATTTCAGTTTTTAATTCTTTTTGTCTACAAGTTGATGATTGGAAGCTCTAAAAATAACAAAGAAAATTATCCGAGAAAATGCTTTTGAACACAAGAAAAAGAAATTTGGGTTAAATTTAACCCTAGGTTAAGCGCTAATCGGCCTTCTAACAACTGGGCACAGTATTTTATCTCGTTTATTATTATTATTATTGTTATTATTATTATTATTATTATTATTATTATTATTACTTCATATATATCTTTTTATTTCATTATTATTATTACTATTTTTTTTTTGTTTTTTAGCAGTTGAAAGAAACTTTTGAATTTTAGAGGTTGACAGTTTTTTTTTATTGAAATGAAGTGTTTTTTAATTCGAAAAAATTTTTCTTAGTTTTAATTAACTTTTTTTTAAGCTAAATTGAGTTCTTTTTAAATCGACAGAAATTGTAAATAGTGTTTTTGAATGAATAGTTTTTTCTTTTTTTTAAGCGAAGTAATTGTAAATAGGATTTTAAAAGTTTTTTAATAAAATTGTCTATTATTTTTAAAAAAAAAATTATTATTATTATTATTATTATTATTATTATTATTATTATTATTACTATTATTTGAAGATTATGTATATATAATAATAATAATAATAATAATAATAACATTTGACATTTGTTGAGTCACGGTACGGTACGGTCACGTTTTCTCGGAGGCAAGGATAATTTCTTAAAATGTTTAAACCAGCTTTTTTTTGGAATTGTTTATAGCCAAAAGTTTCCGATTATCGCCAGCATTATTATTTATAAGAATGACTGACCGAAGAAAATTAAAACCTAGACGCAAATGGACGGAACAAATGAATGCCGATCTTCTAAGCTGCAAACGCGAGGCCGTGGCTATGACACTATTGGAACAACCACCGCTGGATGGTAATGGGAGAAAAAAAGGCTATATCAGAATTATGAGTGAGCTCTGGGATGCGAAAGGATATGGAGATCTCGGACTCTCAAACCAGAACTTACGAGATCAAGCAGCTAGACTTGAGAAAACGCTAGAAGAGAGCTCAGAAAACCTATCGTGGGAGACACAGACGGACGCAAATCCAAGAGTTCTCGCTCAAAGAATCGTGTCTACGGATGCTCAAATCGAAGCAAACTCGAGAGGCTTTTCGACCTTTTCTTCTTTTCCCATAAATACAGATTTCTCTGTTCTTGAAGAAACAGGGAGTGAATCACAATATGCTAATCTGTTAGCCTCATCAAACCAAGATTTACATATAGCTAGTACTCCTCAAATCCCAGGAGACGTAGAGCAGAAAGAGCAAAGTGAAAACCATTTAAACAGCCCGGGATGCCTTCCAGAGTATAATACCATTTACAAGCCATCTATGATCAACTGGGGGAAACGAAGCGATGGTAATGCAATTGTTATATCGACGTCAGTCATAACAGATGCTTACAACGAGATCGCAACCTGGAGAAAAAACGTTTTTCTTGTACCGTATGGGAAAATAGGAAGAGATTTTATTGATCAAGTGACTTTGCATATTAATGACTGGAATAGTGGTTCCGACAATCAGCACATATCCCTGAAAGCAGCTTTTGTGCTCCTCGCTGTAGGGCTCCAAAAGCCAAGCCCGAAGTCTAAGGCAAAAGATCATCAAGATGTCTTGTCTAAGCGCCTAATACTTTGGAGGCAAGGTGAAATTAATAAGTTATTACGCGAAGGTAGAATTATTCAAGGTCGTATCGGAAAACTCAAGGCGTCGGAACCGCCCGATAGATCTAAGGTTTTTGCTAAGCTTGTACTGGAAGGTCAAATCA
>NC_133205.1:33451837-33454337 GCF_958299795.1 Porites lutea
TGCTAATCGCATTACTGGTTCTAATATTTTAAGTTATATGATTTGAAATCATATGCAGCGTTTATGAAAGTTTTGTGTCTTTTTAGTTCCAGTCTTTCTTATAAAAAGAATCAAAGAAAAGGAGCGGCTTTTGTCGTCTATATTCTAAACGCGGTTCTTTGTCTACGGCGACGCATTTTCAAGTAAATGCAGTGTGCCAATTACTCCAAGTTCCCTAGCAACAAATTCAAAATAATTTGTCGTTTAATTAAGAGAATTTCAAACTGTATGTTATTGCCAGTGGAAATAAAAAGTGCACAAGGTGCCGTCAGAACCGTACGAAGAGCTCGTCAAATTGTCAACGGGTGCAAGCCATTTAGAGTTTAACTAGTGCACAGAAAAAAAAATGATCGATGTGTTTCTTAAACTGCATTATTTTCTTTTAACCTCACAGAAAAAACAAATTTCTTCGACTTTTTAAATGAATATATGTATTTTAAGAACGTGGCTAAGTTAGTTTTGATAAATAAAAGTATGTACAACTGAAACATGCTTTTAATCCTTCGAATTTCTTATAGTGCACTGAGCTCTTACATTGTGTCATATATCAATCACCTCATGGTTATTCAATTTGACGATGTTCGACATTAGTCATTTCTACTGCCAATTGGAACAGGTGAAATAACAAATTCGTGTCAATATTCTGATCTGTCAAGTATCGTTGTGTACATCAAAGTTCTAGAATACGATAAGCAATGTCTCTTTTTTAAAGTTTTACAAAGAGGCTTACGTATTTAAAAGCCTTTTTAGGTAAACGGTTCAAAATCGAGACTCGTACGTGACTGAAAGACGCTTAACTTAGTGTGATATCAGACCAATGATAACTTTTACAGCATAAAGTTGTTGAGTCACAATTAGTTTCCAAAGTAATTTACCACGACGCAAGTCAAATAAATGCAAAATTTGTAATTTAAGGACGTGCAATTTTCTGTCAAGCAGAGTAAACAGCAGTTTTCAAAAGACAAATTTTGAGAAAAGGATTTGAATTTGCTAAAGTCATCACGATCCAACGCTTTTCTGAAGTCAACGGCAAAGAAATCAAGTTTCCCAGGATGGCATCGGCAAGCGATATATCCCTAGGTGTTATCAACGGTTTTTTCAGCGTTAGTGGTAGCATTTTGAACATCCTAGTCACCGTAGTTATTCTAAAGCACACTGAACTTCAAAAGGGACTGAACTTCTTAATAGTGTCCTTAACCGCCGCAGATCTCGTCAATTGTCTTGTTGCTCAGCCAATGTACGTCTACTACCTTAGCCGTGGCAGAGAAGCTACCCGCTTTCTTGAGGCATTTGAAATCATCGCTTACATCGGTCTTCATGCGGTGGTCTCCAACCTCATAACAATTACCTATCACAGGATGAGGGCTCTGTCACGGCCATTTTCCCATCTTTTGCAGGTTTCTAGAAAGGACCTTCTCATCGGGATACTTTTAACATGGGTGGTTTCCATCATCGTAGGCGTTATATTCGCTCCGTATTTACCAGGTAAAGTGGCAGGAGCTTATTTCCACGCGGTCATGATAGCAGTATTAGTCCTAACTTACGTAAGGATTTTGTTGATGTCGAGGAATAAACGCCGACAAATCGCGGAACAGGTGGACAAATTGCCTTACCAACACCAAGCCGCTACGATGGATCAAGAAAACGCAGCGGCCGTGACCTCTGCCATCTTAGTTGGTACTACGTTACTGTGCTTCGTCCCTGATGTGACGCTCGATTTGATAAGCTGGGAAAAGGCGGCAACTAATAGGCGGCAGTGGAATTACACGTTACTTTTTACTTGCGCAGCTCTGAATCCCTGTATCATTATTTGGCGAAGCCACCAACTTAGGAGGGTGCTACTGCAGACTATTCGGTTCGCACACTGAACTGTGACAAGTCTCTTAAGATAAATCTAGGTTAATATAATCCAGATTCCTTGGTTTAGGTAGTTGGATCTGTTTATAAAATCATTACATAGGACGTCCATTTCAATCCATGGATCCTGAACTAAACAGTGCTGCGATAAATGCAAAATAAGACCACAACTCAACGGGCTGTTTGAAGCACTTCTTGCGTTATATAGAGCTTATTGACAAAGTTAGGCCTTTTTTCGAAACTTCAATGTTCAATTACTAATAATTCGGTTCGCAACTAGGTGCTTCTGATTATTTCCGTTTTCAGATCCCGAAAAGTGAACTTAATAACGAGTGAATTTCACTTTCTCTCTATTTTGCATTTTGCTATAACTTTGAGTCAAAGCAAAAGGTGTATGAGTAATTGCCTCATCAGTTATAAATACTAATACTCGTTCTGTAATTTATCATATACTGGTTCACTTTTAAGCTTAATGTGTGGTGAGTGTGTGTGTTAAGAAAATAACCTTTAGTGTTAATATAGATGTATGAGATATATATATAGGTAAATTTAATTCTTGTAAAGTTTTTGGAATATCGTAATGTATTAAATACATGATTTTAAG
>NC_133205.1:33459337-33494337 GCF_958299795.1 Porites lutea
TTTCTCTAAGCAAGAGCAAGAACCCAGGGTATTTGTTTCTTATTTCGTATTGAACGATTTGTTTCTCCATTGTCTGAGTACGCGTGCGTAAATACAGTTTAACCGCCATTAATCGGCTACCCTCGGCGCACCAGCAAGTGGCTGCTTAAAATGGAGGTTGGCCGCTCAATAAGGTTCTTCTCAAATTGGCATAATCGTTAGCAGAAACATCACCGATTTTGAAACAAACGCGCGACAGGAGAAGCACTACTGGTCCACAATCGGTCGTCAGTTTCTATCTCGGACAAATTTTCCTTCATCATACCCTTAAAATTAAGACAACTTAAGTATACCAAGCGCTTGATGACCGCTTAAGAGAGGTGACAACAAAGGGAGAACAAGAGGAGAACTCTCGTTGGGACGGCCGCCAATGAAAATAATGGAGATTTAATTTCCTTTTTCTCTACAATTATTTCGGGACTTTGATTACTGACCGCTTTGGAAATGGGTGGCTGCTTAATTGAGGTTCGACTGTAGACGAAAATCAAGGGCCTCGATTCGAGAAAAATTACGTCATTGCCAAAAAGCCAAAACGTGATAAAAACGGGCGCGTCATTTCAGTCATCGCCGAAAACAACTTAAACTGCATGCTCATCAAAGACTTATTTGTATAGAATGACTCATTAGTCGAGCTTGTTTTAGCAGAGCGAGACTCTAAAAATGGGGGCGTTTCTTTTTTTCTTTTTTCTGTGTGTGGGTACCAAATAGGAGGCCATGCCACCAGCCGTTCCTAGCGGAGACCGTGGAAACTGGGGATAAGAATCGTGATGACTTTGATTGTATGCAAATGAGTCTCGTGATGACCATGCGGTTTATTTTTTGCGATGACTGAAATGACGCATGTAAGTTTAGCACGTTTTCGCTGTTTGGCAATGATGTAATTTTCCCCGAATTGAGTCTCTTGATATTCGTGTAATTAGCACGCGTATTAAAAAGTAAATAGCCCGAGTAGGATGAGACAATATTATAGCGGGGAAATCCTGTTCTGTGGTCTGATTGCGGTGTTACGTTCAATTAAATAAATTCACTTTGTTGTATGCGTGATTTAATTGATCAATTTTCGCAGTTGTTAAGATGTGAAGTCGCGTTGTACTTTATAAAAATACTTGCAGAGATATCAATGATTTAACCTTCAACTACTACTGGAAGCAATTTCAACTACCCGTCTGACGTTACGTATGTGTCACGGATGTGTTTATACGAGTAGCTTTGCTGGTAATCGACTATCACGCACTCTACTTGCAGCACTTCTTGTCCATAGAATAGAAATCCCATATCAAGCTTTTCCGGAACGGGTCGGTCCTCGAATTCCATCGTATTGAAAGCGTTGATTGACTTTGGTACAAGTGATTACTTCAGTGGTCGAAAAAAACGAACAATCTCAATGAGCAAAAAATTCGAGGTTTACTGGAAAACCAGGATCGCGGATGGATGATCGAGGATCGGTTAAAAAAAAAAATTAAAATAAATTAAATAAATAATTTGTAGATCGTAGTGATAGTTATCAACAAAAACCCAAATAATAGTTCTCACATGTCAAAGTTGGTGGTCATGATGTTTATTCTCTTTTACCGGTTTCTCTTATGACCTAAATTTTGGGTGTGTGAGCGACATTCAGCGTTGGATAAAGAAGACAGTGATTATTATGCTTAATTAATAAAATAAATGTCGCTAGTGCGGATATCTGAAATACGTGTCTATATGCTTTTATACTTAGGGCTTTTTATGGGCACTGGTTTAGCCGTCATTAGTATAATTCGATTGCAGGATCTTAATATCTCTGCATAATGGCATTCTTAATTTTATAGAATTTTGAACTTTTATTATTAATTATATCTATTTCCTCTTCTTTTATGCAAGGTTAAGTTACTTCTATTTTTTAGAATTTGTAAATGAATAGTTTTTTCTATCTTCACTTATAATATATAGGATTGTTTTTGTTCTCTAATGAAGGACGAGGGGTTTCTTTTGTAACGGATGGAATTGTAGATAGTGTTTTGATGAATTGATTAGATTTTTTGTAACAGCAGGTTGATTGTAAATAGGATTTTAATTGAGGTTTTGTAATAAAGATTCTTTTCGCTATTCTTCTTAATAAGCATAATAGTTAATTAACTTAACAATTATTAAAAATAACTAATAATTGTTAAGTTACGTTTTTGATTCGTTTGTTCGTTTGTTTGTTTTTCTTTTCCTTTTAGAGGTCTTTTCCTTTTAGAGGTTTCCCAAATATAAAGTAAGTCGTCTGAATAACACTACAAGCGGTGTTTTGGCTGCAAATCTTTGTACAAGGAAAAGCAATAACCAAGGCTAACCAGTGGTGGAGTGAAGTCAAGCGGATCGCTGGCATGGCTCTCGCTCCTGACTCTGACTCTTTCCTTGCCAACTTACAGATCGAGGGTTCCACTCCTCTGCCTAAGCAAGAGATTGCTAAACGAATCGACTTCACATTCCTACCACTGATCAGGAGTCCTTCCAAAGGCTTGAATCGCTTCAGTCCCAAACTGAGGATTTTTGCACCTCAGTCTAACCCTACCCGAGCGCGACCTTTTATCTGTCTCAAAAATTAACCCTGAGAAGGCAGCTGGGTCCGATGGGGCTATATCCAACTGGTTGTTGAAGGAGTCTGCAGAAATCCTTGCTTGCCCAGTTACAACTGTGCTAACCTCAGTTTCGCTGGGCAGAGATGCCCGCATCCTGGAAGACGGCCGATGAGGTGCTTGTCCCTAAACTGAAACCTGTTACCCACATCGACAAATATTCTCGACAGATCTTTCTTACTCCCACAACGGTCCGTCAACCAAGGAGGTCTTTGAGAATAAGTCTTAAAAGAAAACCATAAAGGACAAATACAACCCGTCCGCTTGGTAATTTCAAAACACTAATTTAATTTTTTTTTCGACGGTTTACTTCAAAAGAAATATTATCCACACCTGGTGTGTTCAAATCGTTACGTTTCAGCCGATCACAAATATCTTTTCCAGTTGAAACGAATATTCAGTCAAACTAATCTGTTCTAGAAAGTCTTTGTTCGGCCAACAAACTGACCCACCATACTTAGGTTTTGCTTTACCCAGGGAGGATATTTAATAAGCTTGAGTAAGTTTTCTGAAAGAAAGAAAGAAAGAAAAGGAACTTAAGAGATTAAACTTTGTCGAGAGAGAATGCCAACTGGGAGAAAAATAATCGACGCGGCGTTTAAAAGCTTTGTTTTTTGGTGTTGGTAACGAGCCTGAGTGAAGTGAGTGAGAGCAATTTTGTAGTGGACAATAATTTGTAGGATGTCCATATGTTTTTTAAAAGAAGAAATTTAAAATCTTGATGTCCTCACTGAAAGAGAAAAATAAAAATAATAGGAAATATTCTTGTTTAGTTATGAAAAATTCCACTAAGTGGTAAATATATCAACATTAAAATAATAACATTTAATTTTTGCCAACCAGCTTGTTTCCAGTTTAAAAGCGGAGAAATTTTAATCTTTACAAACATTTTTCTCAAATTTCTCGTCTTGTTAGTAGCTGAGACATCTCGATGCAAAATTATGGGTTTATTCCTTTCTTTATGTCCTGTTCATCCTCGCCCCCCCCCCCTCCCCCCCTGGTTATGAATTTACATGAATTTAAATTGAAATAATAGCCCTTATACTGCCCAAATAATCTTGATCTATCGCAACCCGCTAATTCTACTAACTAACTAATTGTGCTTGCTGAACAGCAATGCTAAAGACAGATATACTGTTTTATAACCAGCAGTAAATTTAAGCCATGCCACAATGATTTTTTGTTCTTCAAAACACCAACCATAAATGCTACAGGGGCCTTAAAATTTTACCTTATTCTTCATTTCAATAAAAATTAATGCCACCCTTTTTTCCTTATCAGAAATTTAAATAAAGCATCGCTTTCCTCACCAAGCCATTTATGTAGTTGTAAATAAACCAATAATGCTCAAGTTTCACTTCAAAGGGAATGATTGCTGGTCCCTCATTTTCAAAAGAAGCGGAATTAAGTATCAGTTAAGCGGTTAAGCGATTAAGGTAACAACAGTTTCAGGTATGGTTTGCACTTGAAGTGAATATCCTTAAATCATTACAAAAAACGTAAAACGTGTCAAATAAAAGGCACATAAATTAAGGTCCGAAAAGTACCATCACGTTTGCGTTGGTTAATAAGCTTGTGGGCTTCGTGGGAATAAGTGCATACAAGTCTATTGGAAACGAAAATGGAAAGCAATGTTTTTGCATTCAAACTAGATGCATTCCTTCCGAGCCGTCTCTTCAATGTCCTATATAAGAGCACAACCACATTTCATAGATACCTTTTCTGTCTCACAACAAAGAATTTTTTAGAATTTTATCACGCAAATTTGTTTCTACAAAGTGCATCTTTTACGAGCCCGAAAATATGTTTTCCAAATATAAATCACTTCCGACTGGCAATGATATATGGTTATTTATTCCATTTTAGCGCCTACAGGCTCGTCTTTTACTTCTGCCAATTTTAACATTTTATTTCTCGAAATTCCCTAGGTCTGTTTCATTTACATGTAAATTGTGAAAAATAACTGGTGTTAGCTTATAAAACTTAGAGTCTCCATAGATACCAATAACTAACATTGAATGGTTCTGCCTGGTTGCATAGAATTAAACACCAACCCTTTGTCACTTTACTTTTAATTAGTACATCATAGACGCTCACCCTTTTGTGAAATGTAAATTCTAAAGAAATTTTTCTTTACCTTAATAGCAGTGGAGAAGTAGGCTTACATGCTATAAAGGCTTGAATAATACATACTCAGAAATTGTAATTTGTTACAAGTTGGAACTTGAAAACAGCTGCCGTTAATATTACATTCAGGATGTTACTAAAGATATATCTGAACGTAGCACGTCCTACATGCCCCAATGCCTGGTTTATGATAGGGTGTAAATGTGACAGTTTTTCAGTAGAACAACCCTTCATCTAAACGTCGCTGTCGCTTCTTATTGTGACAAGGTTAAATTGTCCTTACAGCCATACGAGAACGGCCGTGTCTCCCAGCCTGACGTGCATATAAGATAAAAAAGCATTTTTCGAAAATGTAAGTATACATACCTACTTGAAGTTAACATTTTAGCAGCCAATTTTCTATCTGCGACAATTCAGTATAATCTGTTGTTATCCGATGAAGAGCACTTCTTGTCTGTTACTGAAAGCAGCGTTTATGTACAGAAAACATGTAAACATATACAACAATAATGGCTTATTGATAGTACATTTAGTGTATCCAGTTCTTTGAAACGTTTTGAGAAACATGCGACATTTGTATGTGAATAGTTCACTTAGCTAGTTTCAAGTGTTACTTTAACCTTGATACCTATTAACTTTTTGTGTATCTTTTATTTTTAATTTTTAGCTCTGTTTTTTTTTCTTTTCGTCTATTACAACAAACACAAGATGGTTCATATTATTTTAAGTAATCCGTTTCAAAGACTCTACAGTGAACTGTATCACAAGTATTTTGACTGTCCACTTGTGATATCAAAATAAAGATTTTATTTATTCTAACGTTCGAGCAGAAAGAAAGCAAAAAATATGAACACCAAAAGGTGCAAATTATATCATTTCTAAAAATATTTTTAAAGTTTGAATATTAACATTCCTGCTGTAAGATACTGTACTTCAGATGCATGCCTGACAAAATTATGATTTATCCGGCTGGAAAACCAAATGAAAATGATTGAGTGCAGACTAATGGTCAGTAAATGGTTTGCAGTGATTCTTGTTTTTGTTAATTATGATGAATATTAAGGTCTTCTTTTGCCTTTGATGATTGTTACCTGGATGGGTAAATAATAGTTTCATGTAGTTATATTCGTTTACATTCACATTTTTCGTTTAAGTCTCTTGGGAACTTATTCGTGAAAGGTACCATGATAATGGTGTTTAGTGAAGGCGAAGTAATAAAGAAAACTATATTTTGCTAACGACTAGAAAACAGAATCGGTCCGATTAATGAGTCCAGAGCATTTCAGGTTTGGAAATGATTTTGTTCATACACGAATGCAAAAAATAGTTATCCAATTACAATACGTGAAGTGAACAAAGGCCTAATTACACAAAACTGTTCATTATGCAGTCTGCATCCATCAAAACGATACGCAAAAATAATTCTCAGTTTTTATTGAAGCGATCCTGGAATCCGTCCAGTTACGTGAATAGGTTTTTAAACGGTTCGAAATACTTGGAAAAGATCCCACTGTAATAAAAAAAATAGAACTAATACAGCATATTGCACGATATGGGTACAGCTGCGTTGGTTTAAAAAATGCTCCCACACAGTCTTTTGTTCGAATAGAAATTGTAGTAAGTAGTGGATTAATAAGAGGTTCTGAGGCTTATTTGAAAATAAATGGCTGAACATTTTTTATCTATAATTAATACAGTGGTTAATAGTAGACTTTTTTAACAATAGATATATATTTTTAGCTTCGGACATTCAAGAATAGTCCATTTCCGAGTTCACCCAGGCCTCTGTATCAAACGAGGTCAAGTGCTCAGCCTTTGAAATGTAAATGATTCTTTATTCTCATGCAAATAAAACTTATTTTCACAAGAAAGGATGTGCACTTGGCCTCATTTTGAAAGTGGGGGGTTTTTGGAACTCGGAAAAGGCGTATTAATTTATAGATATCAGCTCTTAACTAAGTAAGAATATCCCCCTAATTGATGTCTGAAATTCTCAAAAATGCAATATCTTCATTAATGAAAATAATTACCGATTTTTGAAAAGACCTTCTCAAATGATTCATTTCCAGAAACCAGCAAGAGATTTGGCGCAGTAAACGGTCAGTAAAGTGGATTTTCTCATTACACCCTGACAGTCATACGCCATCAGCTTAAAGACTATCTCAAACGCCAAAGTTGTACCTTTCTTCAGGTGAGGAATTTTATACATTTTTAAGGGTTTTCAACACTGTTTGAAGAGACGAGGGCAAAGAATACCTATCTTAATTAGATATTTGAGCCAACTTTTAAACTTCTATTACTGAGTGAAAGTGGAAAATAATCAAAACTAGATAATAGGCCAATTGGACGATGACGTCATTTTACTACTACGACCAGAATCCTTCAGGATTTTGCCTTCTTGTGCAAATTAGGGCTTTTGTCTTCGAAACCTCACTGGGATTACCAAATTAGAATATAAAAGCAAAAACGAAAAGGATTCTGGTCGAAGTAGTAAAATGACGCAATCGTGCAAATAGCCTTAGCTATAACTAGGAAGTTCACGTTTTACCTTTATTTGAAAGGTTCACATACGTAGGTGAGGAGTATGATTGCCTTACTGCATTAAGTAGAACACCTGGCACATTAGGATTAAGGCCGCCCGAGGCCGTAGGCCGAGGGCGGTACTCAGACCGAGGGCACAGTTTCTCCCAATACGGACCTCCCAGCCGGTGAATATTTTTATTTTTTTCCTACTGAGATTTAAAAGTTTCAGGAAAATTTTACTTCAGCCTCCAACCTATGTGTGTTAAAAAAGGGCGCGTTCTTGTTGGTGTTATTCAAAGCGCGCGATCGATTGCAAACCAAAACAACTTGTAATTTATATTGTCACAATTAAGCTCCCTTTAGAATAAAGAAAGGTTTTTGTGTCTTCGTAGACAATTCATAATCTGAGTATCAAACAAGGGTAAAAGAATTGACGAACTTAAAAGCCACAGGAAAGAAAATACAGCAGAGATTTTCTTCGGCTGAATATTTACTTTAAGATAAATTCAATCGAGCGGGATAAAAACTGCACAAAGGCTTTATAAAAAGAGCTAATTGCACATACCAATCTTAGGGTGGAATAAAAGAAGGCGATGTGGGTAGCAAAACAATTATATAAACAAAGAAATAAAAACGGCGATAACTGACTGCTGGAAAAGTTGTTCGTGTTGTTTATTCAAGATTGAAAACTACATGCAATCGTTGACAACAACCTTTTCTGAAAAGCAGAAAACTAGCGAAGCAAAATTCAATGAAAAACGGCAGAATCTAGATTCAGAAAGCAAAAATGGAAAACAAACCTACACACAGAGGGAAAATGTAGAATAAAAGGTGCATAAGAGCAAGATTGCAGTATTTACTATACAGCGTAGGTTATAAAGCTGGTGAAGCGACATTACGAACCGCCTGTTTTGCTTTCCTTTAGCGGTTTTCCTGGTTGACTTGCTTGATTCTCCCTTAATTCAGATTCTTTGTCTGAATAACAAAATTCACTTTTCCCTCGCTAACGCTAATAACAGCGCACGTTTTAAAAGAAAAATGGTTTAAAATCACCGGTTTTGCTCACTCACAAACAACAAACAAACTTGTGAATGAAGCTGCTAACGATTCCCCCCGGGTTAGCGGGCAAGATCGTAAAAAACTGCCCGCTCCCGGAACCAATCAGATTGCAGGATTTGGAGGATTCCGCCCGCTCGCAAGCTCAGAAAAAATAAATATATATATATTTTTTTTATTTATTTATTTATTTATTTTTTTTTTTTTGCGAAATTAGCGCTAAAATTGATCCTACATTTTACAGAAAACCATGCCCAGTAAAAATATGATATTTGACTGAAATTTCTGGTTAGAAATTTCAGAGAAATCGTTGGAGCACAAGCCTGTAACCAAACGTCATTTAAAATTCAGCTTTGAAATTGTTTTGAAATTTCAAAAATAGATTGCTCTGAAGTAGAACAAGCTACCAGTTCGAATTTTCGGAACAAGTAGGTCCAGTGTTTGCCTATTCTTAAAGACTGAAAAAGCTGCCAATCGGGTTATTCTTTTAAAGGTACTTTTTAGCTTTAGAAGCACTGTAAATTGCTCCAAACTTTTGGTCTGAAGTCGAATGACTTGTTCCCTCTACATGTTTGAAATATTTCTTAACAGTTTTGGCTAAAATTCTTGCTACATACATTTTGATCAAGAGACTATAAAGGGGACAGAGAGGCCATCCCCCATATACACCCTATTCCATAGGTAATTCGTCTCGAGTTATTTTTAGAATCGGGATAAAGTTACCTCGCGCGAGGCGTGGATGTTTCGTGGAGGTTTCGCATGACCAAACGCCGTGCAAAACATGTCGGGCGAGAGGCAATGAAAACGTAAAAAGATCGAGAGCATTCCTGAATATTGAAGCGAAATGAGTCGACGCTCACCTGAGAAAAAGGAATCGCTGGACTCTTTGACAACCCGTGAAATCAGTTTAACTCGAAGTTGTCGTAACCTCAGTGCTTTAATAAAATGAGAAATTTCGCCGGTCTATTGAAACCGGTCGTTTGTACAATTTAGGGAGTTTAAGATCCAACGACGCGGACGACAACTAGAACATCAAAAAAACAATAGGGTTAATTAGCAAAAAAACAACTTCGCACGTGCAACACACTTTTTTGTTCACTTCTTTCCCGTTTTTGCACGACTACGACGTGAAAATGCCTAATTTCGCGTTTTATGGAGGACGTAAATAAGCAACGACGAAATTTTATTTCTCTTTCTGAGCTTGAATATGGTCCCTTGAAATTCAGCTTTAGGAGGGTTCGCCTACAGTTGACAAAGTAGGTGGGTAGGAATAATTGCTATAAAAGACTGAAAAAAATAAACATCAAACCAAAAATTGCTCTCTTCAAACTGTAAATTATAAATGATCCTGAGAGAATATTCAGTGTGTTAAGGATTTCCCTGCTCTACTGTTAGCTCTATACAAGAGAGGAAAGGCGATTCTTTTTTAATTTCGGTTTCGCTGACACAGCTTTCGCAGAAATCTCGCTGTAGTCGTTTTCGTCGACAAAAGGAATAGCAAAATCGCTCTCCGCGTCTTCCCCCACTTTGTTCTGCGTCATTTCGTGAAGGACGCGTGGCTCTCAGCGTGGGTCATCCACGCGGAACACATTCGCGCTATGTGATTGGCTGTTGTCTAATCCCCTTTGAGATCTGTGGTGTTAAAAATAACTCGAGACGAATTACCTATGGAATAGGGTGTATATGGGGGATGGCCTCTCTGCCCCCTTTATAGTCTCTTGATTTTGATGCATTGCTATGAATCTTCAACTGCTTTCACTGATGTACGAAGGTATTACTCCGCCCGCCTCGTCTAGCTTTTGCTAAAATAAAGTATATCATCATCATTGGTTTTGTAGTGTATCAGAGGTCAGATTGATTTGTCGAGCACCTTTCTACCTCAAAACAATTTATTTTTGAAATTCCAAAACAATTTCAAAGCTCACGTCTGCTTCAACGATTTTTCTGAACTTTCTTTGGCATAATTTATTGTATCAATAAAAGCCGATGCCAGAAATTTCAGTCAAAAAATATCAGCAACATTTTTTTACTAGAGGCGATAATTTCTTTGCAAAGTAGGGTCCACTTAAGTGCTTATTTCTCAAAAAAATATTTACCAGCAATGAAATGGGAATATTTTAATATGTTATTGGCAAATGACACGTCCATTTGTTGTTCTTTGCAAAGATTCGGAGCCATCGCGTCAAAAACGAAAAATTTGTGGCGAAAAGTTCGTCTTAGCTCAATGCGCCTGCATTTATTTAATGACCCTATCATGACTGTGGTCCAAATTTCTTGGGGAAAATAGGGCGTCTTGTGAGGGCAGACGCGGAAAACCTTATTTTGTGTACCTGAGTTTCAGAATACATTTTCACATTTTGGCTGGGCCATTTTTCGATCAATTTTGGCTTTACATAAAAATAAGTAATAAATACATACAGACAGACAAATAAAAATAGGCGTGCTGCGTTTCTGCAATAAATCTTGACAAAAGAAAAATAGTTAATTAAAATTTTCTTGGTTATTTTCTCTTTTTAAGGAAATTCCTTTTCTGCAGGACCATAACGCAACATTTTTAAAGCCAAAAGAAGCCTTCCACGTTGACACAAAAAGTAATTTATGAAAGATATGTAGCAGAAAACATATTGAGAATAACATTGTACAGTGACAAGTAAACAGCTGCAGTTTATTTTAGACAGATACGTCTGCATTAAGCGATGATTATGAACTATAAATTTATCATTTTTCGCTCGTAGGAATAGAAAACTAATGAAGTCACCTACTCACCAAGTGTTGCTGTTGTCACTCGCTTGCTTTCTTTCCATCTTCTGCGTGAAGGCAGACTTTTCTCCGAATCAAACATGGGAGCCATGCTCACCATACTGTAACTGCTCAACAGTAGACAACATGGTCACCGTAGCTAAATGTGATTTATCATTGCCTGAGCAATGCGAAAGCTTCAACCTTCCCGATGATATCTTCTTTTTGTAAGTACTTCGTACAATTTCTTTTGAGGATTGTGTTTTTAGTTAGAAAGAGAATTCGTTTACGTTATGGTCGTGATTGCAGTCTCTAAACGATAACGCAGCTTTGAATTACTTTCTTGTGAATACTCTGGTTCTTAATTTGCATTTTCAGTTCGATCGGGACAGCTCACAATCTCTTCCTGCTCTTAATAAAGTGTCGTTCAGAATTATAAGTATGTGAACAGTTCAGGCGGTTGCCTCAGTGCACTACGCAACCTACAACTTCTATAAAAAGTGCTGTCTACTAGTGGAAAGAAGTAATGTATCGACTGTAACTGGGCGAACTCCAGAAAGAGGCCAGTCAACAGCTTCTCTCAAAAGTGCCTAGCGCAAGATAATAGCAAGCTTAAGCAAAAACGAGAACGTTGATGTCCCGGACGTCATGATTAAGTAGTAGACCACACTTTCTATGGGTTAACCGGCATGATAACCCACGCGGATGTTGGGAGAACACGAGAAAAGCTTGAGTGATTTACAAGCTTTGCGAGTGTTCTCCCAACATCCCAAGTGGGTTATTACACCGGTAAACCCATAGAAAGTGTGGTCTATTGCTTTTATAAAATAAATTTAAGTTTTCTATGAGTTTATCGGCACAATAAACCATAGGTTTTTAACCAATCAGAACGCGCGTGCCGCTCTTTAGTTATTTTATCATGAAATAGTAGTAAACTATTGCTGCAATAATTGAAGCCATTTCTTATCGTTTAAATGCAGAGATTTGTCGCAAAACGATCTGGATGAAGTTCCCTCCTGTGTGCTGAATAAAAGTGCAAGTATTTCTTACCTGTAAGTATTCTAACATTATTGTTAGAAGTCCATGTGAGAATAGTAAAACATGCTTTGTGAATAGGTGTCTAGTTTATTTTAATTACATTCAATTAGATGGCTTTTTAGTATTTGTCTAGCCGTAGACAGTTTCGACTTCTATTTATTGTTACCTTGTAATTTTATGTTTATTCAAAACCTTCAATAAAGATCTTTATTATTAAATTAATAATTATTTTTATGTTTGAAATTAGTGATGGGACAGCAAAAGAAACATCACGTTAAATTCGAATTCTTCCTTTACCTTTGAGTCTGTAAAACAGTAGTGAAGCATTGTGAATTCATTGCTGTCTCGTCCCCCAAATAATCTGAAGAGTGCTTAGGCGGAATTTCAGTCTTTTCCAAAGTGACCACCACGTATAATGTTATTGCTACAAAATCAGACATAACCTGTTTTTGCTTTCATCAAGGTCACTTTCAGGAAACAAAATCAACAAGATAGAAGAAGGATCCTTTCCAGAACTACCCCAGCTTTTGTACCTGTAAGTGTTTGTTTGAACAAAAAGACTAATCGTGATCTTTTGTTTCTTTATATAAACTATTCTGTCCTAACTTTGTATGAGAGCCCTTCAATGTTCGCAATTACCTGGTTGAATTTTTCTTTCTAAAATCCGATAAATACGGTTAACAAATAATGTTTAATTATTTTTAGAGATCTTTCTTACAACAGACTGCAGCAATGGAGAGGGGATATCTCCACCGTCCTTGCCTCGCTGGAATCTGTAGACTTCACCGGGAACCAGTTCTTTCTCCCCGACAAAAATCTTCTCAGACTTGACAGCCTTCTACACATATACGGTATCGTATGGAGCACTGCATGCGGCGAATGTTATTTAATCAGAACCGAATTACTAAAAAGCTTTAATGACAATGAATCACTGTGCATATCAGACGATAAGAACTATTCATTCGCGGACGAGATCAAATATGGAAAGTCATTATTATTCGTGAGAGAGGGCTTCTCTCCTCAGTGCTTATGTGAACATGAAGACTGTGACATGACAGAAAAGGGCATCCCTTATAATATGGCACTCAACACACTTCCGAGGAAGCTCTTTTACGTCGAGTACGTCTTTGGTAGCACTGCAGTGGTTTTGAATTTTGTCGTGGTTTTGATTACGTTTGGATCCCAGTCAATGCGCAAGAGTACGTCGTTCGTTTTAATTGGCAATATTGGATTGTGCGATATCTTGATGGGTATATACTCGATCCTAATTGGCCACTTTACCGTATACGAATTTATAGTAAATGAGAGCCACTATCCCGATACTGACACCTTCGTGAACAAGTACTGCACTATTATGGGTGTTATCTTCACTGGGGCCCAAATAACTTCTGTGTCAACGTCGTTCTTAGCTACTCTTGAGCGTTATCTATCTATAGTTTATTGCATGAATCCGCAAGCAAGGTTAAGGAAAACAACTGCATTGTGGTGCTTGGTAGCAATTTGGTCCACCGCGATTGCCTTCTCTCTATTGCCAGTTTTTCAAGTTGGTGGTTTGAGATACCATGGAGAGTTTACTTGCATGATGCCATTTGTAAACGGACCTGAACTCACCGACACTTCCATGACAGGGTTTGCTGTAGCCTCATTGCTAGTCCTTTTCTACCTCGTCAGTTTTGCTATGTACTTTCACATTTTCTTGCACGTCAGGAAAGCGGGAATTAGTGCTGGCGTGAAAAGAAAAGCTTCCTTGGCCAAGAACATTTTAAGGATGGTGCTAACTAACTTTCTTTTTTTTGTTATTCCAATGGTTTGCACGTTACTTTTTGTATATAAATACAAGGACCTTATGGAGGCGTTTAACGTTGATTCATTGACAAAACTGCGGATATATTTTATCATGTTGTCTTGGCTCCCTGTGGCATTTCTAAGTGTCAACTCGTGCTTAAACCCTTTCCTGTGCGCTTTTAGACATCCCAAATTCCGGGGCAAGTTGCATGCTTTTATTAACAGGTGCAAGTGCAACTGCTTTAAAACATCGCGCAATGAACTTTTTGAGGCTTCGACGCTTAAGGCAAACAAAAGGGTAGATCTTAATTGCACAGACGCCATTGTCAGGGAGGAAAATTTTATAGACAGATATAAATCATTGGGTACGTTGACTTCCACACTTTAATTTCTATCATTTTTTATCAGAAAAAGGTTTTTTGTTTTATTTTTTAAAGACACGGTACCTAAACGGAAAATATCAACTGCATTCTCCCGTCAGATTAACAAAGTAAAAGAGATGGAAGATGCCTGCTCTTACGACTATGGCTATTGACCCGGTTCTTCAAAAATCCTCTGCAAAAACCCTTACAAAGAATATTTTATGCGATTTTTATGTAAGTTTAATATTACAATTTTGTTGTTTTAAATCAGTACAGTAAGGAATAAAATTGTCAGTTGTGGAAACAAGTAAGTCGGACTAAACACGGCACTTGCCACAAAACCTTCATGTAAGTAGTTTGCATAGTAACTAGCACAGCGGCGTGCACAGTGAAAGCGTCAAAAACGGCACTGACAGGGCAATTTCTTTTGCGAGACCTTTCAGGCACATACAAATTATTTATTCTTCAAAGCTCGTTTGATTTACAAGAATGTAACAACTAAAACATTCAGGCATCTTTACACTGTAAGGGATGAATTTATGACTGGTTAAAATCCCTGCGTTTAGGTTTTTTGCTCACACGGTAAAACACTAACCCGTACGAAGATTTAGAGGCCAAACCGTTCAAAAATTTGAACACTTAAATCGAGGTGCCGTCATAACTACACCCTGTACGGTCGAAAATTCAAATTCATAAGGCATCCATATTTTTGTACGGCAAAGATCGTGAATACATGAATGCGTGATGACTCAGTTGGAAGACGACGCTATTTTGGCTTTGCTCATGATCAAGTACGTAGTGCTCTGCACTTGGTCAGATAGTCTGAAATAAAAGTTGAATATCAACTCTGTTCGGCAGTTTCGTGTGGACAGGGCAAAATCTTTAAAGGTTCCATGCAAACTTAAATATCCGATCCAACTTTTCAGCTGCTCTAACATTCGTGAACGATTTTTTAACAAACCTGATCCGCTGTGAAAAGGTAGGCATTCTAGTTTTTAGCGTTCTTTCTAAAAATATTACATTGAAAATTCAGTTGTTCTTTGGAATAGCTCCTCTTGACTCACACAAAACAAGTTTTTTACCGCTCGACGTATGCTTCCCATTTTCCAGTAGTACAACAAAGGGTTTACACTTGCGTTTATCAAGGCTACAGTTTCTGTGATTTCCCATAAGATGTTTTGTCTGATGGTGAAATCCTTGGTAAGATTAAAACGAATGGTTGCATAGGTACACGGAGCGTAGAACACGAAAAACAGAATCACGACCTGCAGTATGACAGCCGCAGACTTTCTACTGCGTGAAAACGTTTTTGCGGCCTGCAACTTGCTTTGATCCATTATCACAGCCTGGTGCCTTCGCAAAATACGGAAAATTATCGCACAGGCCACAGTTAATGCAACACCAACTACTACTATTATTATGATGCCAACGAGGGATAATATGTAGATGTCTATAAGCCCCAGTGGCCAGGCACATACAATCAAGCCCCATAAGAACCACATTGCTATGGCAATCGCTATTACTCGTGGGATGGTGACAAGTTCTTTATATCGTAAATGAACATATAAGGCGATTAACCGCTCTAGACTGATGGCTAATAGAGTAAGCATCGAAACAATTGCCGTATATATGACCAATCCTTCTTTAGCGAACAATAAAGGGCATACAAAGTCACCTTGGAGAAGTCGAGCTTTAAAAGCCACAAATATTGGATGAACCACAACGCCGACGGCCAGATCGGTAATAGCTAGGGAGCAAAGGAGAACATTTGATGGGTTGTGAAGAGATGGTGTTCGGATTATTGCCATTATAACCGGCACGTTTTGCAGCGTGGCCGTGAAGCATAGTATACAATTTAAAATCATAACCGCATAATTTGCGCTAAACATCTGTACACGTCTGTATTGACTGTCTTTGAAGAAAGCGCAGTCAGCAGTGTTATTTTCCATTATACCATCCGTTATCGACAAGTCAAGAACGATCCGGCGATAAGCTGATTATTAGCAGAAGCGTCTTTAACTGCTGTAATAATGTTTGTTTTTAACAAGAACTCGAATCCGTTCAATTAACTGATCTGAAATAAATGAAAGATATGTTTGTTTCAGAAAAGACTTTCAATCCAAATAATGAAAATAATTAAAAGTCCAGGTTTCAAATAAAGAGATAAGTGCTTAGAATTAATTCCTCTAAGGTCCTTACTTTAACTGGATTAGTGCCGAGTATTAATCTCAAACCAAGACAAATTTTGTGCGTCCACGATGACCTTTGAATCTTTTAGTCTGGCTCGCAGCTAGCTACTATGTCACTGTTCCCATTTCGCTTCTGTTGTTTTAAAAACGGCTTTACTCAAACAACAGAGACTATTTCATTACCAGAGGAAACACTTAACACAACATTGTACAAGCCCCATTTCGTTTTTAATTTTCTCGCTCCGAGAGGTGTTTGCCTACAGCCTCTCAAGGAGGGAAGCAACTTTCAAAAATTAATTATTTTTTCTTTTTCGTTAAGACGTTATGCCTTATTTGTTTGATTTTAAAAGTACACCTTTAGAAGCAATACCTAGAATGAATCAGTACTACCCAATTTCCTCGGATACACTTTTCACTGGCATAATCTCAACTAAGAAAAAAAGGCAACATTCGTACGAGTCATTCCCGATATCTAAACTTTAACAACATCTAGGGGTTTTCGAGGTGTGTTTGGTCACAAAAACGTTTCGGTGTAACTAGTTGTTCATCATTTTTCAGCGCTGACGATGAACGGAACGGAAATCTTAAATCTAGCTAACGTTTCTTAGATATAATAAATTACAACATTACCACTTTTGTCTCTTGAATGCAAACTTTACGTTCCTTTTTCGCGCGGAAAACCAAAGGACAAAGGAAAAACAAAACTCGATCTTCTTCGATGATACTGTGGAAAAGATATCCAGTAACATGTTTAAAGAAAATGGTGTCAAACCCTTTTCGCAATTTTTGAAATTAAAATATTGGTTACACACAAAATCAATTTACCAACTGCTGGCATATTTACAACATGAGCTTTTAATACCTGGATTCTGAATTTAATTACGCTGTTTAATTCCACCTGCTTCAGTTTAAGTATAAAAAAATGCCAAGGAATTAAGAACCAATGGTTGGAAAGCACCGTCGGCCAAACCTGGGGATACTTTTCTGCTTCTGTTTTTTTGCTGAATTTCCCTCTGTAGTAGTTCTTCAATTTGTACAGTGTCACAAACAAAAGCGTCGAAACCTGTAATGTACGAATTTATCCAAGGGAAAAACGAAGAAGTTCTAACAGTATATTTATTTTAAATAAAATTTATTTTTTACTTCTCTCTTTAGCTAACTGATTTATAGTCACTCTTAAGAACATGAAGCAGGCAGGAGAAATGTTTGTTAATCAACGGTTATTTGTTTAGCGACTGTTTCGCAGAATTAACCGGACACATGCAAAGGAACTTGCGTCACTGTCCAACGTCTTATTGCGACATTATTCCGCCGAGGGATAAATTAAGAAATACCACTTGGTAACAAGGCCTTTTAAGGGACATCAATCAAAGACGGTCTTCCTTAAATGTACTCAAAACACAACAATGACCGCCTACTCTTTTAACCAAAATCAGTTTATCGCCAATTTTAATGTACTAAGTACTCCTCTACTCCTTCGTACTTTACAAGCTAGGTTGGTTTCCATAACAACATCAACAAGCTCACCAATATTTTTCGAAAAACATGTTCCTCTTACGCATGTTAGATATTGTCGTCATGGCAAACAACGAATTTGACATAGCCATGAAGATTTCTCCAAAAAACAGTGGTTATACGTACATCTTAAGTATGAAACAACTAATTTGCTGTTGTTGTTCTTTGTAACATCAATTTCAACTCGACAGTTAGTTTAAGTTTAAGTTAGTTTTAGTTTAAGTTTATAGCGCGATAAAAGCTCTAAGCAGCGCACGTCAACTTTTACGCGAGAATTTTTTTACCCTTTTCAAAAGACTTAAGATCAGTCATTCCCTGGTCCTCTCCTTTTTGCAAGATGACGGCTGAGTCAAATTTCCCACTTCCCTGGGGGATTTAAGGATGTCAAAATCCTCACCTGTGTGCGTTTCACCAAGTCAAATTCCCGAGGTTTGCACACACCCCACCTCCCCCCTCCTGGGGCAAACCATTGATAGGCGTATAACAATGTCCCATTATATTAACACATTAACAACCGAATATAAGGTAGGAGAAACACAGACTACTATTTAACAATCAGTGGTTTATTTCGTTTAAATCATACCTTCTCTTTCACACATTTGGCAGGCATTTCTATTGCCTACTAACATTTCTAATATGCGTATCGTACAATCCATTTTAAGTCGACAAAAGCATTAGCTTGTCGTCAGTGAGGCTCAGCATCACCTGCATCACACAAATGACACTGATCTGTTTTTTCGCAGTCACCACATGTACTAAAAGAATGTTGTCTCTCTTCGTAGACGATCGTTGCAAGGTGAGGTCTCTAACGATCAAGTCAGATGGCCTACAAAAACCGTATAGTGATGTTTTTCTCTCCCCAACCCAAGCTAAAGCAAAGACAAAAATGTCCCTTGTACGATGCCCAGTCCACTGATCAAGGATAGCTGTAGTGAGATGACGTAAGAGAGATTTCTGGCCTAAGTTGTTGGATAACTCTACCCACCAAATAAATCACTATCCGATGGAACATACTTTAGAAAGACCAACTACGTTATCCCTGGATAGATTTTTGTTTAAAGAATAGCGTTATCCACCTTTCGAACAACTGGGCCCTAGTTAAGTCAGACAGAAAAATAAATATTACATAATATCAATATGAACGTAGAAAAAATAAAACACTTGTTCTTCGCTTTATTCTTGAAAATACTGCATCTTTGGGCTTTTCAAATTTTGTGACGTTCAAGCTACGAACAGAAAAAAAAAAAGAAAAGAAAGGAAAATAGAGAAAAAAAGGGAAAACATTACGTCACCTCGGTATACAGCATTGATAGTTGCATGAACTTCCATAAATAATGATGGGAATGTATTGTACTTAAAGCGGGAAAGTGGCATAAGTATAACAACCGGAAAGTCTAAATTGAACATCAAACCAAGTACATGTATGAGAGAATTCCAGCCTCAGGTGACCAAAACCAAGTCTCAGTGCCATGGGAAAAGGAGGCTTGTTCATAATTTCGGTGCACGTACATGTACATTTATCGCTTCGTGCCACTTTCCACTGTTAATACTAGAAAATAAACTTAAGTTTAACTACGCAACTCTGACTTACATTGCTGAATTGATACCACCGTATTTTAGCAATAGTAAAAAAATGAAATTGGTGATAGTGCTGTATGACTGTTGAATATACTTATAATTCTACGTTTAAATTACATGATGGTAAAATAACAGCACTGAAATAATGAGGCGAAAATATCTAAGATCCCTTCACCTACAGGATGCGTTCCTAACTGGTCGTATTCATGAAGTACGATATCACTATCGCGATTTAAAGCAACTGGAAAGCTGCATTCAAATAACTAGTTATGCCAGAGGGGTTGAAGATGTTACGTTGCAAGTATGAGTGGACAAGCATTTCACAGTTTATTCAGGAATACAGCCAATCGAACGCGTCCCACATTTTAACCCTTTCATTTCCAAGTTTAGTAACACTGAAAACTCTACGAAATTTCATTAGTCATGTATCAGTTAGAGAACAACTAGCAACATAAGTAAGTACAATGCTAAAAAAGAGTTGTCTGAAAGGTAACATCATGGGATTTTGGTCATAGACTTTAACTTGAAATTAAATCAAATGCCCTATAATTGGCTTTGAAAATAAAGGGATTAAAATATTCATCCTTGCGTTGATAGTCTAGTTGATCATTTAATTTCCGTCAGTCAGTAAAGTGTTTAGACGGAACAAGGCGATTTTGTGTGACCTCAGTGCTATTAATGGGAATAATATCAAAGGGATTTTTTTGGTTCCAATCCGGTAGCTTTCTCATGTGTTCGCCGAACTATACCATGTTTGCATCCGTTCGTTAACCGATCAAATTATGTCTTTATTTCCCTTGTTAATATCATGGTTGTGTGAAACAATTCCAAGGTCAAACGAAAATCGCTTTTCATGAGAGTTTACTCATGTTTTATACTGTAACAAAAAAAGAACTAAACCAAACCAAAGCAAAATTTAAAAAAAATTAAAAAAAAGAAACAAATAATTAGAACAAACGGACTACGTTTACTTATTCTAATAGTACATTTGTACTCATATTTCAGATATTTCCTTTGCTGACCTGTAGCTCAGTTTGCCTGAGCATAGAAGAAAATTACACCAACCATAAAAAAAACTGTAAATTAACTGTCTTTTTTTTTTTCTTATCCTTAGGAATTCACTTCCTTTTGATAGGAAATGAAATAAGAGCAATT
Source organism: Porites lutea (assembly GCF_958299795.1). Taxonomy (NCBI): domain Eukaryota; kingdom Metazoa; phylum Cnidaria; class Anthozoa; order Scleractinia; family Poritidae; genus Porites; species Porites lutea. The sequence continues at coordinate 33,480,044 of NC_133205.1, forward strand.
ACAACCCAGAATTCAATCTTCAGTTACATGTCCGATTGAATCACGTTCTTCTTTTCTCTACCTCAGCCTGCCCCTTGAACTAGACAATAATTAGGAAGAGAATATCTGGCAGAAAATCCAACAAGATTTTCCGAACGTTATTTTACCGCAGTGGAAACGTCCTGGACCTTTCCCCGCCCCAGCACTTTACTTGGGGCTACCCTCCTTTTGCTAAGAGCACCACACCTCTTAGCTCCAGAAGTCAGTCACGCATCGAAGTTTCCATGGCGGTTCCTTAAGCCTTTATAATAAAGGCTTCATTAATAGAGAAGAGAAGTGATGACGTCACAAAAACTAACTAATGAGTCGTCAATGTTACGATGCAAGCCACTTTAGAGGGATTTGTATGGAGTCGTAACAGTACCTGTATCTCCCTACCGAACGAGCTTATTTCTGGCCAAAGGGTGTTTTCATCATTTTCCTTAAATGCATGCCAACCAATCCCATGATTTCAAAAATTAGAATTTTTGAGTCGTCAAACTTCACTTCTCTATAAAGTTGTTATCTTTTTTAGCCTTTTATTTTCCGATTTGTTTTTCTTTTTTTGTTTGTTTGTTTGTTTGTTTGTTTTTTCCTGAAACAAATCTGCAAACTTACTGTTATGCAGATAATAACTCAACTGTTGACCATCTCGACAACCAGTTTTTAAAATACAACCAGAGACACAATGAGAAGTTATCTAAAGAAGCACAACAATCAAAGGTCTAATACAAATCATATACTTTAAAGTAATCACTTTCAACTGGTTGTTTCGAACTTATATTAGTCGTATATAATTAAGAGCATAATAAATACTTTAATTAAAACCTATAAATTTATATTCATAAATGGCGCCTTCTAAGTTTTTGGTAATAAAACGAACACAAAAAAGCTATAGTTATCTGTCCAATAATTTATATGGACACATATTATCAAATAAAATAAAAATAAATCAAATCAGTTAGTTAAGCAATAGACCACACTTTCTATGGGTTTACCAGCGTGATAACCCACGCAGGATGTTGGGAGAACACGAGAAAAGCTTGTAAATCACAAGCCGAAGGCTTTTTATATATAGATAAAACATCTCGCCACAAAGTTAATAAATATAGAACGTTTAACATCCTACATTCTTATAAGGAAACAATTTAATTGATTCGCAAGAGATAATATTGAAGTTTGAAGCGAACGACAAAAATCAATTTATTAAAATTTTATAGCAACCAATTTCTCCTCAGTCGAATGTATGACACTTCAAATAACATAATATCTACTAAAAACAATAAACCTGGAATGGGGCAGAATAGCAGTCGACAATTGCTTGTGGATCCAATATTTTTTTAAAGTGAGCGAAGAAGGATGTTTGCTACTAATAGGTAAGCCACCAAATTAATTATAAACTAAAAACTACAACATCGTGAACCACTATTTTGTAACTTGAGTAACTTGATGCAAAAAATGTGTACAACTTGACATGCATGAGAAAAAGTATAATTCGCATGATTTAAGAAAATGATAAAAAAATGTGTTTACATAAATATAACACAAAATTGTCAGAATATATGTTTGCTAGTATATAGCAGCCTGTCTTTCAACAATAATTGATCAAACTAATGTTTTATCACATTAAAAAAGCATATGTGTCCCACCATATAAACTCACTGCAACTGGAGCTGTCGGTAGAAACGGTACGCAGAGTTCCTAAATCCTACAAATCAACTGAAAAAAATTACTGTACATAAAATGCTACAATGATTATCTCACCGCATTTAAAAAAAAGAATATGTAGTTTTTAGTCGTTGCTCTAAGATAAGTAAATATTCTATCAATTTCTGTATGTTAGCAAGAAAATGTGTTAGACAATTCACGACAGTCAAGACGCTAACGATTTCCTATTGATATACCACATATAAGCAAAATCAAAAAAATCAAATCAAATGAAAAAAAAAATCATTAATGTACATAAAATTCTACAATAATTATCACACTGCATTAAAAAACGAATATGCAGTTATAATTGTTGCTCTAGTATAAGTAACTATTCTATCAATGTATAATATACACTTCTAAGTTTCTGTATGTTAACAAGAAAGTACGTGAAAAAGTTAGACGCTAATGATTTCTATTAAAATACCATTTTGTATAACACCCTATACCTACAATGTTTAGCAAAACCCACCACCAACAAATAGAATTTACCCGTTAAATATTAAATAGACCCAATAACACACAAATTATGTACTAAACATTATACAACTGAGGACTCGGGTTGTTCAGCAAAAACGCAAAACAACGACAAGAGAAGGGCGTGGTTAAAATAAGATCGAAAGATTGAGCTATCTATTTCGCTGCCATAGCAACAGAAACGTGATTCTCCGATACAGAATTTTATGTGATTTTGCATATTTTATGAGGCACAGTAGAGACACAGCTCACTTAAAGAACTTTTACAAAGTTGCGGATTAACAAAAGAAAGAGAAAAGGATAAAAAGAAGAAAATGAAGTGTGAAATAAACGCCACTGCTTCCTAATGTCAGATACAGGTTTGACAAGGATTCCTTACTGCTGTAATTGAATGGCTGACACAGGGTATCACTAAAACAGACCCCTGCTATTTCATCCACCCTACGCAAAGAATAGGAGGGACCAAAGATCTTTCTTGTTACCATCACTTTTAATTTTTTAGAGTCCCTCACTGAGAACGGACAAGGCTGAAAGCTTATCGTCCCTGCCAAAGGACACAGTCAACTGAGCATTGGATGCACAGCAAAAATTATCTTGCCAACTATTTAACAACCTTGGCTGCTGATTCAACAGATATTTGATAAATATTACGTTACTCTAGATACAGTGTACGTAGATGCTGCAGCAAGTGAGATATGAGACAAAGGATAACGAGTTGCAATTTATGCTGCCACATTTTAGTCTTTAACACGTTTTCTGAGGCCTATAAAATATTGAAAATGCGTACAAAAAAAGTAACAAAATTCGAAAATAGGATTTTAAATACATTCTGACCTTCTCTTGGTTTCTTTGCCTTTCATGCCATTAACACCAACCCTTCCGTCCTCCTTTCTTGTGCTCAGACTATTTACATCTACATATTTCTGTGAGTCTACCTACCTCTTTGACTGTCTGACTGTCTGACTGCCTGTCTGTCTGTCTGTCTGTCTGCCTGTCTGTCTGCTGTATTTCTGTCTGATTATCTAACTATCTGATTTCAAGTAAGCCTTCCCCTGATTAACCATTGTGGAAGACGCAGTAATTCCCTAATAAACCGCCACAACGCATTGAGGGAGAAACCTTGCCCTTCTACGGTCGCCCTCAAGCGCTCAAATTTCTCCTCCAAACGCTCAATTTTATTCCTTAACATTACATTTTCTTGCCTTTGTGCTAAACTCACTTGTTCAATCACACGTGCAGTCTCCGACGATGCGACGACTAAGGCTTTTACATCGGCAACCAGTTCCTCTTGCCTTCTGTACTGGGTTGATAAAGCCCAGCTGTGTGCTGTGACTTCAGCTTCCGCTGCAAGGAGGTCTTGTCTAATTTCACCTCGAGGAGGAGAAACTGCAACTCTTTGCTGTGGAATACTCTCTATTAGACGCGGCAAAAGAAGAAGGTGTCCACTAAGATCTTCTGACAAATGCCTGGCCAAGGATTCTCGGTTCAATAGTTCCTGTTCGTTTCAAAGCATAAAGATCATGCAAGTAAACGTCAGAAAAATTATGCAGTTCTCCACGTTTCCTCGAAACACAACTAGAGCTATGGTTCCTTCACCTGGCTTTACAACTGACTGAATAAAAAGTAGGAAAAGAAGAAGTAACAAGCAGAGATGAGTGCCCCTTGTAAAGCCAGACCTTGGTTATATAGCTCTAGTCGTGCTTTGAAGAATCGACCCAAGTAAGGAACATGGGTTAAGGAACTCTTCCTTTAGCTAAAAGATCTATACAGGTGGTTTTCTCTCAGAGTCAGGGTCATAAGAATACAGTTTTTAAGACAAGCTGTCTTGTTTCAACCAAAAGGTTTAGACTACAGCCCAGATGTGCTTTGTCTAGTTTAGCTGTTTGATGTAAACATGCGGTTAACATTATCTGCGTTCTAGCAGAGCACAAAGAAGGAGAAGAGGAAGGGATTAGCAGATTTGACTGCCCCACATATAGCAGGTAAAACTAATCTTACGTTTACATCACACAACTGAACAAGAGTTTAAGGCACTAAAACGTGACCACTTGTGCGTATACTGTAAATCTTGTGGTCGGCACAGTCAAGGTATCTGAATTCAAAATAAAAATTATTAACATGCCCCAATCTCAGGTAAGTCTATACTTAAAAGGGACACCAAAGAGCAAGACTTCACTTCTTAAAATTTACACAAGGCAAACACGGATAATCAAACTTACATCGCATGAGCATCCATGAGCTCTAAATGGACAATACATTCTGTTGCAGTCTCCGTTAACTGGGTCAACATGCAGCCAAAGCTATAACGAAACAAACAAACAAACAGGAATCCTGTAAGTGAAACCTCCACTAAGCATATATTCTTGGCAAATTAATTCTCTTACTAATGAGTATATTTTGACCGAGCTCTTTGTTAAACTACTTGAACCTTGAGCAATAAGTGTTCTATTTTAAAATCGTTGTTACTCGACAAACATCGAATCAACAAAACGATCTAACTTCTCCAACGTGTTAACTCGGACTACAACGCTACTGAGGAGTTAGGGAAAAAACAAACAAACAAGACCTAAATTGTGACACGGCTTACTTTAACAGTTGCATTAATAATCATCATCATTAAGTAGCTCCAAAAAGATACAAAAAATGGGGCCAAACATTTGAGGAGACACGTCAAAGCATCTAAAATATAATGAATTAAAAAAGGAGAGCGCTTCCAAAACATCTTGTCCTCGACGGCTAACATATGTGTGATATGTTGTCCTATCCTACATAATTTTGTTTCCATGATAACCTATTCGAGCAATTTTGCACTGAATGAAAGGGAGAAAATAACACAAACTTTACCTCGGGCCGGTAACTCAAGTAGTTCCAAGGTTTATTGTAGGGATCTTTCCCTCATTCTACCCTCACCATGATAAAACCCTCCTAGGGGATTTCTAAGGTCGTTTCAAGGAATACTTGAAAATAAGGTGAGAACAAACGAAAGAATATGAGTGCTATCATTTCACTTGCACCAAAAACACATGGCTTTCTACATTCACTTATTTTTTGAACATTTTGTGCTATATATATTCTCAGTAAATTTTAATTAAAATTATCTCCAAAGGTGCCACTTAGTAGAAGACAAAACATACCTTCTTTTCCCTAACTTTGAAACGACCTCTCATTGACAAACCGCTGTAAAGTTTGTTTCAGCTTCTAAGGCAGGCCATGGATATTCCGGCCTCCCTTTTCACAAATGGATTTGACCGCAGTCGTATAACAAGTAATTTAAGTCAGATAGTATTTTAAACCAACCTGGCCTCGTGGTATGTCCGTTTTTCCACATCTGTCACATGTAACAGCGACGTTAGGACAACTCTGATAATGATCCTGAAAGAGATAAAAATTTAAGATAAAGGTAAAACAAACAGAAGAGAAAAGAAAAGAAAGAAAAGGAGCAAAGTGTTTGAGTTGGACCGGAAAGAGAGTAAGACTAACTTCAACTTCTCGGGCTTGAAAACGGTCACTATTCTCTGAAGGAAAGCTTGTCATTACCATTCCCTGCAACTAGTGATTTCTTTCCGGCATGACTAGTAGCATCTACGAAGTCGTTCGCGTCCCTTGCCACTTGCGTAGTTGGTTTGTTTACGCCCCACTGCGCGATTGACAAGGAACGCGAACGAAAATGCTAAAAGCCATGCCGGAAATAAACCTCTCCTCGCAGGGTATCATTGCCACAAATTTACTAAACTTTATATAGTTCCTAAATTTACAATAGTCAACCTCTACAATGCATTTTATTGTCAATGTTAAAGGTCCACAGTCACGTTCGTTGCATTCAGTGCGCACCGAGGAACACCTTCACTCTGTGGGCGAGTCTTTAACAATTTTTGCCAGATAACTGACACTTTTATGCTAATATTATTTATTATAATTTTATATTATATATTCATATATACATATTTTGAAGGAGCAAAAAAATTCAGTTATCTGTGAAAATTTGAGCCCAATATACCGAATAGTTTCGGACACATTCTCTTTGAAAAACTCGAAACTTTTCAAAGAATGTAAAGGCTCATTGACGTTTCTGCCACCGTGCGTCTTTGAGTCTTAAAGAAAGAGGCCAGGTTTTGCAAACTCTTTATCCTTTCTTCGGTGGCGCCTAAATTATGTTCGTTCACGACGTTTCTCTCTCGAAGCATGCAATCCGCCTATTGATGGTTTTAGAATGGAAGTTAAAACTTTTAATTACTAAAATGATAAATTCCTTGCCGCATGACCTCCAGGAATCCTTGTGCTGTAATTTGGCAAAGCAGTTTAACGTTTGTTTTCATTTTCCAGTTACTTCGGTCACTGTAAGATTACATCATTTAAGAAAACATTAAATTTGCTTGGATTTGCACTTACTGAAGTAAAGGTTTCACTAACCTCACATGCGTCAGATATCATCGAGGAACCACAGTATTCGCACTTTATTTGACGGTGCGAGCACTCTCGCTCTTCATGCTGTGTCAACTGAATCGCTGGCACCATATTCGTGCAGCCATCATTCCTACATGGCGAAGGTATGTATGGGCAACTATGTTGATGAACCTAAATGAAATTAAACGCATTTAATAACTTACATTACTGTTCATTCGAGATATTTCTTTGTTTCTGGTTAACTGAGCCACCCACCCCCCGCTTATTTTTCATGTTCGGCTAGCGTGACTAATATGGAAAATGTTTGTCCATATCAATACGACTGACGTCAATCATATTCATAGGAACAACGACGCGGTGGCTGACCTGTATTAGTAGTACAAAAGTGGCGAATAGCATAGCAAGAATCGACAAAAATTCCATTGGACTCCCGGGGAATGGGCACATGTTTTGATAACAGGAGCGTGACATCGAGGCAAGCATGTTTGGGGAGATCGAGGGGGAGATCCACTGAGTGGAGAATAATGAGGAAAACGTCTCAAACGAAGGAGACAATGGAGGGGACACCCCAGTTAAATCGCAGGACTTGAATCCGGGATTGATTCCATAACAGGGAGACAGCTTATGCTTCTACACCACTAATTCCTACACCTATTTTATTTATTATTGACGCATCGCCCCTAGACGGTTTGCATGAAAACACCCTTTGAAGCTCGAGCCGTCTTCAGGTGAGAAAATGTCCAAAACGCTGCCTATTGGTCGTGCACTAGGGTGGCTTTTGTTGCCGATGGTAAGTAACAGCTTCCGGGCTTGCAGGTTTGTTTTTCGCCATTTTGTTGCTAGGCAAGTGCAGCTACCCAACCTAAGACGTGCGGCACGAACTCCGACAAATTTATAAACCTTGCTTCGTGAGTAGCTTATTGGGTCGATAGAACTAGTTCAGTTAATTGTTTCCTACGGTCAATATCATTGATATCACTGAGACACACAAGAACTTTTATACAGCCACAGAAAAAGAAGCCTACGAACCGCAGACGTATTTCCAGTCGTCGCTTCTTCGCTCCTCTCCCTCCGAGAGGGAGAGAAGCGACAACCGGAAATACGTCTGAAGTTCGCAGGCTACAGAAAAAGACACAAGCAGCAAATTTACTACGTTGTATCTGTGGGAGTCGACAACTGCTTGATAAACTACTATGAATTTAATTAGCTGACATGGTCACAGGGGAAAAATGGCAGTCAAGGTTGATTTCCACTGATGCGTTTTTGGCTACGAACGTTAAGGCTACGTGCAAACGGGCGCAACAACTCCCAACAATGTTGGGAGTTGTAAGCCAACAATGTTGCGTCCGTTTGCACGAGGGTAAAAGTTTGACCGGTTTCAAACTTTGCGCAACAACACCCAACAACATGCAACAGGATGTACAAACGGACGCAACATGTAACATCCAACAATGTTGGGAGTTGTTGGTCAACAATGTTGCGTCCGTTTGCACGCAGCCTAACGCACGTAAATTTTGATCACGTAAATAAAATATAAAACGTGCTGAGCATAAACGAGAAGTTGAGGGAGGTTCAACGCTTACGAGCGACCATTTATGCATTGCCTCTATTTTATTTGCGCACGTAAATTTTACGCACGTACACACGTACAAATTTCGCGGCACTGGAAATCAACCCTCAGAGGATTAACTACGACTATGGAAAATAAAAATTGCACGTTTCAGGGTACAAAGCATGATTTAACAGTTTCTCCTACTAACATCAGTCGCATAGACTGTAAAACAGCCCGTATTTTTCGTAAGTCAAGAAGACGTAAGTGACCAAAGGAAGGTGAAAAACGGAGCGAGAGACTGGCGCTATTGACGTGTGAGGCTCGCGTGCTTTGCACAAGAATCTCACGCCAGCAGTTCGCACCTTGAAAAAACTGATCTTAAGAAAAAATAAGACTATCAATTGCAAGACAAATAACATGGGTGTTTCATGATTTTGCAAAAGCTATTGTTGGTTACGTATCGCGTTGTAGTGTGGGTATTGTTCAGTGTCCTTTCAATCTTTTGCATAATTAACATTTTAATTCAATTAAAGTACCATGTTGAAAGATAGTTTTACAAAAAAACTGCAGAATGCATTGCCTATATCAAACCGTCCTGTCTTTTCGTATTTTTCTTTTTTCAGATTCCTAGGTTTTGATTGCCATTTAGATAACACAATAAAGTGTTTTAGGTATTTGTGATTTAATTTTATCATGGGTTTACATTTCATTTTCCTTTGCCTCAAAGTCATCAAATGCATTAGCTTACCTGAAAACAAAGAAAAATATAATTCAAGCCGGGGATAAAATAGCCTGCACCACAGACGAAACTAAACTCTGGTTAAGTCCGTCTGCGTAACAGCGCCGAAATCCTTGTTCTGGGCCCCCACCTGTCTACCAGGATTTGAATACGCGCCATGATTGGCTTGTTAAAAAAGTCACTTTCGATTTGCCAATCGGGGTGAAAGGAAATTCGAAACCCACTTCCGGTAATTCATTGAGTCCGCTGGGGGCCAAGAACAAGAATCTTAGGGCTGTTTCGCGAACGTTACTAACTGGGGTTAAATTACGTCTGCAACGCAGGCTAGGGATAAAATTAAACCACCACACGTAATTATGAGTGATGTATTTGTACTTACATCAGCACTTTTTAATTCACCTCTCCAGTCACATCCCAGAGCTGTATTTTTACAATGTACAAATTTGCATTCAATCTCCCTTCTAAGAAAGTTGTCAGGAAACCACTGTTCCGAGAAAACAAATAGCAATAGTTACAAATTTGGCAAAATGTTATGGATCTTCGTAATAAGTGTCAATGTTTTACATTAATAATAATAATGATGATGATAATAATAATAATCATAATCATAATCATAATCATAATCATAATCATAATCATAATCATAATCATAATCATAATTACAACAACAACTTTCAATGTACAAAGCAATTAAGTGCACCCAGTTATCACAAGGTTCAAAGCCAGGAATATGAAATCTTGGAAGACAACCCTGCATCTCAACTAAGTTCTCGCGGGTCAATCTCTTCTAGGCAAAAAGAATTCAAACGTGGCATTTTGTTCAAGGAGATTCTTCATCACCTCTGCTTTTCCGTACTGCCCTTGGTGCCCTTAGCTTGACACTCAACAAAAACTTTCATTACTGTATTTCCCAAGCTGAATCATCTCTTCTACATAGATGACCTGAAAATCTCCGCCAAGGGTGATGACCAACAGCAAGTCTCTCCTTCTCAAGACAAAGCAAGCTAACTAGTACCCTAAGATCGTGGTTTGGACCTAGCCTTTAGAGAAGAAATACTATTGTTATAATAATGATAATAATAATAATAATAATAATAATAATAATAATAATAATAACAACAACAACAACAACAACAACAACATCAACAGCAAAATCATCATTGAATGCCCAGAATTAGCAACTACGCCAACTTCTGTCAACAAATTGACATCTTCCTTTAGTGCAATAGGTCCACTGATTGGACTCAGCATTACAGGATGCACAGGACAACGCATGGAAAAATAATAAGGAAAGTACTGTCCCTGAATTAACTTCTCCCCTATAACGCCCCGTGAAAAGCAGGAAAACTTGACAAGAACATAATAATAACTAGTTATAGCTATCGCTAAGTGCCAACAAGCAAAGATTTTATCTATACGCGCGTGCTATTGAATTTGTTTAGAAATGTCATGAATTACAGTAATTGATAAAAAATAGAGTGAACAAAAATAGAATTCGATTGTATTGACAATAGTGCAAACTTAAAGCAAGAGGCACACATACACCAACCCACGGCCGGGCCAGTACTTCACGCATGCGCACAGCGATATCACGCAGACAGCTGCTTCACTCTTATTGCGGTTTACCGGTATGGTAAAGCCGTTGGGTTAATGAACAGCGAAAAGCCACGTCTCAAAAAATACCTTACTGCCTAGGTGAGTGCAATTCAGTCTATCAAGCGCCAGCTCCACACAACACATGTAGGAGCTGATGGCTGGGAACCGCACAGCAGTTCTACCACGACATGCACGGGGAAGGTGGATCACGAGTTACCAGTAAATTAAAGCAAGGGGCACACATACACCAGCCCACAGCCTGGCCATCACCTCACGCATGCGCACAGCCATATGACGCGGGCAGTGGCAGCCATGGACACCTGTTTCGCCATTACCGGAGCACATCAGCATGGCATAGTCGTTGGTCAGTGACTGGGGCAAACTCGTGTATAAAAGGCCTTTTCCTGCCGAGACAAGTGCTTTAAGTGCCAGCTCCACACGACACTTATGGGAGCTGTTACCCTGCGAGCAGAGGCCCTTCGATCTTCCTAGATAAGTCGGGAAGACTTATCTAGGAAGATCGAAGGGCCTCTGCTCGTAGGGTAGGGAGCTGTTGGCTGGCAACTGCACGGCGGTTCTCCCTCGACATGCGCAGGGAAGGCGGATCATGGGTTTGGTGTATGTGTGCCCCTTGCTTTAATTTGTCTTTTGAAATAGTGAACTAAACTGTTCTACTGCATAAAGAATTTGAAATCCCGACTTTAGGCAGCAAATTTTTCGAGATATTGAAGTTCGTGTTTTTGTCCGTTGCGCACAAGTCATTTTGCGTAAAAATTTAGTGGTCTTATAAGCAAACTTAAAATCCTCGAAAAATCATATTAAAGCCCGCGAATATTCAACGTACAGACTTATATTTGTGGTGCGCCAATGAACCCTTTCGAATTATTTTGCTTCAAAGACACAAAAACTTTCGCTGAGTCATTATTTTTCTCAGCGTCTTCGCGAGGCTACTCGTTGGCAATAATGATAATAATAATAATAATAACAATAATAATTGGATTTGTCAGTGGAGGCAAACAAGCCTGACATTGCAGTGATGGACTAGCCTGCGAACATCAAGCGTATTTCCGGTCGTCGCTTCTCTTCCTCCGAAAAATAACGTCGGTTTTGCTCGGCGGGTGAAACTAAAGCCGAAAAAACCGGATGCTCTCGAAGGCTACTGATGGTCAAGAGAGAAGGGAAATGTCTCATAATAGATATCGTATGTGCGGTGTGTCCCTTCAACACAAGAACCTCTGAGAAGGAAAAGTACCAGGATTTGAAGAGGGGGACCTCAAAAGAATTTGGAAGTGTAAAGAAGTCACTATCGTGTCTGTGATTTTTGGCACCCTTGGAATGGTGTCAATCAGCCGCCTAAGGAAACAGTTAGAGGTGCTGGACATAGCCAAGGAAGTACAGAAATTATGCCTCTTGGGAACAGCAAGGATCCTTAGAAGATTATTAGACAAGGGATATTAGTCACACCAATATTAAGTAGAGGAAAAGTAGGCACCCAAGGTTTAATACTAGAAGTGGCCTGCTGTCAATGAGACCTTCCAGTCTTAATGACTAATAATAATAATAATAATAATTTACATTTATATAGCGCAAACCTCTATATGAATATATTCGGTTGCACTTTACAATTATTGTTATATCAAATTTATGTTAAAGGTGACTAAACCATGAGAAACTATTAAAAACTACAATAAAAAGTATTAAAAACTATAAATAAAATAAATAAATAAATAATAATAATGATAAACCCTATTATAAAAGCCAACAGTTAAATCTATTTAAAATGACTGTGAAACATTTACATAATAATAATAATATTATTATTATTATCATTATTAAAACAATAATAATAATTGCTCATGGGGAGATGGTGCCATTTTTAAAGACAGAAGTGACCTCTAGCCCAATCAGAATCCCAATAATAATTGTTACCATTACACAGAATAGGACAAGCACTCAGGATTGTCTGGTAGAGAGTCCAACAAGCTGTCTGCAAACATTATGCTGATCGCAGGCTAATGGCTCCCACAACTCTGTACTAAGATACAGACAGCGACAGACAGCCATCAATGCCAAGGACATCAATGATCAAAATTTTTATGGCACGATACATAAGCATTTGGGCTGGCACAAGTAAAAAATACCCACTAAAATCAGCACAATTTATGAAGATTATTATTATAGACTGCCAGAAGCAGAGTGGGTCATGAGAAGAGCATTATTGTGACCTCTATGATTCAAAAGAGACTACTGTGTGCTCAAGAATCAAAAATACAATTCGCTTACAAACATGGCCTTGTCATTAAGAATTCTTATCATGGGGATATTGACCATGCATAAAGATGCCTGTTGATAGTGTACAGGATTGGGTTTCATGCTTACATCTGAATTCCGCTTCCAACACTCAGACTGTTGTTGGTGATAATGACCCTGTTGGAAAGGAATCGTCAACCATTCCAGGTGGTGAATTCGAAGCAGGAGAGGACAGTGGTGAAATTATGTCTAATAAACCGAAGACTAATAAATTAAATCTTGGGCCAGAAATATGTGTAATATACCTGCCACAGGAAGCTCAAGTGAGCCCCAGGTCATGTTGGATCAAATGTTTGAGGAAATGCTACCGCAGCTTTCATTAAGATTGTCAAACTAAATGTATCAAAATTTCGTGGAGACCCAAAGCAGCATAATGAAAAGGACCTTTACAATGCTACAGGGAAGCTTAAATCCCTGTTAGATGCCATGCAAGGAAAGACAAAGTCCTGTTTGGCAAAATTCCTGCTAGGTTCTGATTATAAGGAAGTAAAATGGACTGTGCTTTTTCGATGAGCAATTTGGTTGGGTGAACACTGTTGTGTTAGCTGCTAAAATGTGTGTAGATCGAGACCAAATGAATTCAAATGGCGAACACATTAGACAGTATGAATAAATAGTATGAATAAATCTGAGTTAATGGGTGTGTATGTTGTGGTTCCATTTTATACTCGGTTTAAATTTTATTTTCCTTTGTTTCAAACTCATTATCATACATTAATTACCATACCACAAAACAAAGGAAAATAAAATTTAAACCAAGGATAAAATTCAACAACAACATATACAAGAAGCACAACTTTGTTAACAAATATTCACCACAGACACACTATGGTAAGCATCGCTAAGCTTCCCATTTTTCTGTGCCATAGGGAGTCGTTTGTGAATCAGCTAAAAAAATGCCAGTCAATGCCAAGGTAGATGCTTGAGAAGAGAAAATGGAGGTGGTCAAATTTACTTACAGTTTTTAGAGTGATTTATCAAAGAGTGGTTGGCATACGTGTAAGTTTACTAAAAACCTAGTGCCAGGACTGTTTGCATGAGAAACAAAAGAGCATAACCATTAGGCGATGATAAAGTGACTCCAAAATGTCAGCAACTATGACATGGCCAAAGAAAGACTGAAGAAATTTAAGAATGATCCCGAAATCAAACAATCCTTATGCAAAGTCAATTTAGGATGACAATGAGAAGAGCTAGGTGAGAAAATTAACCAAAGCAGAAGTATAAAATGAAAGTGACTTTGTGTTTACATGTTCCACAAAGATTAGTTATCAATCCCAAGACACCTGATCCTCTCAGGAGAGTGTGTAATACATCATTGAAATTCAAAGGTAAAAAAGAATGAATGATAAATATTTATAACCTAACACCAGATCAGACCAGATCGTACATGTCATTGTTGTTAAATAGGGTAATGTGCTTCTTGCAAAAGAAGAAATGCATTAGCTGCAGAAGTGAGAGAGATATAACACATATTGTGTTTACCTGAAA
>NC_133205.1:33499337-33541837 GCF_958299795.1 Porites lutea
CATCTTTCATCAAAATCTGTAAGGTCAACTGCAGAGACTTTATAACCACTAGGAACAGACATGATTATCTTATTGGATGTGAGTCTTTAATTACTGAAAAAGAAGAGAGAACAAAACAATATTGAATGAGAATAAATTTATTATTCAAGACATAAGACTAAGACATAACTTTTATTTAAAAAATAACTTTTCTTCACCGAAAAAAGCTCAGTAAGCAATATATTGTGGTGTGAAAGACAATTTCAGTGTAGTGCTTCTAAGTATTTACGAAATCAGTGAATAGCCCACTGATTGGCTGCATAACATAGAATTAATCCTTGGCTATTCACTATTTTGGGACTGGAGTCAATGTGGGCTCCTGCTTCATAACAGTTGAAATCAGAAAACAAAACTTTTTTTATAGCAACACTATGGAGCATTAAATAACAAGAAATAACAACAAATAACAAGAACATGAGGAAATCTGGTTTGTCAGTCTTTACTTATAGGTAAAATATTTTGTTTTAATTTTTATTTATTCTATTTTATTGCTATTATTTTTTTAACTGAATTTGCGACCAAATCATGAAAATTCCCTCAACTAATCCCAGAACAGTCAAGTACAATGTAAACAAAACCCTTTTTTTATATTTAAGTGACATCTTAATTTATTTCTTAATGAAATGTTTTAACCCATTCGCCCCTGAACTGCCAGTAACCGCCCGTGCGGATCCACGTCCTTTCTACCCTTTGTGACGTCATCAGTTTTAATGGTCAAGGACAAGTTTGTCCGCTAACTTGTGCAGAGTGAAGAGATCTTTCAAACCATATACCAGAATGAGCAAAATTCAGTCAAGGACACCGGAGAAAGAGGCAAAAAACCATGTAACATTGACCTGAAAATCTGCATGAAAATCTTGTTCCATTGCCCACCTACCTTTCCTTTCACCTAATCCTAAGATCCTAAGAGCTTTCCTAAAAACTATTCCCACCAAAATGAAGCCTACTAAATGCCCAGCAAGAGAAAAAAAAAATGAGGCACGAAAAGCGAAAAAAGAGGGGAGGAGAGAAAGCGAAAAGTAAAAGTCAAGACTGCTGTGTCACTTTTAAACCTCGAAATTTTGCTTTCTGCGCATGCCCGAACTTCGCAAGCTGATAGGCCATGAAGTGTACGACCTGTAAACCGGTTTGTGGTAAGTCTTAGCTCTTTATAGCACAACAGTGACCAGAAAACCACTCGACTAGCTTGAAAACGCGTTTTTCGGCAAAATCTCCAGAAGCGAATGGGTTAACCCATGGATGGTTTCACATTAAAGTTCTAGGCACCTTATCTATTATTACTAGAAAGCACCACAAGGAAATAAAAGGCAAAATTTTGGTAAGGCGGCCAGAAGAGAAGCCTTTTTGTACTTGCTGCTCGTGGGAGGCACTTAAACGGAAGTTGGGTAGGGGTGTCCAATGACTAAGGCCTTCAAACCCTATTTAAGACAAAATCAGTTCACCTTGCGACTTTTTTTATTTTAAAGATAACAGACATTTTTGCCCTAGCCTGAATAGGAAGCTCGTTTCCAAACAAGTCATTATCACTCTTTTTGCTCTTGTCCCAACTTTCTCAACAAACTCACACAGAACCACCTTCTACACAGGCTCTTCTTGCCCCTGTTTCATTGTACAGTGTATCTTGTCCACATAATGAAGCATTATTTTAACAAGAGAACATAAAAGTATAACTGACTGCTCCCAGTTTTACCTTCTAGTGGCTGTTTATTACAATTATCTCACCATCATTACTTTCCCAGGCTTATTGTGGTTAGTCTTATTTCATTTTCAAATTTCTACTGCTAATAGATTATTCATTTAGTGAGTGTGGCTGCAACCCCACTTATAGTTATTACTTAGTTACTTGTATACATAATTACACGATTAACTGAAACTAGTCACAGCCATCAAAAAGTACACGTAAACGCACTTTGATCGCCAAGTAAAATTTTGACTCTCGAAGCCAGGAAAATATTATTGAACATAATCTTAAAAATGAGTTCGCCTGAGTGATTTGTTCTTCCTTCAAACAGTTTTGAGTTTTCAAGGCCCATGTGTAGTATGCAGTCTCTATTCCGGTATTATTGTTCACGTAAACACACATTTCACAACCAGTTTCCACCAGTTTTACCTTGTCATGACATCGTTTTTAGCCAGAACAAAGTGCGAGCTCTGCCCAACATGACCGAATCAAAAACCTGACCTGCATGCACATGCTATGGCTGCAGGTGACTCTGCGGGGGCGTTCATGTTATCTATGACTTTCAAGAGTTCTTTAAGGACATTAAGACGTTATAGTGGCAAATTTAAGTTTAGGGGTTATTCCTTGCATAACAGATTCATATAAAACAGGTTCCGTGATGGCAAAAAAGAGAAAAACTTACCAACCAGCGGTATTTAAATATTAAAGCTTCCTACGAATTCGACTTGAAAATTCAAGATGGCGGACTCTGTAATCTATCCCACAAGCCCCAGGAGTAGGTTAGGGGAATCCCCGCAGCCACGCCTTAGCGACCGTGACGTGTAGGTAAGAAAGATTGGCGAACGCTAAATAAAATGAATCTAGAGCATTCACCTATGATGTATTCCCCTGTGTTTGGCCGGTGTGTTTACATCGTTTTATTGGATTTTTAGGCTCCATTCTGTTCATGCGTAACCACTGTAACTCTCTGATTATGGCTTTTGTACAACGGTCCCCTCCCCTCAAAAAAATATATTTATATTCGGGGAGAGAGTTTTTTTGAGGGTAGGGGACAGCTGTGCACAGGCTACCTAATTACAGTGGTTACGCAATGAAGCCAAAACGCCACTGAATGAAAGAAACACAAAGGAATACATGAATGGGGAGACTTCTTAGGGACGGACTATTAGAAAAGTGATGTTGGGGGTAAGGGAAAAACCAAAAAAACTTCAAGCATGGCAAAAATTCTTGCAAAGTGAAACCCAAAGCAAAAGTTAATGAAAAGGATGGGCCGCTTTTTCACATTAAAAATTCTGCCAAAATGCCCAGCCTCAGTGTACATCGATTCTCGATTCTATTAGATAATGTTTTGATATGTTTCTTTCGGTGGGAGGGTGAAACCCTCAGCTTGAACTAGAGAAGAGAAGACAAGTTTAGAAACTGATTAATAACTCTTAAACCTATAAACAAGGCTGATTTCTTAGCTCCAATATCCTCGAAGCGGAAAAGGTTCACAGATTGTCAGTTTGAAGAGATCTACATCCATCAGACGCTTTTGAATCCTTTCAGTGGCATTTTGCGATGCTATTAAAGTTTACAATAGTCAGCTGCACCTAATTTTGTAAACTTGGTAAAACATTTTTCACTGCACGTTCATTCGACTAGGCTTTGAGTTCAGTTCACCTATATAAATCAACCCTTTTCCATAACATACTCATGCTTTTTTTTTTTTTTAATTTTAGGAGTTTACGCCATTCTGCAATATTTTCATATTTTCTTATATGCTTTGATCGTTTCTCAAATTTATAGTGTTTATGAACCAGATAAAAATAACTGTAACTTTTAGTTTCTGGACACCAACGTTTGTATCAAGACATTGCAAATGAGTACGATCTGTAAAAGACGTTAATACAACGATTTGCACGGTACAGTACTCTGACGGCCTGTGAAATCAAGGCTGCTCAGCAAACGATTTTCAAGGGAGGCCATTTCGTTAAGAAAGTGCGCTTTACGGATGACCAAGCAACCTTAGCCAGCTCAGTTAAAGGTCTGCAACTAATGATGGATAAAATGCAGGAGACTGCAAACGGATATGGTATGAGGATCAATGTTAAGAAGACTAGGGTGATGAATTCAGTAAAAGGCCTGGTGATGAATTCACGATCTTTCTTCAAGAATCGCCCTTTAACTATCTTGGCTGCCTTATTACATAGGACGGATCCTGTGTGAAAGATTTTAGACCATCAAGAATAGCCTGAGCAAAGAGGGCGTTTACTAAAAGAAAAGAACTGCTGGCAAAAGCCTTCAGCCTTTGCCCGAAGAAGAGAATTGTAAAGACTGTCGTCTGGAATACTCTTCTGTATGGAGCCGAGGCGTGGACCTTGAAGAAAGAGGACGTGCGAAGGCTGGAGAGCTCTGAGATGTGGCTTTAGAGGAAGGTCCAAAACATTTTTTGGTCTGAAAAAGTCTGTAACGAAGAAGTGTTGAGACGTGTCGGTGAGGAGAGGGCTATCATATCAGTTATCAACAGAAGACAGAGATTCTCGCTTGGTCATACCCTACGGCATAGTGATCTTATCCCATTAGTTATTGAGGAGAGAATGATAGGAAGAGGCAAACTGAAAGACCTCGAGCTGGAATGCTAGATAGAGTGAAGGATAGCGGCCTTACGTACCGGTCAAGAGGCGCGCCTTAGATCGGGAACTATAAGGATGGACCTGCCTGTGGGCAGAACACACGTACACATATAAGGGCAATGAGTAAGGCACCATGCTGAGGCCACCGGGCACTGAAAATCGTTGTATAAGAGCATATCAGTTAAGCATGAGTTATTATTAACAACTATTTACTTTCAAAACCTCCTCCAGTATTAGTATATCTGTGAACATTATTTTAAGAGTATTTGATTGTTAGTCCCAACTGTAAACTTGAATAGTTAAAGTCGCGTTTTAAGTACAACCTCTGTATCAAAACAAAGAAGAGTCGTAAGCAATTATGTTTAATTTAATGGCAGAAAGGTATGAAGTAAATTTTCCAAAAACTTCTTGCACAGGCAATCGGCTTGAAAAACCTTCTTGAAGGATGAGAGTCGCTCATCTCTCATCGTATTACGTAGTGAAGTCTTTATTCTTTTCATTGAGCTGAAACTACACTCAGCAGCGCACGCCGAAATAGGGAAAGTAAGAAGTGTTGTAACTGCCCCATAGATTCCTTGCTGCACTTCTGCCTTTGTCAACTGGTCAAGCTTTGCTGTAATTCATAATAATTTTCTTTTATGATTTATTTGCTTATTTATATAATTATCTGACAATTATATAAATGATGCAAATAAATTATTAAAAATTTCAACTTAAACACGACCCAATAAATTTACTTAACTAACATCTATTTATAGATCATACTTGGAGTAAGAAGTTGAGCGTTGAGTTGAATCCAGGTAGTGGCGTTACTAGCGTTTCTTGTATCTCATTCACCGGGTGATCTAAAAATGCCAAATAAAGTGTCGATACTGTTGCCTTACTGTTACTGTGGGCATGGACGGTTCAATATGGTATCCAGAAATATGGAGTTTAAAAGCATCAGTTAGAAGAATGGCGGTGTGTGCGTATTTGTGTAAATTTTTCGCACGCTTAGCGGTCCTTTGCTGACTTTTGAGTTTTTCCCTTGTTTAGATCAAGAGCACGTACGGGAAAGAAACAAACAATTATAGTCAGCATTTATATATTTTCAGTTGTTCTGAATATCTCTAATGTTAGTCATTGAACAGGCCCGTAACCAGGATTTTATATGGGGGGGTGCTAATGAGGCCTAAGTGGACCAAACTACCGAAATGTATTTTATATTGTCTGATCCGTTTATTTAGGAAAGTAGCAATACATGAAAAATTGTAACGGCAAAGTTCACAGTAGGAACTGAATATTACATTTGTCGAATACAACTGTTTGAATTAAGTTATAAAGGAGTAATTTATACGATGTAAAATGGTACATCAAAATACTGTGGAACTAATCCCTCAGAATAGTCCCGAGCTCCAGCCTCCGTGTGGGTGTTTGGTGGCAAACAGATTTACCACCTCATCCAAAACAATTTTAACTTGATAATGTATGTGCATTAGCGTGGGGGACGACAGCCTTTCCTGGCCCATGCATGCCCTGTTATATGTATGCAGCCGCCTTAAATGTCAATGTTAAGTTTGAAACTTCAGTTTAACTGACTGCACTCCATAACTTGGATATTAAGTATCAAAATGCGGACCTTTTGGGCCTGTAGGGGGGTGCGAACGCACCCCCCTGCTTACGGGCCTGTTGAAAACGATACTACATCTGTTCCCTGGGAGTAAAATTCCTGCAAAATTCTTGTTGATACCGCGCCACACGTACACCTAATAGGTTGCTTCCCCTTGCATGGATTAGCGTCAGCATGGTCCGGTCCATGATTCCCCAGTTAAGCGACATTAAAGTAGCACTTTGAAAGACTTTTTAGACATTTATATAGAGAGAAATAAACAAAAAAGATTGCTTTTGATTGGGAAGACTTTGCGGATAAATCTTGAAAGGAATGATAATCAGTCAGGGTCGATTTTTTTGTTGCGACACTGTGTTTGCATGAATTTCCCCAGTCCCCTTTCGTATCTCATGAATACGCATTGTATTGTGGGATCGTCTGAAGCAAGCATTTCAAGAATGGTTCCACTAATCAAACTGTTGTATTTTCGAGTAAAAACGATGGGTATTTGCGTAAAAAATGGAGAAGTAAAAAACAAAAACTGAAACCTCAACAAATGGCGAAGCGAAAATCAAAAAGTTAAAAACAAAAGTGGAAAAGTGAAAAATAAAAACGAAATCACTCTGTGACTCCCCTGGGGTTTAGTAGATAGAAAACGGGTCGGACTCGCCGGACCCTTTGCCGCCATTTTGGAACATTCTGGGCAACTGAAAAAACCCTGGGCTCGAATTACTGCAGAATCGCGGATGTTTGTCTGCTGAAATAATGACTCAGACGAAGAAAAGAAAGGCAATTGAGACAGTAAGAGGCTATAAAATGTCAAAGCAAGTTTATAGATCGGCCGTGAAGTCAGTGTTGCTGTCAGTGATGTTTTCGAATACTCTATTTCAAAAAAATAGTACTTATCCTTGGGTCTATTTTTCTTGCGTGGGCAACGAAAATTTTTTGCGGAATTTTTTTCCAAACAGCGGAAATCCCGCAAGACCACGCTCTAGAATAACCCCTGGATTATATGGTCCCGGAGGGAATTTTGGCTTCCTTGAAAGAGATTGTTCGCTGCCCGAAGGAGAAATGACTCTTGATTAGGTTTTGAGACCGCCGCACGGCAAACTTATCACTCGATCACGCTTCGATGGAGTCATACATTTTCTGGAAAATTGTAAACTGAATTCTTTGCTAACAAGTTCTCTATAAATGCGAAGACAGCTGCGCTTGATTCTTACCCTTAAATGCCGTTTGAACCCAGTCGACAGCGTCAAACGACTCAAGAGCTTTGAGAGCACATGGCAAATTAAATTAATTCAAATACATTATACTTCTGATAAATTATTATTGTAAATCTTTATTAGCGTTCTTGAAGTAATAGTAGTAATTTATCAGTAGTAATTTATAATCTTTTAGTTGTATGTCGTTAATTTAAGTTATTGCCTTCGAAAAGCCTCTGTGACAAAGTCAATAAAGTATGTACGTATGCACCGTATTTATTCGAATAAGCGCCCAACCTCGAATTAGCGCCCACCTCCAATAAGCGCCCATCCTAAAGGCAAAAAAAATTTAATAAGCGCCCAACACCACCCCAACCCCTCCTCCTCCTAATCAAACCCAAATATGCGCCCACCCCCACCCCACCCACTTGAGTGGCGATGAGATTGAAATTGAAATGGAATAGGTACTAATAAGAGACTTCCTCGAGGACGGATTTTTCTTCAGAGTATTTTACAGAAACCTTGCTTTGTTACTATTTGACGTTTTTTAATTAGCATTTATTGTTTTGTTGCAAAATAAACAAACTACACTTGATGAAAATGGTGAGAATTTAATAAGCACCCAGCCTCGAATAAGCGCACACTCTCAAGGCCCAAAAATTAATAAGCGCCCAAAGGGCGGTTAATCGAATAAATACGGTAGGTATGTGTAGTCTAATAAAAAAGTGGACGTAAAGTTTAGCCGTGCCTATATCAGATATAAGGACACATATGAACCATAAAATTTATTTTGTTTTTTCTTTATGGCCACCCTCTATTGTTTTGCCATGCGGTTACTTACGACAGCTCATTCTTATAAGCGACCAGCTCAAGTTACAACCACTTTTTCGAATTTCTGAGGTGGTCGCTTACGAGAGCTTCGACTGTAGCTGAATTTCTGACTTAAACTAAATTGAGGAAATGCAAGAATATGCAAAACGTATTGCATGGATGCCTCGGTGGATAACATCATCCTTGATCTGCATAATTCTTCACATCTACTCAGCCTCATTCAACAATTGTTAATCATAAAAATGTCTTTTAACCCTCCTAGTCAATTTCAAAGGAGGCAAATTTCCTCGAAACGTGAGTTTGGATTACTTGTGGCACAAGTCGGTAGGACGAAGGGCCTACTCAAAAGGAGCAAAGCTGTTACATGTTCTCCTCTTCCGTACGGCTATTGAGGGGGAGGAGAGAGATTCTCTTTTATTTTTTCCATCCAAGGGACTGTTCATTATTTGACCCCGCGCGATTAATTGACCGTGCTGGTTTCTACTGTAAATATCAAATTGCATGGGTTAACCGGATATAATTTATCTATAATTATTCGGGTCAGATACCACACACACACACACACAAAGAAAAGTGGCCTCAGTGTTCTCCTAAAGAAACAAAAATGGGTCCGGGTATGTCAACGAGTAAAAGGATGTCAAACATAGCTTGCGAAAACCCACAAAGCAAAACTTTATCTCCTTGCTTTGCTTCCACATCTGCTCAATGCAAAGATCAATTACAGGAACCATGCCGCGAAGTTGCGGCTTGTCCAAGACCTCAGAAACAACTGGAATGAGAAAGATGCTACGATAGTTCGAAGCTAAGGCGGAGTCAGATCACCTTGCTTGGGTAATGGGATGATGCCAGGCAGCCCTCTGCCTCCACCTGCATAATTCTTCAGATCATACTCAGCCTCGTTCAATAATTGTAAATAAATTTACGGAGGGGAAATAGTACACAAGCTAAGTGAAAAACAAACACCCTAAGTTGCGACTCCGACAAGCCGTGGCGTGAAGGCAACATTTACGTAAGAAAATTAAAAGAAATACCAGCCCGTGTAACAGAACACGCCTAAGTTTTTCAGATTAATGGGAAAGTTCGCAATTTTTTTTGCCAAATTTATATTTTTGAGAAACTCACAGTAAAACCCCAATATAACAAACCTCTACATGGTCAAACATGTGTACAACGGTCTCCCTTGGGAAATGGCAAGGTAACTGTTATATACAGGGTAACCACTGTATACCAGTCAACTTTGCAGAAAATATAAGGCAACTGAAAATTTTGGGAAGTTGTCCGGCGACCGTAATATCCAGGGTGACCGCTTTATACAAGGCCGTTAATTACAGGATTGACTGTACTTAAGCATTTTACTATTTCCTCCTCCCCCTCTCCCGTAAATTATCTAAATTCTCTAAATTTCAGTTACGATTGAAATGAAAAGACAAACTTAATGTAGCGCAAAACTTTGAAACGGAACAAGACATTCCCACGATGGCGCCATTTGACTACAACTAACAGAATCCTTCAGGGTTCAGGGTTCTTTTACATATAAAGGCATTTGTTATTGAGACTTGACGGGATTACCCGAGAAAGCAAAGACAAAATGAATCACTGGAGGTTGTAGTCAAGTGACATCACGGTGAAAATGACTTACTTTAATCAAACGGAAAATGTGCATTTATCATCATCGTCGTCGTCGTCATCACCATCATCCGGCTGCCGAGCACCAACCAAATTTTGGTGCGTTGCAATTATCGGTAATGTCCAAAAATTATTACGATCCAGTTTAGGCTGCAGGTCTGTATGATTGACCCTGACTGACAAGAAGTTCCGGATATGATTATGTTAGTGGATGGCCGGCTTTGTCGCACCTGAGGACTCGCCGCCCTTTAACAGGTCTTGTTTTTAATCCTGAGGGGTGTCCACTCACCCTTCTCACCAGGTGTACCCGGTGGAGGAGCCGGTTTAGTCGCCGACTTTCCGACCATGAACAGGTAGTACTGGTATACATGTTAACCAATAGCGGCTCAACACATTTGAACCGACCTGACCAAAGCCTTTCCACAATTGGTCCACTCTAGAATTCGCGACGGCTACAAATCTGATGTATCCACGATAATTTTAAGAAACAGGGTGTCGTCCCGAATGTAAGCGTGGTTGTTAAGTTCAGTGAGCGAGCAGAACATAGGACAACCACTTGCGATGTTTGTCTCTCTCCTTGGTCGATGAAAAGATGAGCTGTTAGGATCAGGTCTGAAGGCATCGATCACGTGTTCGACATTATCTTGATCCAACAACATGAATGTGACCTTCTGTCTGAATGGCCAGCGGAGCAACGCATCATACTGACCGCGCATGACAACAAAGAAGACAGAGATGTGTGTTCCTCGGCCCATGCCATCTCCGTTTAAATATACGCGGGCGCACATCTTGTATCCATAGCGACTGGTGTAGAAGCAAGGGCTGTAGAATGATATTTGTTGACCGCTGACTGCCTCGTTTCTCCTGCGTGCAAACTCAGTTATTTTCCACAGCAACTGGCCATCGTAGCTTGAAAATTCCTGTTGCCTGATGTATTCCTCCAAATCAGCCAAGGTGACGTTTCTAAGAGCCAGTGTATGCTCAATCGACTCAATCCTTCTTTCCACCCTTCTGACGGTCTCCTGGACAGTCTCAATCAGTCGCCTTACATTACCCACATCCCGATTTGCCTGTTCGATTGAACGATTACTTTCAACCAACAGCACCTCGTGGTCAGCGGTCTTATTTTCAAGATTGTTTACCCTTCGTGTAATCTCGATGTTCGGTACACTGCCAGCTGAATCACCAGTCACTTGAGCAGATGGGGCCGCTGCCGTGAGATTCCCTGTGGCCACTTTTCTTTCCAGGGAGGTGATTCGTTCGCTATGTTCTCGTATTCTTTCTCTTAAATCCCCGTTTTCTGCTGTACTGGATTGAATTTGAGCGAGTATGTCAGAAATGATACCGTCATAGTTTGTGAAGATATGTGGGCTTCTCGACAGGATTCTTGGATCACGAGTTAACACCGCTTCCATTTCTCGACCCATCCTAAGACCATGATGAAGTAGCAAAGTGGTGTGATAAACATTTTCATTCTGCAGATGTTCTTTCTTTTGCATATGGCTGAGAATCTGTTATACAAGGAACAAGTTAAGAATTTTGCTATAAGCAGACATACAAATCTAATTGGGGACACGAAACATGTAACACTTGTTTAGGGTGATTGTACAATACATAACAAGGTCGGACAGCCTTGTAACGAATTTGAAGAACGAGATATAGAAAACATGTTTTTTATTCAATGACCTGTAGATAAATTAAGAAAAATGGTTTATTTTAAAACCTGATAGTTAATGTGAAAAATTCTACAATATTCCTCTTATTTCATGTAAACAGGATGTTTGTCGCGTAACGGTAAACCCAACGTATAATGACCTTGCCTACCATAAGTAGTCTTTCCGTATACAGCAGATGGCATTTCCGACCGGCAGAGTTTTAGACAGGATATTACAAAGTGAACGTATCGTTGCCAAGGGTGCCACCTCTTAGAACTTCTGATGGAATGCCCCCACTAAGAAAACTTTGCAAATATTAAGCGCCTTCAAGAGAGAATGAGGTCTCTCTTGGCGCCTTACGTTAACTCACCAGCTCTAAAACAAAGATGGATAAAATCAATTTTTGTCGAAAAACCTAAAGGAAAATCAAATGCTAATGTGCCTAAAACCCTATCAACCAGTTTCTTGGACGTGATGGGTTCGTATCCTGGTGATAATATATAGAATTAACCAGGACTAAAAGCGAAGCTCTTGTTAATACGCTTATAGTTCGCTCAAAACAAAAGATAAAATCGTTTAATACTAAAAGGGCGACGGCAACGAGAACGGCAATAAAAAAACCCATAGGTCTAATTAGCACGTGCACCCCATTTTTTTGTACATTTCTTTGCCGTTGTTTTGCACGACAACAACGTGAAACTTCCTAGTAACACGTTTTATGGAGTTCAATGTCGTTTGTGCTCACAAAAAAAAATTGTTGCCTGTGTTCTTGTTCGCTTTTTTCTTCACTTCCGCCCATTTTCACCCTTCCGGTCGCCAGCATTTCTCATTATTCTAGTAACGAAATTCGCCGCCTTTGCTTTTTTTTTTTTTATCTCTCGCTGTACCTCTTTCTCTGTTATCCACGACAGTAAAGACATAATTATTATTTAGTCGAAAAAAAGACTCGGCTTTGTTGCTTTTTTTTTCTCTAAATGTACAGGTGGCCATGCGATTTACCGCCAAAGCTCGCTGGTGCTTGAATGCGAAATTTCACCCCGACATACAGTTAGGGGGTGGACGGACGTCGGACGGTCACATGATTATAAAAATTTCTCACAACTTTAGGTTACCATTTTTTGTTACCCATGGAGCTTCGCTGCGCGTGATTCAAGCGCGCGGGAGCTCCGCTATGATGATTTTTTCATGACGTATTAGTCGGTAAGTGGCCGGGAATTCTGCACTATAAAGCTCTAACCTTACAATAATCCAAGAAAGCTATCCACTGATTGCAGGATAGAAATGAGTTGAATGATGGATCACCTCATCGTCCCTTATCCCCTCCACCTTTTTTACCCCTCGCTTTCTATTTTCTCAAAGGAAACGGGCAAGTACGTGACAACCAGCGAGTGATTCAAGCGCGAAACGTGACATTGCAGGAAGCCGGAGGTAAGAGTGGGGGCACCACTCTGCTAACTTCCAGTTGTTTGGATGAAGGCGATGTACTAGTTTGGTTTAAGAATCCAAGTAAATACTTTTTAGTATTGTATTGCCTTTGCTCCGGATTTACCCACGTGTTTATTTTATTCCGCGCGTTCAACGGATAAACATTCGAGAACAGAGAGGGATATAAACAGTCCACAATTTCGGTGCTTTTGAACTCTTCAAGAGTAAAGCTTACAGATACTGAAAATACTGAAAGAGAGAAAAACTTGTAATTGTACCTGGGTTCTTGAGCAGCCAATTTGTGCGAATGGACATGGCCCCTGAACTGCATCACAGTCTCCTACAACTTGATCCTGATGATCTAGCAGCTGAAACATTAATAGAGAGGAGTCAATGAGAAAACAAAGAAACAAGAGTCGTGAGTGCTCCGTAAGTCCTTCAAAATATCCTATTTAAATAGCTATAACTAGTGTTGCCTTAGTCGTACACAGTTCCATTAAATTAACGACAGACTATCAACATAATCCTCTCTTGGGTGGGTGGCAATGGGCTTTTCAGATTTGCAGTTTGCGCAGATTTCTACGTATTCTCTTTAGCTTCACCGACCTTTTAACAATTTGGCACGACACTCAACCAGTCCTGGTGGAAACAAGTTTGCAGATGAGAACTTTGTGCAAGTGCAGTATAGATTACGTGGTATTTATACCTACGTTTACCATACCACACTAATAAGACGTTCAGAGTCAAGACAGAAAATAAATAGACTGCTTGCAGTCCGCCTTTTCTCTTAACATCCGTCTAGTTCTTGTCTCATCCAGCCCGATTGCAAACCACGACGTTGTTATTACAATAAGAGATTTCGACAAGACGAGAAAAGACGGACTGCTGACTCTTTTGTAGTAAACAAAACCTCCGTCAGCCCAGAAACGGAGTAACCGATTGGTCAATTGCACAGCTGTTGACAGATCATTGACTGGTCTGTCGTGATACTGCAAGCAGTAAAAATAGTCACGCGTCACAACCAACGGGCAAACAATAGCGAACCAAGCAGTAATCTCAGTAATAAGACTCTTAAGGATATCTTACAGAAGGAAACTGCTGAAAATTCCTCAAGGGAAATGAATTCAAGGCAATCTTACCGGATTTAAAGAAAGTGTGATTTTTTAAGCTGTTTATGTTCTATTTACAAATCGTTTCAAGTTACTCGGGTTTAATTGATTAATTAAATTACCTTGACAGCTTCGTTGTCCCCAGACAGAACAAGAGTCAGCATTCTCTATTTTTTTTCTTCTTGGGCTTACGCCCTCATTTCTCTCGCGGCTCGCAGCTTAATTCGCCACTCGCGTGCAGTAACTTTGCAAAGAAAAATAAGAGACTGCTCGCAGTCTAGAAAATAAATTAAGTAATAGACTCCCCCTAGCTTCTGATCATAAAGAGTACGTTAGAGTTCAGTTGAACCAGTTGAAAAAAAAAACAAACACATGTACACCAACTGTACCTTTGCACGTGGAATTCCATCTTTGTTACATTTATCACATACAACTGGGTATGCTGGACACTCCTTCTCATGGTGCACCTGTAGCATATACATGTATATTAATTAACTACTTATAAATACAAGCACGAATGTTTGTCTTTGCTTTGTTTTGGTTTTGTTTGTTTGGTTGCTTGCTTGCTTTCTTGCCTTTTTGGAAAATTTGAATATCTAGCAAAAGTGCTCTCATTTTGAGATTTATAAAATTGGCTCTATCTTCTTTAAGCCGAGTGAGCGATACAAATAGAATGACGAGACACCGGTATCCCAAACTCACTAAGAGAACACTTGGCAATACATTCAACTCTTAGGAACGCAACGATTTGTAGGGTTCACATGGCAAACGAGCCTTACCTTTGTTGTGGAAAAAAGAAATAAAATGAACTTACTTGTGCCAAATTTTGCGTTCTTAGTTTTACCATTCTGTCTTAACAGATTCATTAAAAGATAAAGCAGGTTTTCAACTGGAACAAGCCCAGTTTGCTTCAAAACGACATGAAAACTTTAATATAAGCACAAGTACACACCATTAATGTTAATTTGATTTCTTTTCTCCACAATAAGCTAACTTAAGGCGAATTTGTTTTTTAATTTTTACTTATTTCGCTTATGAACCCTATAAATCGTTGCGTTACACAAAACAGCTTAACTTGTATTTTACCATAATTATTTCCAGTTAGAATTGATTTTTAAAACACTTTGTTTTCCTGACAAGACCGTCACAATGTTCAAAAAGTTGGTTTTATAGAGTGATTCCTGGATAAATCTCTACCCATTTGATAACGCATTGTTTACCTAACAGTACTCTACACTTACACCGACCCACTGGGTAGAGATTTAACCAGCACAAATGAAGGCCTGGCAATGAAAACAACCAACCCACATATCCCTTTTTTTTTGTCAAGTCAAATTGACATTCCACATTGCTATCAGGCTGTACATTTCATTTTTTTTTTAATCATAATGTTAGAATTAACCCATCTGCTGCTGAAAATTTTTGCCGAAAAATGCTCAGTTTTTGATCGGTCGACCTGTATTCCGGCTAAAAAGAAACAAAAACGCCAAAAAAGCTGTGTATAAGTTGAGTAACTCACGGCCTTCTTTTTCTGATGCTAAATAGCATCTTTCAAAGTACCGCATTTCCTCGATTCAAGGCCGTCCTCTGTTAAACGCCACACGGATGGAAGCGTTTATTTCAGGATAATAATAATAAAAAAAACTTTAAATCTTGGTAGTACAATTCTATCTCAGCAAAATAAGCACAACGTTAGAACTTTAAATTACGTTTAAACATTTCCAGATGATTTACAGTAACTGTTGTCAGTGATTTAAAAAATGTAATTTCGAAATAAACGCCGCCCTTGAATAAACACTGCAGGGGTGAAACTGGGCCTGGGTAATGGAAATTTCTACGCAAAAATTAATATTCATCTAGATGTTTACAACTGTGTTACAGCTAGAAACTTTAAGAATACAAACTGTACAGCTGTAGTTGTGTGTACTTATTGTGCTATGCATAAATACCTTCATTTTGTTCAGACTGATTTGCTTTTTGCAGAAATCACAGGTTTCCGGTTTACACTTGCACTCTGTTTCCAGGTGCTGAGGAAGATCAGCTTTTTTCACCAACATGCCACACTCAGGATGTACACAGGGAAGTTTGACAAACTCACAGCTACTAGTATGACTCTGTAAAAAACAAAGAGAATTTTAAAGAAATAATAGAAAAGGGCCTTTAAATGTTTAGCACTAGTACACAAAACAGCAATTTTACTTGAGATTACTTTCATCCTCAGACTCAAAAGGTAAATGTATGAGAGCCAACAAACATAAAATTTAAAATGGGAGTGACATGGACACTTTAGAAATCAACTCATCAGTTGATATCAGAACAAAATCTTGCTTTCACTACGAGTAGACCAACACAACAGGTCCTGCACAGAAACTGATCCATTAGTTTTCTGTAAAGAAGTAATTTTAACTCTTTTAAGGTGTATAATCGCATACTCACAGTCCAGCTAAAGTCTCTCCTAATTGGCAGTTTTGACTAAATTTTGATCTTAATAATCCTCCTGCCCTCCCATTGCTAAAATGTTACGGGCTATCCTCTGCCTAACTTTGCAAGGTTTTACAAAACACGTATTTCTAGTTAATTTTGTATTAACATGTGTACATGAAGTCTTGGCAAAAACTGGTTGATGTCATCTAACAGCAACTAAAATCCTGTATATGTAAAACCAACAAATACCCAGGACTGTGCTCTAGCAGAGCCTGGTGGCCCCTGGCACCTAACTTTTCCTCTTGGGCGACTAGAAAATCTCTTGTGCTGGGCACCCCGAATTTTAAAGATTTAGAGCACTTGGCTCCCTTCAATTTTCCTTAGAGCACAGCCTTTCTTGATACCTCCAAATGCCTGACTTCCCCTTTCCACTGGCATCCATCATCCATGAATGTGCAGTTGACAACAAACGCTTG
Organism: Porites lutea; assembly: GCF_958299795.1. NCBI lineage: Eukaryota > Metazoa > Cnidaria > Anthozoa > Scleractinia > Poritidae > Porites > Porites lutea. The sequence goes on from NC_133205.1 coordinate 33,516,012, forward strand.
TACTTCACGACGCATGAAATTATCAGGAAAAACCTAAAAACATGATATCAACAAAATTAAGAATTGATCAACCCTGTGTCAGCTGCTTTAACTGTATTATAGCTTTGAACATATATAGCTGACTCTTGGTTTTCTGCCCACAACTATTAGAGTTAATGGCCTTTCACAGAATTATATTCAGTTTCCCCTAAAACTAAGGTCTCATGAAAATGTTATTTTACAACTCTATTACAATAAAATCAGAATAATAGTAACAATGATGAATAACAATTACCTCATTTGGAAGAAGTTCCACCTGATCCTGTGAGCATGTCATCACGGATGTTTCATTCCTACATGTAAGTAAATGAGACCAAGTTTTTGTGCACGGCTAAAACTTATACATTTTTTTAATACTGTAAAAAGAGTAGAAAAATACATTTTGTTTTGTGGTTAAAACCTTTTAAATTAAGGCGCGGTTGCTTAATTATTACAACATGTTATTATAACTTCTGTGTTAATAGATTAAATTACCATGCATGCTCAAACTACATGAAATAACAGAGGAAATGGCTCAAATTTTCAAAATATCACTTTTTCAGAATACTGCAGTTAATGCTGATTGTACTACGTAAGAATTTGCAGTCCTTTGTGGTTAATGTTTGACTGAATATTTACATATTTACCTCCTTAATTATCAGGCTAAGTAATTACTGATTATTTGGACATTGCCCAAATAGAGTAATTGAGATTGCCTTTTTTGATTCAAAGTTGCAGTAGGCATGCAATACATCCGAACGTAAAAATGCCAAGTAAGCAAGCCAAGTGATGTAAATGTCTGCCACACAAACGACTCATACAAGGTGCGTGCTGGAAAGAAAGCTCTGCTAGCAGGGTACTTGATTTCACCTTTACCATCTCAAAAATCTTGCAACAAAGAAACATGAAACACAATTCCCAACAGTGCAGGACAAAGAAATAGCGATGAACATGTTAAAGCAACGCCTCCTGAGTCTGGACCATAATTATATAGGTACCGGTCATAATGCCCATTTCATTGTACAGACTATTAATAGCCAGTATAAGCACATGTCCTCTCAGAGGACGATTTTTTGCAAGGAAAAGATAAACTTATAAATCTTAAGCTTATGGTATTTTTTATCTTATCTAAAAGCCGGGTGATTTTCAGAAATTTGAAGGTAAATCTGCCAAAAATAATTGGAATTAACGGGCTTGACTTAATTATAGCCAAGAGTTTAAGAATGTTTTTGCCCTCTGAGTTGTTGAGAGCCAAAGAAAATGTCACAGAAAACTTCGTGATCATGCATGAGATAAATAAGGGATTGTTTCAGTGGGGGAATGACATGTGATGAGTGGCCACATATAAAGTAAAGCATTTCAGCAGTTTGATAATTTTATTGGAACTAAATATTGATGTTAGCCTATTAATCTTTATAACATTGAATGGTGCATAATTATATTGCAGATGTTTGGAAAGCAGGTGATTTCTTAAAATCTTATTGAACAAAATGATCTCATAAACATTGCATTCTCTCACGTTCGAACCATAAATGAGGCAAAGTCAAGTTTACATCTTCACGTGCAAACTACCTGCATGACAACTACATGTATTTTTAAAACCCTTGGGTTAATTAGATTAAGTCGCATTCTCTCATACACGAACCACAAAAGTGACAAATTCTAAAGCTTTCATGTGCAAACTGTCTGATAATAAAACTCATACATGAGCTCAGGGCTGTCCCTCTTTGCAGGGCTAGCTAGCTCTGCCAAAGTGACTTTTATTCCGGTACTACATGAACCGGGTGAGTCCAGAGTCACCATTTTTATATAGAGATTGGATGCAATGTGCATGAGCAGTGTGTTATCCGCTGTCCTGTTTCTCACTTGGTTGACATTCCCCCTTCCCCTTGACCTCACCGATTTTTCAAAGCCCCCTAGCTGAACCCACACACCCAAAATTTCACTGCCCCCCCCCCCCCGAAAAAAACATTTTGATACCCCCTTCTTCATATTAAATACACTTTCACTTATCCATGTTCTCTCCATACAAATATTATCAAAAACAGTTGAAAAACAATCCTAAACAGAAAGCCTAACAATTAACAAAATACGTCAGGAGCCCATAAAATAAGTACCAGTATGTTTTCGACCATTGATAAGACCTTTCACAAACACCACTTCATTTCATTAGACTGTAACTACACTATCCCTTCAAAACAAAAATTAATTAGCACTCCCACAACAACCTCACTGCAACACCTAACATCACTTTTTTATTCACGACATATCAAATATTCTACAAGAAACCAGTTTCACTGATTTACAAACCACAGCCATTATCTTACCAATCCACGTCCAATATAACTCCACGCCTTCCACTTCACACATCTCAACCAACCCCTAAAATACACAAATGCTACTACACTACTCACACATCCCTATTATTTTAATACACATAAAAAACTTCACATATATGCATATAGTGCAATGATGCCCAAATATATGCTCCCGCAGCATCTTGTTACCATATTTATAGTTAAAGAAAACAGAGAATTGAACAAAGGATTAAAATAATATCGAACCCTGCCAGCTGCTAGCTTAACTTTTTTAGTTTGCATGATATTATGACCCAAAAATAAAATGAAGCTGTAAAGATATCTGCACATTTCTCTTTTTCATTATATCAGCCTAGTCAGCAGAGGTCAAATTCTTCATATGCCGTGTTGTCTACCTGTATATTGTTAACAGACAAATGAGATGTCCTAGAAATAAGCATATGGTAATTATAAGAGTATAAACACTAAGCAGTACACTGTAAATTGGATTATGCTGTCTGTTCGAGTAAATGATCGTTATGTATATTTATGCAGTCTGACATCAATGTAAAATTTTTGATTACAACATAAGACCTGCATAGTAGACACTCTCTCAGAAATGATCCTCATCACTTTCTTTTCCGTACACAAAACTCTGTTCCAATACTAAGTCTGAAGAGAAGATTGATGAAGATTCAATTGGCATTCACATATAGATTTAATCACTCAATAATAGTAATTAAGGTATTATGATAACACACATGTCTACTCTGTGACCTGTCTGACTTCAATACATACTGCTTTAAAAATAACTGCAGTCGAATTGCTTCTTGAGGTGCCAAACTGAAAGATGCCAGACAGTACATCATGCAAAGAATGCAAACAATTTAAACAAAAAAACACCAGGTGGGAAATATACACACAGCATTTATTAAATGGATTTCTACAATCAAAGACTATAGTGTGCATGCATCCAAAAGGTATATTGTCAAAGCTTTTTCTAACCAAAAAAAGCAAATTATTCTTAGATGCCTCAAGCTAAAGTTGCAATCACATAAGAGCAGTAAAGTAAAGTTCACAATTGTGAATGGCCTCAAGGCCTCACATTATGTTGAACTACTCATGCAGACTCTTCACTATTTACATATAGGAGCTCATAGAACGTACTGGCTATGAAAACAATTTATGCTTGCAAAGCCGTGACAGTTCCACAAAAACATATTATGCAGGTCTAACATCATCAGGTGTCATGCAGAAAACAATTACCCTGGCATTGAAATGGTCTAATAAAACTGTATATATATTTAATCGACTTTTTTAATTTTATGAAACTCAGGCATAATATCTTGCAAAAATAAGTAAAAACACGTAACTTCAAACTTAACAAAAGACTAGTTAAACAGACAGTTAATATACAGCATGCCATAATCTCAAGGACTAGTTATGTACCAAATGTCACACTGAAGGACCATATTCTTAAATTTAAACTACTTTATAAAAAGGCCTGGAATCAAGTTACTCAATTACCCAGTATCATTAATGAAACTTTTTATGATAGGTTAGCAGTGGGTAATTAACTTTTAGAACCAAATACTTAGACGGCATCTGACACTTTTTTTCCTTGTTTTATACTTTCATTGTAATAAGTAAAGGTTTTGTAAAAATTATACAAAAATAACTCGGATAACATATTGAACAATATCTCGGTGTCAGGCAAATAGTTTAAATTGTCTTCCTAATTAAAATTTCTACTAGCTACAGTGCCTTTTCAGCCTCTCGTCACAGGCAGTAAAAGTTCAAGTACTACTAATAATGGACTGAAATTTTCACCCGAACTGCTTGCAGACCTTGTCAAATGATCATCTTGCATCTTCTTATAGAAATTTTATTGCCTTGGTAAGGCAAATTCTTAGATCAACTCTAAATTTTTGAATTCATTCACCAAATAAAGCGCTGAAGACTCATTTGTACAGGGTAAGCCTCGACTTAAGGCAAAATATTCACAAATACTGGTGAGAAGGTGCCTGAATTTGGGTTTAAAACAATAGACACAGTTGAAAACAGCTGTCTTAATTCTTCTGATTGGAATTTATGAATATAATTACCTTAGGTTGAGACTAACCCTGTATAGTCTTCATGCAGTGCTTCTATTCAACGGCCGCAACAAATTCGAAAGTGGACAATAATAAGGGAAAATTATCAAACATGACACCAAGAAGTGGGTTGTAAAAAGAGGCAGCAGCCTATCAGCTTTTCAAGACTGCCCTCAAGATGTCTGGATATTGGATGAAACACTGAGTGGAGTAATTAAGTTTACCATAAAGCTTCTCAAATGAAACATACTGGTAAATCTTGAAGAAATTCAGAGCTAAAATTTGCAAAATTTTAGGGTATCAAAACCATGCCATGGTAGTGATTTCCTTTCTTTCTCTTAATAAATTACTAAGGAGCAGGGTGCAAAGAAAACCATTTTTACAGCTTGCCATTCGGGCCAGCTGAAGCTAGCATTTACTAGCCCAGACATCATTTCAACTAGCCCCAAAAGCTTTTTGACAAGCAGAATTGATTTCACAGTTCTTGTTATTCGAATTCCTCAAAACACATCACTTGCCCGTCGGGCAAGTTAAGAACAGAATTCACTAGCCCGATAGCAAAATCCACTAGCCCAGGGCTATCAGATCAGACACTGTACTTTGCACGCTATAAGGAGTGTGTGGAAAATAAATTAATATAAAATTTTGATTTAGCTGAAATTTAAGCAAGACCCTCACCGTTATCTCAACTGCCTGCACGAAGCAGGAAATTACTCAACAAACCTTGCCCTTCCTAAAATATGTTGAATTTGATTGATATTGTTTTGATGTTACAAGTAGTACATTGTATTTTTAGTGTTTCAAGTATTATATCCTATACACAGTAATATCTCTAAAGTCAAACCACTTAAAAATGGATATATTCTTATTTTCGACGGCAAATTAAAACTTTGCTAGCATTAAGTGATGAATCTCCTACACAAACAGTATAACATTGATGCACAGTACATTGTATGGCCCTGTCCTCTAAGCCCCAAACTAACATGTTTGCTACATCTGCTACATCACAGATCACACATCTACATATTATAAGGTGGGAGCTATAACAGCCACAGATATCCAGCCTGGCTGTTTAGAAACTTAATGGCAATGATATAAATAAGTAATGTACTTTTCTAAAACATGCATGTGCATTTAGTAATCAAAAAGGCCATATAAAAAGTAAAGTATTTTTTGTAAAGACGTCTAGACACGCAATTAACGGTCTCACTGTAAAGTGCGATGTTTAGCATGTCTGTCTTTAAATCACCAATACTAGAAATCATACTACTAGATGGTTTAAACAACGTTAACTGAGATTACCAAGGCATCTGTACAGTGTATCCAACAGATGCACACATTAATTTCAATGATTTATTTTTTTCTGCAGATGTCGACATATCTGTCTTATGTGTATTTACAGAAACTAGTTTGACCACATTTACTTTAAGTATTAATTTGACTGATTATAAACACATGTCTGCTACAATTCCGTATAACAGTGCTGACGTCATTACAACAATTACCACTCCTCATGAAGATGCCACGAAGCTCTCAAAATGAGCTATTCTATTGGGTAATGAAACAATAGATGAATGAGCCAAACAATGCCCCCTACCGTACCCTAAAAACAATAGGTTTGTTTTTGAAGGCCAATGATAATAAGGTTTCTGAGAGCTTCTGGCTTAACATCACAAAGGTGACTGGAACACATTTCCACCGTACTAAGTGTCTATAAGGAACATTAGACATCTCCTGGTAAAAATAAGCCCAAATTGTGTTACATAACCCTTTTCTCTCTTTGTATTGTGGTCTAACTGGTATAACAAGTAACAGGCTACTGTAGGTTTTATATCAGAAAACAAAACACCTAATAAGACGTAAGTTTCATGTGCAACAGCGGAATGCAGTTTTAGGTAGGTTTTACTACTTTTAAATGAACACAAATGTTCTTTTTTTTTAGCGCCGGAGCTTTACTTCATCACCAGTCAGGTGGAGAGAAGTAAACACTTCGTATACTCACAGATATAAACTCCAGAGACATGAACTGCAATAAAAGTGCCCACATCCAGTTTGCATCGCATCTCGTAGTAGTAAATGACACGAGTTACATTTATACTTTTCTCCAATACACTGCTGATCTGAGCTGGATAAAGTATAACCAGGCATCGTGGATGGGTTTAGGCAGTTTCCTTGAATGTTTTAAAAGACGACCACAGTGGAATACTGTATACGTAGTGAAAAGAGAGGAAAAAATAAGAATTAAAGATGCCATAAAGTTTTTCCATTGCACATTTTAATTGCTTTTCATATACCTCTTTCAATAAGACAGCATAAACTTACTAAGCCTGAAATTCTCGAAGTTTAGCACAAATATTGTTCAGAAAATGCTTGTGAAGCAATGTACATCTCCCATAATGCACCGTAGGCATTTTTTAAACGTCGTAGCTCAATTCAGCACGACGCGAGGGGTACGTGTTTCTAACACGAAGACCCAAGACTTATTAAGACCCCTTGGACTAAAACGAATACCCCTTTGGACAAAACTGTTACGAATGCTAACCACCAGGGCGGATAAAGGTTCCAACATATATCCGCCCTGTTAACCACTGAGGGCAATGCCCGCTTCCGTAATTTGTCACGGCGATTTGGGAGTGTTGTGTGGTATTTAATGGTGATCACCAAGTCTATCACTCGCCTTTTCTTCTAGAGGTGTTTCCATGCGTCACTCTACAGGTTTCTTTGAACATTATTTTAAACAGAGATGTAAAATCTAGAGACTCTCTCTTTTTCAATACCCCCTCCCCTCCCCCGCCTGGAAATTCAATGAACCTCAACAATCCCCCGCTTCCCCACCCCCGACAAATATTGAAATGACTCAGGACATCGTATGAAAGTCTTACATGAAGTATATACTGTCAAAATTCGCGAAATAATCTTTGTAGTGACTAAATAGGTGCAAAAATGCCCCAGAAACCGTATTACGAATAAGAAAATTTCAAGTTTTGAGCTAAAATGGGCTAAATCTCAAACTAAGGCACAGAAAAGCTCAAAAGATGATTTTATCCGAGAAACGGTAATGACCCGTATGGGAGACCGGGAGATTGGTGGCGTATTCGGGAGAGTTCGCATGTATGTATTTTGCATTTTAAATCACTTTGGAGGTGGAAATGTTTACAGTGATGATGACGTCAGTTTTATTTAAATAATTTAGTAGCATTAACGCCTATGTACAGAAAGCAAGGATCTTATCAAATCTTAGGTTCGAATCTTGTCAAGCCTGTGAATTTATTTTTCATTTTCTTTTCTCTATTCTTTTTTTCTTTTCTTTTTTACTACAGGTATCATCATAACAACTGTTTAAGCCGTAAAAGACAGTGTAAAGATGAGTCCTGTTTTTACAATAGAGGTCAGAATATGGTAGGAGGGATATAAACCTGGCATATTGTTAGGGGTGCGGTGAACTCACTTGTGAACACAGAAACGTATACAGATGTCTATACAAACACAACAGTTCAACAAGCAGCCATGTGTAATTCATTCGTAAAACTACTTAACAAAATCCCCCTTGTCAGTGGACTAGGGAGGGGAAATTCCCCAATAGGGGTATAGACGCTGTAAAGCTTTCTCTACAATAATTTGTAGAAATGCTTAAGTGAAACTCGAAATATAAACCTTTAATTTACTCGAGTAATGATCTCGCTCGACGGTCTTCGTTTTAGTCCATGCGGTCTTCGTTTAAGTCCAAGGGGTCTTAGGCCTTAGGTCTTCGTTGTTGGGTCTTCGTTTTGGGTGTTACGAAAACTAAGACCTAAGACCTAAGACCCGTCTTAGTTTTCGAGATTACGAAACCTAAGACCCCCTAAAATCGAATCCGTCGAAATATAAAGTCAAATTGTAACCGAAATAGGTCTGATCTGTCAAATTATCATGTTCGATCCTTTCCACCAAGTTTTAGGTCAAATTTAACGGTAAATTTAGGGGTCTTAGTTTTCGTAATTACGAAAACTAAGACCGCCACCAAAACAATCTCTAAAATTTCTACAAAGCCGAATTACGACCGTTTGAAGACTATAATCCGTAAGATGAACAAAAACTACTATCATACGCGTGTTAGACGATCCGCTTCTTCTCACAATTTGCAGACATACAATATCAATATTGTGGCTTTAAGAAGAGGATGAAAGCTATAGACTACCTACGTATAATTGTACACTGAACATATGCCTTACCTCTATAATTTTGGTTGTTTATCCTTAAAGTCATAAGATTGGTTTTCCACTGGAGATGGATTTTTGTCTTCATTGCGGGCTGACATGTCGCTGCGACCTGACTGAATCGCTAAGTGGTCAACGGCGTTACCGGTTAAACATCACACAAAAATACGGATTTTTTGTCCTTTTCTGGCCAGGTCATAGATAGAAAAGTGTTTTTATAAAAAGGGCGAAAAAAGGAGAATAGGCTACACTGCGTTTTTCTGGCGTTTGTTTTTATCGTTGCTGACAATGCAAAGGTAGTTGAGGGGTAGGGGTGGGGAGTAAGGAGAAATAGTCTGTGAGGGTTAATCTAAAATCACTCATGAAATAATAATAAAAAAAACGAATGAGTGAATGAATTTTCCGTACTAGCAAAATATCGTCTCCAGAATTGGAGTTCTAATTTCAGAACAATAAAATAAACAAACAATCAATACAAAGTGAAGATTGCGTGACAGTAGGTTGCCAGAGGTCAGGATTCCCGGGGAAATAATTTTAGCAAATTGTTAGCGGATCGTAGATCAGAACGCGTATGATAGTAGTTTTTGTTTGTTTTACGGATTATAGTCTTCAAACGGTCGTAATTCGGCTTTGTAGAAATTTTAGAGATTGTTTTGGTGGCGGTCTTAGTTTTCGTAATTACGAAAACTAAGAGGGGTCTTAGTTTTCGTAATTACGAAAACTAAGACCCCTAAATTTACCGTTAAATTTGACCTAAAACTCGGTGGAAAGGATCGAACATGATATAATTTGACAGATCAGACCTATTTCGGTTACAATTTGACTTTATATTTCGACGGATTCGATTTTAGGGGGTCTTAGTTTTCGTAATCTCGAAAACTAAGACGGGTCTTAGTCTTAGGTCTTAGTTTTCGAGGGTCTTAGTTTTCGTAACACCCCTTCGTTTTCGAAACACCTGCAGCACGACACTGGGTGGGTAAAAAACGAAGACCCCTCAAAATCACTTATAAATAATAATAATAATAAAATAAAAATATTTATATAGCGCTTATACTTTTCAGTGCTAAGCGCTCTACAATGCTCCAAAAAGGTCTGAATAAAAAATAAAAATCCTAAATCATTACATATATATATATACATAGTCACAAAAATACAAAATAAAAAACCTAAGATAGTTCGTAAACTCGCTTAAAAAGAAAGGTCTTCAATTAAGATTTAAACTTATTTACATCATGGATCGACCTAATGTCAATAGGCAAATCGTTCCAGAGTATAGGGGCAATGACTGAAAAAGCCCTGAAACCGTATGTCTTTAAGTTATAGGGTTTGATAACAAGACGCCACTTGTCTGAAGATGATCGAAGGTCGCAGGTTCATAAACATGGATTAGGTCAACCAAATAATCAGGAGCTAAATTGTTGAGTATCTTAAAACAAATAAATTTAATCTTAAAGATTATTCTTTGCTCCACTGGTAGCCAGTGCAACTCCTTTAGAGTATCACTTATGTGATCAAACTTACTTAAGCAGGCAATCACACGCGCTGCAGCGTTTTTGTGGACACTTTCCAGTTTGTTTTAATTTCATACTTGAGAAGACCATGTAAAAGAAGCGAGTTGCAGAAATCCAGCTTTGAATTTATGAATGCGTGCACAAGAACTTCAGCCGTAGTGACATTGATATACTTACGAATCTTAGCTATATTTCTAAGTTGGTAGAATGCCACTTTGTTGTTAATATGAAAAGACATCGTTACGGTGTTATCGAAATGACGCCGATATTACGCGCCTTATTTGTAGGCTTGATGATATCAGTTCCTATTTTAATAAAAGGTAGCCGCGGGGGCTGTCTGAACCTAGAATAGAGAATGAGAAGTTCCGTTTTGTTAGTATTTAGTTTCAGTTTGTTAGTAGTCATCCAGTTGGTGATATCGACAAGACAGCAAACATACTGAAATCGTCAGTTTGGCCAGTGGCATCCTGTTTTTAATAGGGAATTAAATTGGCGGCAAATTGGACTTCTGTGGGTGACGATTATGGTTTGCGGTAAAGGCGTGGGGGAAATCTTTGTGTGGTGTGTTAGGTAGTGGGGGCTTTTTCTTTTAAATTTTTTGATTCAAGACATAATTCAAGCTCTTTGAGTATTTTATCTCTATAAATTATATATGACTGGATTACCATGACTACGTATGGGACAGAGTAAGCACGAGCTTTAGCACAAGAAAACATTCCCTACAAAAAAATTGTCTTAGAACACCCCTACCTCCCCATAACGGCCACCTCTCCACAACGGCTACTTTCTTTTGTCCCCAAGGTGGCCGTTGTGGAGAGGTTTGACTGTATAGACAATTTCCTTTCCTGGCTACCAGAGGTTTTTTGCCGGCGTGTGAAAAAACAAAACAAAACATGGAAAAAGGCGTCTGCTTTCGCAGGCTACGCACATCGTTCCTCGCGCGCATTCATTTTTCTATCTTCTCAGCCTCGCCATATGCATGACACAAAAGAGGACTCTTTGTATTCTTTGTATTCTTTGAGTAGCATAGTACAAAGAGCGGAAATAGAGATCAGACCATGCGTCGAGTGATCTCTTACTAGAGGTTAAAACAATAAAAAATCATAAAACCGTCAGCCCGAAAGAGGCATGATCGTTAAGAAAATATGTTGAGGGTTTCTTTCATTCTTAATAACGGTTCTGGTTGTAGTTATCATGCGTAATTTCCACTGATGCGGTTAGAAACGAACATAAGGCGGAAATACAGCGCCGGGCGGGCGCGTATTGAATGATCATCGCGTGCAATTTCTTGGGAAAACTTCTCTTTAGTTGGTTAAACGGGCTCTGCCAAAGATCATTTAATCGTGTACAGTATGATACACTGGCACTCACTCTGCTCGCTTGGTCCATACTCACCACCTCATACCGCGGCTTTCTGCATAGTTACGTAGCTTCTTTCAGTAGTGCACGTGTTCGGTTGGAGTTGACTGTCTGGAGGCTATATGTAGCGACTGAAAAAATCTGTTCTCCAAATTGCTAGTTATGCTGAAACTACTACCCAATAATACGCGATACGTCTACAGTATAATTTGCTTCAGAAATCGAAGAATCCTTTACTCACCAATGTTTGATAGTAGGCCTCCGACGACACAAGGCCGGCTTGGCATCGGCAGAACAGTAACCGACTGTCACATGTTGGATTATATGAAGTGACAGCCGTACAAAGTTAGAGGCCTTGGCCTAAGTTAGTGTTCTTGGTTAGTGTCATATCATTACTGCTCATTTCATTTTAATTTTGTTTTAATGAAAAGGATATATATTACCTACACACATACATACACACATACATGGACACATATAAACATTTTATATTTTGTTTTGAGGTAAAAGCCCGGGGGGGGGGGCACTTGGGTATTTTTTGGGTGGGTATGTGCCGCCCGGGACTCCAAATTGGCACCCTGTTTTAAAAAAGATTTCCCCTAAAATTGATACCCCGTTCTAGAAATGGGCCAATTTTTTACACCTCGTTCTAGAATACGCCCTAAAACTGATACTCCGTTCTAGAAATGGGCCAATTGTTTATACTCCGTTCTAGAAAGTTTGTAAATTGAAATAGCTCTGTTTTTTTAAAAAGATATTTCTTTATTTGTTCGACTTATACATCAAATAAATGCTTCTTCATAATCAGCAACAATTTTAAGCAGAAGATAAAGCCGCGATCCACAACTTTTTATACCCCATTCTAGAAAACGCCTCTGAAATGGATACCCCGTTCTAAATCAGGAGCTTCAACATCACGACCCCGTTGGGCGGCACATACCCGTATAGGTAATGTATGGGAGTACCCCCCCCCCCCCGGGGGTAAAAGTACAATTATACTGACATGCCCGCGGGTAGCTGAGCTAATCGGATCCTGCAGGAAATAAATACAACTAAAAGAAACAAGAGAAGTAAAGAAACTAAAATTGACAACAATGAGTAGAGACTACTGATAAATTAATGGTATTACTAAGTTAAATGACAACAGTTATGACAAGAGACTTCTGTTACCCTAAACGATATTTATTGATTACATACTAACTAAGAGGAAAATAAATTCACTTAACTTTTGGAACGATTTCGGGGAGATCAATATAACAGTCTTCTGAAGCTAGGCTCTAAAAAAGTGTTTGTTTTATTTTCCTCTTAAAGGCATTTTTTGAAAGTTTTCTTAGAGATACAGGCATTTCATTCCATATTTTTGTTCCGATTCTAGAAAATGAATTCACTTGAATTGAGCGTCTGGAACTTTGTGTATAAAAGTTATAGTAGAGGAAGAGGATCGAGTATTATAAGAATGAAAATCAGAAATATCTTGAAAGAGATCTTGAATGTTTCCAGGAGCCTTACTGTGTCTTAATTATTTCAAACATATAAGGTTAGCTAAAAGCTCATAACACCAAAATTTTGACGGTAAAACACCGGCGCCGATAAATAAAGGAAGTGTATGCTGATTTCGCTCAGAAAAATGGAAGAAGCGAAGAGCTCGCTTGTGAAGCCTGAGAAACTTTTCAAGGAACGATTTACATGCTTTAGGATTAAGCATTAAGCTTTAGGATTACTGAAGACTAGCAAGTTTCATTATTAAAACTACATCATTCAAACTACATTCATTTGTTCTTAGGTCATCGTAGTTCGATCAAAAATAAAACACACAGGGGCACCCAACGACAATTTTCGGAAAAATATCTGTTCGGAAGATGATTTGAGATCTAGAATTTTCGGAACATTTGTTGTAAAATTTCTTGCTTGCCTGCCTCTCCTAGGATTTTCGGACATCTAAAAAGTGGTATAATTGCCTATTTTTAACGGATTTTTACCCTAAAAAGGTCACCTAGAGTTTTCGGGAGCCTTTTTTCTGGCTAAAATTTTCGAAAAAGGTAAGTTTTGATCCCTATAATTTCGGATCACTTGACTTTCAGCTAGGAAATCCGAACAGATGAAAAATTTTTAGGGGATAAAAATATGCCTATATCTACCGTTTAAATACTAAAATACGTTTAACAATTCTATGTTTAAGTGGTTTTGAACTATATTCTCGTTGGGTGCCCCTGAACACAAACAGCGGTGATAAACATTGTGAATTTTTATAAACTTGACGTTTCGTATGCTATTAAAAATTCATTTTCAAAAGTGATCTAAACTGACCGTTGACCGATATTGACTATATACAAAAATTTACATGATGCTTTATTAGCTGTTCATTCTTGCCGGTATCAAGAGCCATAAGGGCTCTGTTAAGAATTTTGAATTCCGAAATCTCATTTCCAGTAAATTTTTGTATCAGTATAGTCATACGAAACGTCAAGTTTATCAAAGAATCAAAAGCCCACAATGTTTATCACCGCTGCTTGTGTTCTAGTTTATTTGACTTACCTTCTGCTCTTACATGTTAAGCTTTTTAAAAAACGTCACTGATTCCAGTAATGTTTTCAACAGATGATTATACAGAATAATTTGTGATCTCAAGAGTAGCTAGTGCAACTGAAGCCACGGTGTCAAGGGCCGTGTTGCATAAACCTGCACTCTCCTAGAATGAACCAGCAAGACGGCCAATAAACGCCCGCAGAACATTTCTCCTTCGATTATCGTAAAAATATCAAATTTTCCGTCAAAAGCCTGAAAGAAAAATTAAAGGTAAACAGGCTGAAAACACTGGGCCATGAGATGACGAAATGATGGAAAGTATTGGAGGCTGGAAGGGCTGGCAGCCCTTTACGTCCTTTACTGAGAAGAGATCTTCTACTTCCCAAAACAAATAATTAAAATCAGTGTGAGTAATCTTTATACGAATTGTAGGTAATTCTACTATAGCTAAATCTTATAAGGAAGTTTGTAAAATTGCAAACGCTATTCAGGGCCACTCACCGGCCATGTTTTCCACTGGAGCCAACAAGAGCTGCAGTCATGCGCTTCCATGTCTTGACGTATCTTGCGCAAAGTTGATAATGTAGAATGATCTATTTCTTTCTTTCTTAATCATTCATAGCCAGCCTTCCCCGCAGACATTCTTAGACGTGCGTCACGCGTTCCTTATGTCTGCGGGGGAGGCTATTCATAGCCAGAACAATAAAATTACGCCTGTGGAGGTCGCCCCCAAGTAATTTCCGGTAGGCCACCTTATTAATGATTACCATACTCTCGAGACTAAAATTATCATATTCCGGGTCATTAATACCGTTGACTGGTTACTCAGGATTTAACTTATGCGATTATACAGAGTGCTCGCAGAGGCCCATGTCAACTCAATGAGAATGTTACGGTTTGCTCCATCTTAAATTGTGACCCGATACTGAAACCAAGCCGGCCTAAAAGGTCTCTGAATAAGGACCCCCAAAGAGTTGTAAATTTAGGGACTCCTTACATCCGCGGTTAAGTACCGTTAAGGAACACTAAGGAAATTAAGATACAAAGAGGACGTTGGGGTCTTAGCGTTTGTGGTTAGAACCACTTTTCCCGTTTTATGTAAGTCACGCAGACATGTGGTTTTTCTGCGTGGCAGGCTACTGCTAATCAGAATGGAAATTTGTGTTTTTGAATGTACAATTGTAAATCTCGCTACGTATCGGCAATTTACAAATGTTTCTTGAGATTGGGTTATTCAAAAGGAAAAGAAAAAAGAAAAGAAATCAAAATTGCATTAAGTCTGGGATATCCCAATTCCTATTTCTTCAACAAAAGATGTTAATGTGTTGCTCTAATGGCTATATTTACCATTTTCTTGTTTATATAAAGTTGCTGCTTTAATTTTTGTCAATGCCAATTTCATTCATCATGTCTAAGAACATGGAGCATTCATCGGACAAAACGCCAAGGGTTGGAGCTCAAGTAGAGATTTACAAATTTCACACATCTGTAATTTCTACTCATTTCTTTGATCAAGTTCAGATATTTTTCTTTTTTACGCACTGCATTGTTATTAAGGTTAGACAAGAACATATAGGCACTTGGACTGGATTACTAAAGAAGATCTGGACGATAATTTTCACCAGTTATTATTGAGGGATTCTGAAAAACCATTAACATATTCGTATCTGCATAGAGTGAAGAGTGAGCATTAATTACGGCTTGAAGTGACTTGGCAATGAAGTTAAGGATTGAGTCGTGTCTCCAGGCTGAAGCAATCAAGTCAATCAAGGTCATTGACAACTGAGCGACAACATGAATTATTGATTCAGGTTTAAGGCAAAAGGAGCAATCAGGACTTTATGATAATCCCCATCTTTCCATACTTTTACTATGATGTGCAGAGAGGGAGTTGTTGATTTAGCGGATGGTAAAATTGCAAATATTCTTGGGTAGGTGAGACTGGGACTCTGACCAAAGAGAATTTACAGATGACAATGAATACTTGATAACATTTGAGAAGAAGAAACCTTGAGATGTTAGGTGGTGCTGTAGTTTATCCTCTTGATTTGAACGGAAATCTTTAAGAACTTCCTTTAATAGTGGATTTGTACACATCATATTGAATATTAGTGTGATAGCTTGACGATTTCCGGAGATCTTTTAAGGAATCATTTGGTGACTCTTTCAATGAATTTCGGAGAACTGTTTGGCACTGAGTTGAATTTAATAGAGGGAGGACAAATATTAATAACAAATTTATTGCGTTTTAGGAAAACATTGCCTAGTGTTCCGGATATCGGAATATCAAGCCATTTTTGAATATAGCCATTCACTACAGAGTCGAGATGTTCCGTTATCCAGGTTTTGGATATATTGGCTACGGTGAAATGCCAGGACAGTTAAGATAGGGCATAGCAACTGTACAGAAGAAGTTTGTGTTTAGGATGAAGTGGCTTTATATCAATGTCATTCATCAATAATAACAATAATAATACAAATGATGATGATGATGATGATGATGATGATGATGATGATGATGATGATGATGATGATGATGATGATGATGATGATGATGATGATGATGATGATGATGATGATGATGATGATGATGATGATGATGATGATGATGATGATGATGATGATGATGATGATGATGATGATGATGATGATGATGATGATGATGATGATGATGATGATGATGATGATGATGATGATGATGATGATGATGATGATGATGATGATGATGATGATGATGATGATGATGATGATGATGATGATGATGATGATGATGATGATGATGATGATGATGATGATGATGATGATGATGATGATGATGATGATGATGATGATGATGATGATGATGATGATGATGATGATGATGATGATGATGATGATGATGATGATGATGATGATGATGATGATGATGATGATGATGATGATGATGATGATGATGATGATGATGATGATGATGATGATGATGATGATGATGATGATGATGATGATGATGATGATGATGATGATGATGATGATGATGATGATGATGATGATGATGATGATGATGATGATGATGATGATGATGATGATGATGATGATGATGATGATGATGATGATGATGATGATGATGATGATGATGATGATGATGATGATGATGATGATGATGATGATGATGATGATGATGATGATACCGCATTGGTCGTTGCGCTGGTGCATGAAAAAGGGCCGCGTCCCCCTTTAGGGAACCAGGCTGAGGTCAGAATATCCGCTTATGGCACAGACATGAACCCATATAATGAACCTGAAGATTTCACACCGACGGCACCCCTAAAAAGTGGCCCTCATGCTACACTGCATCTCAATCCCTCTAAAGCCAGTCGACAAAAAAGGTCTACGGAAGAGTACAAAGTAGTCATGAAGCTTTCTATACTCTCAATTCCAAAACATCTGTTACTCAAGGTGGCGTAACAATAACCTTAACAAGAGGCTCAACTAAAATGCCAACAAACTATAGCCGATGTCCGTCATGACATCGTCAATCGTCAAGTGTGAAGTGAGAGAGATGCAATTACGACACCTTATGAGAGAGATGCGAATGCAGTGCCAGAGGAGAAAAATGCAAATAAGAAGCAACAAAACGACAAAAATAGTGAATGTGATGTGCAAGAACCACTAAACGTATATAGATTCACAAGATGAGACACTTAGCGTGATGCAGATGAAAGAAAGTATCCTCCAAAGATATGAAATAGCCAAGTGAACCCACATTAGCCAGAGACCACCAATTCCAAAAATAAACAATGAGCGACATGCAAAATCTGCAGTTGAAACAGCTATCAAAGTCATCAACCAGACCAATTTAGAAAACTATCTCTCATAGATATTATATTCGTGTACGCAAGTGCCTCTGCCGTCACAGAATAATTGGGCATAAAAACAAAGACGAAAACACGGCTGAGAAAACCCAAAGTACTCAAAATGGAACAATAACTGATTGAAGGGAAAATACGAAAACTTAGGGGTAGTAGGGTGCTTTAGCGACAAAAATGAGCCGTTTTGTGCAATTTTGAGAACAAGCACCAAAATTGGTACAGACATTCCTTGGGTCATGCGGGACAGATAGAGGTGCCAATAGGGCTTTCCACAAGTTGCTCGAGATTTTCCAAAAAGTTTCCAAAAGTTTGGCTCCTTTTTCACAGGAAATTCATAAATTAAATTGTCTACTGAAATATGGTGAAATATGAAAGAAAGACCAAATTAAGCACCAAAAGCTGCTCCGATATCTCAGAATTAAAGAATTACTAGGGAAATTGCTCAAAATGCAAAAAGTTGCTCGAAACGAAAAAAGTTGCTCGAAATATACGAGAAGTTGCCAAAAAGTTGCCGAGCAACTTGTGGAAACCCCTAGTTTTACACCACGTCACACGAATTTGACGAAATACGCGCTTTTAATTTCAGCCGAAAGATGCAAGATTGTAACCACGAGGACCCAGGCACGCGAACATTTGTACATACATGCAGGGCTGCTGCGTGGTTCGGTGCGCAGAAAGTGCTGATTAGAACCGTAGACAAAAGATGTAGTGGTCATTGCTATTACGGAATACAGTAACCTGTGCTTAATCCGGCCTGATGTGAGAGAGTGGATCGCCTTTGGCACGGGGAACCATTTCCAGTATATATATCAACCGACATCATCTGCGAAGCATTGGGGCCTAGAAAAGCGAAAGCGCTCCCACTATTCCATGCCATCACTGGCTGCGATACCACATCGTCCTTCCATGGAAAAGGGAAAACGTCTGCGTGGAACGCCTGGAATGCGTTAGATGCCGACTCATCGAGCGATTTGTTGTTGTCCTTTACGACAAAAACCGATACTGCAAGCAAGCTTAATGCCACAAAAAGAGGGCTCTTCACCAGAAAAGGGCGACCACTGGAAATTATTCTATCAACTCAGGTGAATTCGACGTAAAGTACGATTTCTTTTACCACTAGGTTTCTACTCAGCTTAATTTTTCCCTGTCTAATTCATCTGTTTTGGCCCTCGCTCATTTTATTTTCTGGGACGTCCTTCTACACCACTTTAATAGAGCAGGGTACCAATCGAGTGGCGGGGTGGCCTTAGAGAACCAGCGAAAAAGTCCTCCTCCTGACGGGTTTGCCTGGGAGATTAGAAATAACCGCTGGCAGCCAGTTTCGACAAGATTACCAGAAGCGTCTAAAGCCCGCACTGAATTACTGAATTGCAGATGCAAGACTGGATGTACCAGCCATCGTTGCAAATGCTTGGAGGCAAACCTGCCCTGCACGAAACTTTGCAACTGCACTGACGCTTGTTTGAATTTCATCAATAAGGAATTTATCTTAGGTTTAAAAGCAGATTTAGGTTAGAAATCACTATGGTCATATCTAGACTATTATCCAAAGCCTGTGAGTTAAGATATGTTTATTAAATGACTACCTTTGAGTGGGTGGGTTTGTTAAGTAGACATTGTGTAACTGAGGGGGGCGTAAGGGTTTGCGGTGATGCGGTTTTGCGGAAATTTTTATTTTTAATTTGCGGTATAAAATAGCGGTTTTACAAAACCAAGCGGTTTGCGATATTTAGAAATTTTGGGGTAATTTCAATGCAGTTTGCGGTTTTCTTATGTTATTCTGTGCGGTGTTAATACGTATATCTGTGCAGTTTTGTGGTGTTCGTACCCCTCTTACGCCCCCCTCTGTAACTAATTTGCGGTATAAAATAGCGGTTTTACAAAACCAAGCGGTTTGCGATATTTAGAAATTTTGGGGTAATTTCAATGCAGTTTGCGGTTTTCTTATGTTATTCTGTGCGGTGTTAATACGTATATCTGTGCAGTTTTGTGGTGTTCGTACCCCTCTTACGCCCCCCTCTGTAACTAGTTTTATAAGGCTTTATTTAAAAAATATCTATATCGCCCAACTCCCACTAGCTTTTTTGGAGCTGATAACCCCCTCCACCCTCATGAAATACCATAAGTTTAACCAAAATCTTGTTACAATGTCTTACACTATCTTCATTAAGCGATATGAAACTTTTTTCCAGGAGTTTCTGTTTCTCTTTGAAGAGTTTAGTCACATATTATGGTGCTTTGACAAGATTTTCCCTTCCACCCCCGCCCCCCCCTCTGAAGGTCCAATTTTTTGACACCCCTTCTGAAACTGCCCGGAATGTTCCAACGAACATCTGTGCCAGGTTTGGTGCTTGTACGCCATAGAGCACAAAAAAAATCGTTAAGCCTCTCTTGTACTAGGGTGACCCATCTACGCTAAATGAGATCTAGAACGAAAAACCATTCAAAGAAAAACGAAAAAAGGCACTAATTAGCAAGCATAATATCAAAAAAGAAAACCAAATACCAGCAACCGTCAGAAAATTTAAACAACAACCACAAGCTAAAGCGCAACGTTTTAGGAGATTTGAAAAATGACGATAGTTTTCCACTAGAACAAAACTTACAGAGAAAACGCAGAGAAATTCTATAGTGGCTAACGAGGAAAAGGTCCGTTGGGATCAAAGAACCACGTGCCTAGAATTATTTAATTGATGAGGTAAAGAGCTTCTGGGGAAACGTCTGGAAAAAACAAAAGATCTACAAAACAAAAAAAACAAACAAACAAAACAACAACAAAAACAAAACTTTGACTGACTCGGCCAAATAGAAACTGAGAATATTGAAATTAATCATCAAGTATGGCCACAAATAATCCTAGAAGAAACCAAGAAAGCCAGTAATTGGAAAGCCCCTGGTAAAAACGGCATAGCAAACTTCTGGATCAAGAATTTTTTCATGCTTTCCTTATACAAAGACTTAACAAATGCTTACAATGAATGTTTCGGCAACCCTGAAATCGCTTTGACTGGCTAACAACGGGTATCACCTATCTGCTTCCCCAAACAGAAGACACCAAAAACCCTAAAAACTATCGCCCCATCACAGCCTTCTTGCAACCTAGAAGATATTTTTTTAAAACATCTGTCATCACCGAGAGAGTTTTTAACATAACCTTAACTTTATTCACTCCACTCCGCCCCCACCCGGAAAACAAAACGGGGAACTCAGTCGACAGCGAGTCACAAAGTCCATTTAATTTTATGGAGGGGAAAATCTGTAGTAGCGGCCGGGAGGGGATGTCGATCGTTGAGAGGCCCGTGGAAGACGCTAGTTTTGTTACAAATGATTTTTGCTAAAACTAGAATCATTTTGTTTCCAAGTCATTGACAATTTTACTCTTGGATAATTTACAAATCATTTACATAGTTGAGCTCTTTCACAAGAACTTGGTACGTTAGTTTTATATCACATAAAAAGTACAACTCATCTAGAATAATCACTTACATACACTGAGGGTCTAAATGGAAGTACCTCGATAACACTCAACACTTAGTTTTTTGGCTCTGTAACATAAAACAGTTAAATTTTAACAATTTTATCACAAACGGTTACTTTCACAGTAAATTTTTGCCTAGAAAGAAACATAACTGCTCCAGAAAATTAAAGCCAATATTATTTTGCTTTAAGTAACATCAAGGAGTTTTCGGCCATTTTGCGACAATTCGAGTTTTTCGAAGGCTACCGAAGATGTCCAAAGACTGCCGAAGATGTCGAAACACAACCGACGATTTCCAGGGAGAAATCTGAAAGACCTGAAAATTCTCCAAGAGCAGATAAGAATCGACAATGTTACAAGAGTATGGTTTTTTTTTCTACAAAAAACCCTCCAAACACTAACAGTAGTTTATCCAGAAACAGCAATCATTAAAAAATTGGTCAATTCAACAGCAAACACTAAAAGTTACAGGCAACTTACACCAAACACTAAACACCATTTAGACCCTCCACATTGCATCAACTATTTGAAAACGATAATCTCCCAGCTGAAGAAACTACAATTATAATTAATAAATTCAATAAAGACTTGCTACTTAAGATAAGGTAAAACCCGGTACAAGAACCTACTGAGATTAGAGCATATTTTTACGGGTTACCTGACCTACCCTTATCTCCATGTAAACAGGCCCTAAAAAACTCGGCTACAGGTTCGTTATCGGGTAGGTTCTCGTATGCAAGTTTTTACTGTTAAACGGTACGATGTACATTAACTTATTTACAGCTATATACTTTCATTATATTTCAGTTAATGTCAATCAGTTTAACGTATATTACCATTCTTAAAACTTATCTGAATGTGAACAATCCACAGACTGAAATTACTTTACGATCATCTATTTGCGGTTAGATCATATCTCTCTTACTTTTTGTTGTTAAAGGAGCTGTGTCACGAAATTCAGCCAAATTATGTTATTACAAAATGCCCCTTAAATTAATAGAAACGTGAAAGTAACGGCTTAAAACATTAAAGGAAGGTTAAAATAACACAACAGATACAACAGATGCCACGGATGGGCAAAACTGAAGAAGATGGAAACGGATTGAAATTAGAGTTTTTGAAAACTGTTCAGCCTAACAGTTTTTCAAAGTTGATCTCTGCCGTTTACAACTTCAAAAATAATGCTCAGAAGACAAATTTGTTTGTCTCGAATCTCCGCTTGTGTCATTTACAAGTAATTTCTTTGCTTACTTTAAGTTCCGTAGCGATTGAGGGCGAGTAACTGGCAAAATTAAATAAATTGAACTGGACTGCCGTGACCTAGCCCCTTTAAGTAGGAAAATAGGCTGGTTTTAATCTAATTATTGAGTAAGTTTTGGGTGTCAGTAAAACGCGCGTCGGGGTCTATGTTTTTTTTGTTTTTTAAAGAATACTGTTTTAGGGTTAGGGTTAGGGTTATTAAGGGTTACGGTTATTTAGGGTTAGGTTTAGGGTTAGTGTCAACCCTAACCCTAAATGACCCTAACCCTTAATAACCTTAACCCTAAAACAGCATTCTTTAAAAAAATGATAGACCCCGGCCCCGCGTTTTACTGACACCCGGAAGTTTTTATTATCTTACTGGCGGGAACAAAATAATTTTAGCGGTTCAAGATGAAAAAGCAAAACGTTAATAAGGAAAGTGTTTTTAATAAATGTTGAATTACGTACGGTCTTCCTTTAAGACATTTCCTGCCCTAAAGGACTGACGCGACTACAACATCAAACAAAAAGCCTAGAAGTACTAGTTTTGGCTTTCGTCTGAGCTACCGGTCCAGCAACGCCTAATTTCAGCGTTTTCAATGAACTGAAGCCTGAAGGGGGTAAATTTCTGCAGAATCTCATTCTGCTGGAATTAAGAGAGATAAATGAAGGAATGTCCTTTTTTAAGATCGAGAGAAATCCGCAATATCCGCAAAAAGGCGTCAAAATTTTCCTGCTAAACGGTAACAGTCAAAAGTAGCTGTCGTATATTTCATGTAAAAAAAAACAAAACAAAACAAAACACTGGTGCAATAAACGGGATGAAATTTGAATAAAGTAGTGCAGTTACTTGGTAATTTGGCACGGCAGTCCACTAAGGATCCTAAACATCGGCCTAAGGCTTATCTGACTGTAGGCCCTAGGCCACTACAATTCGCCATTGTAAACACTGAAAAGCTCGTCTTGGACCGTTGTCGCTTAGCTACAATAAAAATGTATTACCGGGGGTCACGACGCGGACGTGCGACAACTTTAGGTAGTAGCTATTACCCGGTGGCAATGATGGTCCTCGTGCTCCCCATAGATATCTAAGTATTACCACCTATAAACCCCCTCCAACACCCCTCTCGTCAAGACCGAACACAAATGGCTGTGTAATTCCAGTTCCATAAAAAAGACAATGAACGACAACAACAGGCCAATAGAGAGAAACCCGACTAAAAAGACCTTTAAAAACTTTCTGTAAGAAGCCTAAACGCCATCTTTCTGATGAAATAAGTAGTGAGAAAACAAAAGAAAATAATTGAATTGCATGGTCTCTATTGTGGGTTCGCCTTGTATCCTTTTTAAATATCGGTCGTTGGCCAATAATCAACTGGATCTTTTGTAGCCATCTTACCCAAAATTAACCCAATTTACAAAGAAACCTTATCTTGCGCGCTGTCCTAATCGCGCCATCAGTCATATGAAAAATCAAAAATGCTACTGTTTCATCGAAAGGACATTGTGTTAAGTAAAACCTCATTAATGTGTCAAAGAAGGGACAGAACCAAGTGGTCTCCGGGCACTAAAGAAATGTCTCTACTACAGACTAGTAGTAGGGATCGTACGGATGTTGGCGTTAAGGGATCGAGAGAACTGAGTATCCATGAGACAAGAGGTTTTGCTGTAAAAGTTCAAGAAGGATCTTGAATTTCCAGTCATGAAATAAGAAACGGAAAGTTTAGAGCATTGGACAAAGAATTCAGCCCAGGAAATCGTGGGTTCGATTAGTGTTCTGATCAGTTTTACATAGCGTCAAGCGTAGAGCCTGACTGAGAGAGGAAGCTGGGTGTTACGTTTGTTGTTCAAAAATGATTGAAATAAAATAACGAGCTTTCATCAGCAAATTCAATTTCCGACAACTTGGTTCTTAGTCACAAACGTTTCTATACGAGTACCAGTCACGGAGATACAATAGAGAATAAGCTATTATTGTTTAAGCATCCCATCACCAATCATCGATCTAGCGTAAAGACGTTCGCGCGAAAATCTTCCAATCTGTTTTGGTATTATTTTGAAAAATTCTACAAGTGAATCTCTAGAATGTAACTTTCCAGCTCTGCTAGAATTCTGTACCTCTAAAAACGAACTACCTTTTTTTCATTTTTTGAAGTGACCGCCCCACCCCCTCCCGCGAATTAATAGGGAGCTTTAGCAAAGACGACGGCTACGGCAAGGAGAACGGCAAAAAAGCAATAGGTTTGATCAGCGAAACAACAACTTTGCATATGGATCACACTTCTTTGTACATTTCTTTGCCGTCACTACACGACTACGACGTGAAAATGCCTAATTTCACGATTTCTGGAGAACGTAAACAAGCAACGACGAATTTTCCTTTCCCTTTCTAAACTTGAGTTCGGTCCCCAAGAAATCAACTCCAGGGAAATTCGCCTACATGTCACATTTTCAGTGAATTGGAATAAACACGACAACGTTCAAAAAAACGCGAATTCATTTTAAAAGTGCCTTTTTCGCCCGTCGCCGTCGTCGATGCTAAAGCTCCCTAATGAGTCGATGTCCCGTGGGCAGACATGTGGAACGGGGGAGCGAAATCGACAATTTTCTAAGAAAATCATCGTTTCAAAAGGTAGCGATCACCAACCATTTAAAGTGTCTGACGTAAGCCACGGCTCGGCTTTATTTGTTTATAATTTTTCCTTTGCTCTCGCACTCAATATATGACATGAATTGGCATAGCAACAAGAGTTGCGTCCGCAGTAAGGAAGCATACAAACGCGAACGACCTTAGGCTAAAAAGGCGGGAGAAATCCTTAAAGCCTGGCTTAATTAGACCCTGCAAACACAGCACAATCTCGCCTACAGGTCAGTCGTGTCGACTATGATCTTTAGGAACATGGTATCATCGCGCACATAAGCGTGATTATTTAATTCGGTCAGAGAGCAAAACATCGGACACCCACTTGCAATGTTTGTTTCCCTTCTCGGTCTCTGAAATGAGGAGCTGTTGGGGTCAGGCCTGAACGCATCGATCACATGTTCAACATTATCTTGATCCAACAACATGAACGTGACCTTCTGTCTGAATGGCCAGCGGAGAATTGCATCATACTGACCGCGCATGACAACAAAGAACACAGAGATGTGTGTTCCTCGTCCCATGCCATCTCCGTTTAAATAAATGCGGGCACACATCTTGTATCCATAGCGACTGGTGTAGAAGCAAGGGCTGTAGAAAGAGACTTGCTGCCCGCT
>NC_133205.1:33546837-33569337 GCF_958299795.1 Porites lutea
ACATCAGTGATAGTATATTTTCCAGTACACTTAAAAGAGCTAAAGGCGTCACACCTTCAACTTGTTCAGGCTGATTTGCTCTTTACAGAATCTACAAGTTTCAGGTCTACACTTGCATTCTGTTTCCAGGTGCTCAGGAAGATTAGCTTTTTTCACCAACATGCCACACTCAGGATGTACACAGGGGAGTTTGACAAACTCACAACTGTTTGTGTGGGCCTGTTGAAAAAGAGGAAACAAGGTCACTGTTCTTGAACGACAATAAACATGAAATTAACAACTGCTATGCTCAGACTCTGTTTTCTTTTCTCTCTACAGAACAAGTACCAGTGATGCTTCTGCTTTGTGATATATTCTCAAAATTTACATTACTTGTTTATTTAACCTTATTAATTACCTCCAAGTGTCTGACTTCTCCTTTCCACATGCATCCTTCATCCTTAAATGTGCAGTTGACGACAAAAGCTTGTACCTCACGGCGCATGAAATTATCAGGAAAAACCTTAAAACAAAGAAGACAAAGTTCTAGAAAATATTCAGGTTAATTTAAGTGATTCAGGGATTAAGCAAAGCTTAACTACTAAGGTAGTGACAGATCGAAGCAATAATCTATTTTATTGTCGCACAATTCATAAAACACATATTGGTGCATGGTATGCCTAGTGACATTATTCTCTACACAAATGGTACCAATAATAATTAAGAGGTACTTTTTAAACATGTTGTAACAGCGATTGTTATATTCCTAGACTTTCACTCAACTGAACAGGGACAGACATTGGCTGATTCTTGGTCACAAGACCTTGACTAAAATAAAATGTATCCCGAACGTGATACATCAAGCAATGTACCCCGCTCGGGATACATTACAGCTTGTGATCAAGGCATGGTGGAAAGTGGCGGGACAGCAGGCGGGAAAACATTGCCAATTTTCTTTTTCGTGAATGAACAAAACAACACAAACATGAAGCATCAAGCTAAAAAGTAACGATTTTCAAAGTTATCCCAGAAGAGAAAAAACAGCTAGTGGAGGAAAAAGAGGCAGATAATACAAGGAAAGTACTTTGTAAATAATTCATTCAGTGGTTTTGAGATTTAAATTTGTGTTTTTATAAGTACTGAGTCGACTGTGGTTTTTTTTTTTTTTTTTTTTAACAGTTTTTATTGAATTAAAGACAAGTTTTACAATTTTACTTAAGAATAAACATTAAATACAATTCTACTCAAAAAGGAAAAAGGATAACAACAACGAAAAATGTATGTATGTATTACAACAACGACGATATTAATAAAGATGCCTGCTAATTTTAACGAACCTATGGGTATCAACTACTACAAAGTGCATTAGTTAGCTTCTCCCACTTTTGAAAATGAAAAAGAAGTTTATTTTTTTCCCTGGCGATATGGAGCTCAATATTGAAGACACGTCTTGCCCTAGCAATAAAACCTCTAATTGAAGGTACGCTATTATGACATTTCCTACAGTAGATATAATATTTAGCTAATAACAAAATATGATTAATTAGAATATAGTCTTCTACAATATCAAATTTTCCAAATATCACATCAGACTCATTAATTGTCTCAACATGAACATAATTATCCCTTAGCCAGGACAAGACATGCTTCCAAAACTCAGAAGATATCCTGCAGGAGAAGAGTAAATGCTCGACGGATTCCGCTGCTTCTTGACAGAAAGTGCAGTTTGGCGATTCCACCACACCAATTAAATTAAGTTTCACGTTTGTAAAGATTATACAATTTAAAATTTTGTAATGAAATTCCCTGATCTTTGTGTCCAAAGTGCAATGAAAGGCCAAAGTGTAAGCCTTTTCCCAATCAATATCTATATTTGCGTAATTGTTTGACAATTTCTGTTTTGCGGTGGGCGCAATTTGCTTTTGCTGCAGAAAGATTTGATAGATCTGTTTAGGAGAGATATCAAGGATTGGCACTACATTACCACTTGGCAACTTAATAGTTGGGGTAATCGGTATGGGATTGGCTGATATGACGTTTGTAGATGCTTTAATAAGTGAGCGCCATTCTGCGGGAATCGAATTGATAATACTCATAAGAAAAAATCGTTGTTCAGGGTTTGTAAGTGAAGAGAAGTCGCACAAGAAGGAGTTGTGCGCAGAAATTAAATCCTTAATCTTCACGAAGCCTAAATTTACTATATCTCTTCTGTACATCGATTTTTTGTCATAACAAAGAAATTTGTTGTTCCAGATAATTTCGTTAATGATTTCCTCGTAACAACTTGGAGTCTTCCCATTAACCTCCGACCACGCATCGAAGCATTCCTTATAATATGCTGGTAGACTGATTTTCAATTTAGAAGTTTGAAAGTTGCAATGCAATACAAAACGTCCTCCGACTGGTAACAGAAGTTTGTCTAGGATTACTTTCCAAGGACTTGAGTAATCCTCCAATAATTTCTTTAAACATGTTATTCGTTTAGCGCAAATCATAGATTGAATGTCCAACATTTTGAGTCCACCCATTTCTATATCAGATATCAATGCAAGACGCTTCACTTTGTCCTTCCCATTCCAAATAAAGTTGTAGAGAACTGAGTTTGCCTCTTTAATTAGTTCTTTAGAGACTGGTATAACCGATGCTCTGAACATAAGCTTTGGGATTGCGAAAGTTTTGACTATCTGTATTCTCCCTAAAAGGGAGAGCCCTCTCTATTTCCATATATTGATTGATTCCTTTATACTTTTTAAAGTTTGACTAAAGTTAAGGTTGTTCCTTTGTCTATCATCATAACCAAAATATATCCCCAAGATTTTTATGATCTCACAAATACTATGAGTTGGGAAGTCTTTCTCCTGTAGGATATTATCTCCTAGAGGCATGATTTCTGTTTTTTCATCATTCACCTTTAGGCCGGAACACTCTCCAAAAGAGTTGAGAATACGAAACAGATTTGTATAAGATGTTTTGTCTTTTAAGATACAGGTCATATCATCTGCAAATAGAGACAGTTTAATCATTTCTTCTCCAATTTTAAGCCCTTGTACATTGCAGTCCTCTCTTATTTTTATAGCTAAGGTCTCAAGCGCTAGGATGAAGAGGTAAGGGGAGAGTGGATCCCCCTGTCTGACACCTCTACCTAGTAGAAAAGGACCAGTCGTAAATCCATTGTTCATTACACAGCTGGATGCATTTTTATACAGAACACGCAGCCACTGAATAAAAGATGGGCCAAAATTGAATTTGTGTAATGTTCTGATTAGAAATCGAAAGTCTAGTGTGTCGAAGGCTTTTTCAAAGTCAATTGCGATCATAAATCCCGACCAACTGTTCCGTTTGGTGTAATCCACAATATCATCAATCGTTCTAATTGCGTCAAATATGGACCTACCTTTAACAAATGCATTCTGACTGGGATGTATTAAATTTGGCAAGACCTTTTCCAGGCGCTTCGCTAAAACTTTAGAAATAATTTTCGCATCGACGTTAATTAGCGATATAGGCCGCCAATTTTTAATTACTCGTTTATCCTTTCCTTTTTTTTCAATTAATGTGATTATAGCCTGTTTTTGTGAGTTTGAAAGTTCTCCAAACTCATAAGAGTAGTTGATGCAATCTACTAGAGGTTTCCCAATCAAAGACCAAAAAGCCAAATAGAATTCTATTGTTAGTCCATCGTTCCCAGGCGTTTTATTTTTTGGAAAGGATTGTAAGACATTAAAACATTCATTATATTCTATCCTTCCTTCACATACCATTCGCAACTCTTCAGTCAAGATAGGAACTTCCTTTAAGTCATCTAGAAATGACGATGAATGACTATTATTCTCTTTGTAAAGATTGGAGTAAAAGAAATCTAATTCACTCATAATTATATTAGGATCAACTGCTATTGTTCCGTCGCTTTTTAAAATTTTCCGCAAACAACTTTTGTTTTATTTGATTTTTCCAAATTCAAAAATATTTGTTGTTCTTTTCACCTTTTTCGTACCACGTTGCACGGGAACGAACAATAGCTCCTTGAGTAATGTAATCATACAGTTGGTCGTATTCTGCCTGTAAGCATTCTAAATCTTCAACATCTTGTCTCGATGGATCATTGTTACATTTCTTCCAGTTCATTAAGTTTAGCTCTCCGGTTCCGAGCTTTTGTTTTGCTATAACTTATAGTGAGTTGTCGAATTTTGTATTTTAGCAAGTCCCATAAGACACGCCTATCAACAACATCCTTAAATTCTTCGAGCCAACTTTTGATGTTTGTGTCAAGGAGATCGCAATAATTAGTATCATTCACTAAAGAACAATTAAACTTCCAAAAGCTTGGACCGCGTTTACTGTCATCTATACCGTTAATCGACAATGTGATTGCAGAGTGATCTGATTTAATAGATGGTATTATGTCAACTGAAACAATGTCGTCCTGCAAAGAATCATTTACCAACCAATAGTCCAAACGTCTCTGAATAATTGGGGTCTTCTGTCTCCACGTAAAGCGTTTCTCCGTCGGATTTCTAACACGCCATATATCTATCAAATCCTGCTCCAAACAAATATCCTCCAGAATTTTGACTGATTCCTTCGTTTTCTTAATACCCCCACTTCCATCAAGATCTTGGTCAAAAATCACATTAAAGTCACCACCGATAACACAAGAAGAATCCGCAAGTGTGAGCGAGCTTTTAAGCTCCTCTGAAATTTTGTTGAAAAAATCGCACTGCTCGGCACATTTATTTGGTGCATAGATGTTTAGAAGTGCAAATGGAAAATCCTGAATAAGAGCCTCTAGGAGAACTTATCGACCTTGCGAGTCAACCTTTAAGGATTGCAGTCTGAAATCTAGCTGATCTTTAACAAGAATAAGAACGCCTCTACTATGATTAGTTCCATGGGAAAAGAATGTTTTGCCTTTCCACTGTTTTTTCCATTCATTCTCCACTTCTGGGGTGCTATACGTTTCCTGAAGGAAACATATATCGGCAGAAGATTTAAACAGCCAATTAAAAATAGACTTCCTTTTATCAAAAGAGCGAATTCCACGAGCATTTAATGATAAAAGTTTAAAGTTTATGTTTTGACGCTCCATGTCCGACGAGATAATCTGTAAACTTCAAATGAGAGAAGCCAACGCAAACGGTTCTTTTGAACAACAGGCATAACACGCAAATAACAAAAGAAAACAGAACAATAAGAAAATAACAAACGAAGGCAATCAAACGTAAAACAAAAAGTAAACCTAGATCTAAATAAAGCAAGACAAATATTACAATAACAACTAGAGAACAATACAATACGAAAATAACACGAAAAACAATGACAAAAACTAACAATGGCCACAAAGAACAAACACTACACATACAAATAGAAATAAAATAGCGGCCAGCCAAAGCTGTTATTGCCACCTCTGACTGGCACCTTGCAATCTTGATCTTAATTAATAGCATTCTGGTTTTTGCTCCACAGTTCTTGGCAAAATAATAAAAACACAACTAGAAAATATATGCGGCCTAAATGATTTTTCGAATGTTCTTACATCTCAACACCGTCAATAAACAATTTATCTGGCTCCGCTCTACTGAAAAAAGCGGTCTTACCATCCTTTTTCGCTTGTTTAAATTGCTTCATCTTCTTCTTTCTTCTTTCCAAAATTTCACTTGGAAGGTCCGGCGAAATTCCAAAGTTTTTTCCTTTTAGCTTTCTAGCATTGGACATAACTTCTTCTCTTTGAGGATATTTCAAAAAACGTGCAATTATTTGTCGAGGTTTACCACTGGAAGAAACACGCTTTCCAACACGATGGACCCTTTGGAATTCGATTTGGTCTGCATTTTCCATACCAAGCTCTGTTTTAAGGAATCCAACCAAAACCTCTCTCGCATCCTCCTCCATATCGGCTTCTTCTTTAATTCCGAAAAAACGAAGATTTTCCCGCCGCTGATAAACTTCCATGTATAGTTTCTCGTCCCGGAGCTGATTAATTTCGCATTTCAGCTTGTCAAATTTCTCCTTGAAAGACTCGCGTTCCGTGTTCGCAAAATCCAATCCGTCTTCCAGTTCTTTGATCTTTTTTTCTGTTTTGTTTTTGAAAGCCTCGAAACAATCCACCTTTGCCTGCAAATTACTAACTTTTTCATCAACTGCTTTTACATACCGTTCCAAATTCTCAAGTTTTTCCAACACTTGTTCAAGTTTCGGGATAACTTCCCCCGCCATATTCAGTATAGATAACACTTCGTCCGATTCACACAGTTCGGAATCTGAGAGCGAAGCGTCGTGTCTTAACTTTTTGCCATCTGGGGAAAGATTATCGTCTGTGGAAGATGCTGAAGAGCTTTTCCTCGATTTTCGTTTAACAGTTTCGGCCATACAACATTGCCAAGCGCGGAGCAAAATCGCACACGTCTACTCCGACATCTTGCCCGACCCAGTCTCCCCTCGACTGTTTTGATTCGCTCTGCTAAAGCGTATTCTTTTGTTGCTGTTGAAGCATGTTGAATTGCAAGTCCAGAAATGTAACAAAACACTTAATGTCAGGTCCATCGGAAAACCAGTTAGTTTTGTGTACCCTTGAATCCGTGGAATCTCAGGAAAACAAAACGGTTTCCCTCTGGATCTGACATAGGTGGATAACACACCACACATCACTGGGTGAAAATGTATATCATTCAGCTCCAAAATGATACCAAAAAATGGCCTATAGTATTACGATCAAAATAATGCCTTTAAGTGCCACTAAAATAACATACCATAAACGTCCACTTATAGCCCCCCCCCCGCATATTAGCCCCCACTCCTCCCCCCCCCCCCCCAGTTATAGGCCAATCTACCAGTAAACTAACAATACATCCCCTTATAAGCCCCCCTCTCTCTTGTATA
The DNA here is from genome assembly GCF_958299795.1 of Porites lutea. NCBI lineage: Eukaryota > Metazoa > Cnidaria > Anthozoa > Scleractinia > Poritidae > Porites > Porites lutea. The sequence goes on from NC_133205.1 coordinate 33,553,693, forward strand.
GAAGTGAAATCAATTTTTTATAACGTTTTGAAACTTTAAAAAGTGAGTAAATTAATCAGCAATTCTATGAAGTTTTTTTTGGAAATGCCTTTTCTTTTACCCCATTTATAAGCCCTCCAAGACTCCTTACAAAGTTGTGTATGCCCAGGGCTTATTGGCAGAAGTTCACTGCATTCTAGCAGTTGCTTAAAAATGTGTCTATAATCACTTGTCAGTAAATGCTGCACACTAATAATTTATTGTCAAAATACCTAATTCTGGCAAAAATTTTAGGAGTTTCTAACTATTAACTAAGATAGTGGGCAAACTAATATAATACCATCCGCACATATGCAAAGCCCTTCAAATGAAAACTTCTCTAGCAGTATGTTTGCATAGTAAAATCATAATACATATGGTTTTTCAGTCTTTTACAAAATACACTATTGGTTTACAAAATACACTATTGGGGAACTTTTCTAGAACATTGAGCATAGGTCATTCTTGCCGTGAGAGTGAACAAACTTTCTTAAAAATCAAAAAGTGACTTTAAGTTGTGATCAAAACAAAGAATTTAGAAATGATATAACTACATATAGACACAGGTACAATGTCTTTGTCAGTTGCTTGTTACAAAATGATATCTGCCTGATTTCTTGACTTCACCAACAAATAACATTTACTGACAGTTTTGGCTACTGAGCAGGCAGCCATCTGTTAGAGGTTCTATTCTTCTAAAAGTATCAACTGAAAGATTGTAGCCTACAAACAAGTAACTATTCACCAAAGTGGAGGTGGCCAATGGTGGATATTTACCACCAACACTGAGGTGAATAATAGTTTAAGTATTTACTAAAACAGTGAGACAATTTAACCAAAAATGATGATTTTTAACTCACTGATTACTGCCAACAATTCCAATTTTGGCGCACAAGTGACCAAGCAGCCTTCTCATTTTCAATCTTAAGTCTGCTGTGTCTGATTAGCTAAGGATGCAGGTCAGTCCACCAACTGAAGCAGTGTAAAAATTATTGGCCAGGAAAACCACCTACTTTCACGCAAGATCTTCAAGGTCATTAACACTCATACTTGGTGACCAGTCCAATGAATTGTGATGAGGGCTACCACCTCCCCGCGATTAATGAAACAGTTCTGCAGCCTCATCAAAAACACTGATGAAGGATCCAGAGGGGTTCTGAAAGTTCTGTTTAACTTTCAAGAATTTGTTGGTAGTGAAGAAAATTCCCCTATAATATCATGTCCCAAAAGCCGAATTTTCATTCTTTCGTTATTGTTACATGTTCAGGTAAGTGTGGTTTCCAGTTTGGTCAAGATTCAAAGTGTCCTGCACAAAAAGCCTCTGGACAAGAGCCTGCCTGCCAGGAAAGTCGGGTCCGATAGCCTGGGTGGGGCAAGCGGATTTTGGTTTGGGCTATAGTGACTTTTCTTATTATCTTGCCCGACCGGCAAACAAGCGAAGTTTTAAGGGAATTCAAATTACAGAAGATCTGTAATCAATACTGCTCATCAAAAGCAATTTTTCGGGCTAGTTACAGTACAGTACACGCTAACTTACAGATTGCCCAAATGAAAAGTATCCTGCGAACGGCAGAAGTTTCTCCTCGCTTATCGCTGCTCAGGGATGTTACGCGAGGAGGAACTTCTGCGACTTAGTGACAGAAATTCCATACTGATGATGCAAAATCTGTCCAGAATCCGGTTAGAAGTGCTAATTGGTCGACGGACTAGTTTCATTGTTCTAGCTATTGTTTACAAATGACAGACAAAAGACAAAAGGCCACGAAGGTCAAATGTAAACACGAATCTCTAATAAAATTGCAATATTTGTGGAGTAGTCTTCTCCAGAAGAAGCATTTGAGTCTTGCTGGAGCTCATTCGCAGATAAACACAACACTTTTCAAAAATCAACCAGGAGAAAAGTAAAATTGAACAAATTTGCATTTGGAACCCCATGACTACCGGATTTATTATGTAAACATTGATTTACATCATCAGTATGGAATTTCTGTTGCTGAGTCGCAGACATTCCACCTTGCAAAACGTCCCTCAGTGGCAATGAGCGAGAAGAAACGTCTGCCGTTCACAGGCTAAATGAAAAGCTGTAAAACTGACTTTCTTTGCACCCTGAAAAACACTATTGATTTGATAACACTGAGCCAATCACAGCTAGCACTACAGCGGTTAAGTTCATAATTATTATTGACTAGTGTAGACCTTCTAACAACCACAAGGGATTTTGACACTTCATTTATTGGTTGACAAGAACAGAGCACACAAAAGAGAATATTTCAGACAGAGTTGTTAGTGAGATGTGCAATGAAGTGAGGATCAAGGCTCAAAAATAATATTATATTTTTCTGTTCTTGTGATGTTGAAAGTTTTGATACTGTACCAAAGGAGTAAAAAACAGTAAGAGAAACATGTGACAGTGTCAAGTAGTTATTCTGCGAAACAAACAATGAGGTGAATCAATCTACAACTGATTTACATAATATGAAATGATAATAATATATTAATTGGCAATTAAAGAATGAGGCTGCTTTCCTGCATCAATGTTAAGTTTATCCCCGATAGTGTACATTTACGTTTGTCCAGCTCCGCAAATATTCTCTAAATAGCAGATGTCGCTCTCCGAGTTGTCTTAATCTTGCTGTTTTTGCTATGTTTTTAGCCATTATTTTGCCTAGTTCCAGCTGTAGTTCTTACTCTTGAAACGAGTGAGGTGTCCGCCATTTTTTTTTCACAAAGAAAACAACTCAACCTCGTCTCTAGGTCTTCCTGGTTAATGGTGCATTAACCAGTAGAAGGCTGCATTTTTGATGTCATTTCCTCATTAAACACAAAATTCTTCCAAATTTGGTCATCAGTAACTGGCTATGGTGAATTATGTGTGTACTTTTAGCCAATCAGAATCGGCAAAATATTTTGAATGAATAATAATAGTTATTATTGTTTTTAATGTCACAGTTATTAATAATTTCCTACCAAAATTAAGGTTATAAATTCATGGTCCATGCAAACCATGTATATGTATCAAGTGACAAACTTGGTCTATGTGTTTTGCTGCACAATATTGCTATATTTTTTCCCTATCCAGAAACCAAAATAATGCTAAATATGCTCTCCAATTAACATTTATAAATATTATTAGACGATAAAACAAAGAAGGAAAATACAAGAGAGAAAGACAAAGAATAAGTCTTCAATATAGGTTATTGGTGGCTGGTCACCCATTTAGTTCCTATTACCCTGCCTAGCAGGGCTTACATGTAACTTGAAAGGCACTTTTCACAAACCATTGATCTAGTCTCACAAGGGTTTGCGAGAAGGGTTTTGCTGGTTTAATATCTGCAATATTAATTAAGGCTCTTATTTTCATACTAATCACTATATTTATCATAAATACATGACTGTCTAAAAGGCTTTCTATACAGGAATCACTCATCTTTGAAAACTTAACAACACTAACTTACTTCATTTTCATTTAATTCCACCTTATCCTGCAAACAAGTCATTTTGAAACTTCCATTTCTGCAAAATCAAAGAATGAAATTTAACAATCATCACAAAATAGAACTTTGAAAGATACGTTAACATTGCTATACGCATGTATAACATGATGAAGGCAATTTTATTTGAGATTGGATACATGAAGCTTTGTTTCATTTGACTGCATAATCTAAATTTCTGGTTTTTTCTTCTTCTTCTTCTTTCAATAGCCACTCAAAGCTCTATCCATTCTAATTATTTTCCTCTGCATCACAACCACGCTTTAGGTTGATCTCTAAGAATCTTCCCTTTAAATGTACATAGGTTCACAGTATGACAGGAAAATATAAGAAATTAGATGGTTTTATTTTAGTTTGTAGTAAGTACACTGTACCAATTGATCTCGCCCCCCCCCCCCCCCAGAAAAAAAAAAAACTATAATTCAAGGGCTAACTTTACAAATTAAAATACCGATAGTTACTGCAAAATAAAATTGTTAGGAACTGCACTTCTGTGTTGGAGAAAAAAATGGAAATCAGCATTTATAAATGGATTCCCAAATTAAACAACACAGGGGTTTTTTTTATTCCCATGTCCTTGCATCAAAAGCTGCAAGCTTGTATGCAAGGAATTTTCTAAATCTTAGTTAGCAAGAAGATAGTTAACGATCATGTAGTTAACTTCTGGCAATCCCTAAATGTATTCAACCCAAACCACTTTGGTTCCTTGTAAGGAAAATGAACTCTAACTCCATTGCTGAGTTGCTTTAATGACTGGGCATCATCAAGAAATATTAAAATCAAGACCCACCAATGTTATATTTTTAGATTTCTCAAAAGCGCTCGACTCTGTGGCTCATGAAATGCTGTTGCTCAAACTAAAATGTCACGGGATAGACGGCTCATTACTGCTTTGGTTTAGAAGCTTTTTGACTGACCACAAACAAAGTGTTGTTGTTCAACGCACGCACTCATCCTGGTCTTTTCTAATGTTGGGGGTTCCCCAAGGTACACTTTTGGGCCCAATTTTATTTCTAATGTACATCATCCACATATCATCTAATATCTCTTCTACATTAAGAATGTTTGCTGCCAACACCAAAGTACACAGAATACTGTCAAACATAGCAAGGGACAGTGAAGCTTATAATCTGATGTTGAATCAGTTAGTGTCCTGGACATCTTTTTAATTCTGATAAGTCGCGGCGAAGTTTTATGTATACTGCACAATCTCTTCATACTCATTGGGTACGAGCATTAAAACCATAAAGTGCGTAAAGGATTTTGGCATTATGGTTTCTTCGGATGTATCCTTTAGTGAACATGTTAACATGACCATTAATAAAGCTGACAAATTATTGGGTTTGGTTCACAGAAGAGTAGGCTTGTCGAATCCCGGTGCGTTCACCACGTTATACAAATCTCTTGTGCACCTGGTTCTTAAATATATGCTGCTGAGGTCTAGAATCCATATTTGGTTAAGGATGTGCTAGTTAGTTTGTTCATGACAAAAACGATCTTGTAGCATTCAGCTAAAGAAAGAAACAATCTACGTGTTTCGAGTGTAGGCCACATCAGCTTCCTTAAATGATCATCATATTCCATCTCCCCATGTTTTTGCCCGAGAGCAAGCTGAGAGGCTCTTCACTGGAGTTTTTCTAATGCTAGCACATCCTTAACCAAACTAAACTTTGACAATCTTTTTGAATTTACTAAATGCAATTCAACCCACTCTAACCACCCATATAGGTTATAATTATTAAGCCAGCAAAGTGTATATAAAATTAATATACTTTTCCTATCTGAATCATGCAGGAGTGGAACAGTCTACCAGGATCTATTGTTGAGGCTGGGAGCCTGAACTGTCTTAAGAGTGTGCTAAAGCACTTCCTAAATATCCATTAATTGTTTACCTTGTTCACCTATTGTTATCATTGATCATAAGTGATCCACTTTATATTTTGTAAATAGTTTTTAAATGCCCTATTTTATATACAGCTCTGTTGTACATAGCATAAAACTGTTTCAACCATCAATTTAGAGAAACGTCACAAGGGTCAACCTCGAGTTTTCCTATTCAAGATGTTTTATATAATTTATTTTTAGTTTCCTCATATTGAATAAATACGTTATGTTATGTTATGTTAGTTTGCCCAAGGATGTCTACATTGACCAGCCCGATATTTTGTCTGATTATACAGACTGAGTCTATCTGTTACACTGTTCAAAAAAGACCTTGTCGCAGTTTTGGAAGCCATCTTGACAAGTAGGCAACCGCATGAGAAATTACAGTGTTTGAATGAGAATGTTGTGTCGAATAGTTTCCATAAAACGGCTGTTCTGATAAAAATATGAATTGTAAACTAAAGCTACAAAGCAAAGGATTGTACTAAAAAATTTGGGGGGCGTACCTGTGCTTAAATTTCTCCAGAGGCTTGCTTTAGATTTTCCATATTATTTGTCTGTAATTTTTCCCAGGACTTTCTTACAGACAGATGTAGAGAAAATTTTAAAAATTGGTCCTATGTCTTCTAGTGCACGTAATGCCCTCAGTTTTTTTTTTCAGTAGAATCCTTAGGAGTCAAGCTATAGTTAACATTCACATTTTTTTCAGAAAAGCCATACGGAAATAATTATTCAACTTTAGATTCTCATACAAACATTGTAATTTCTCATGTGGTTGCCTACCCGACAAGATGGCTTCCAAAACCATGACAAGGTCTATTAAATTCAGGTTGAAATATTTTAACCTAGGCTGATTGTCAATTTTCTTTGTCTCCTAGCCCTTATTTTTCATGAATCAGGGCTAGGAAACAAAGAAAATTGAGAATCAACCCACACTGTAGGTTATAAAAAAAATTTAACCTTTATTTAATTTTAACCTGTAATAACATACCTACCTATTATAAAGCCTGTTTAATCAGGTTTAATGAGAAGAGTAAGATTCCAACCTCTTGATGATAAATTATTGCTCAAAAGTAAGTTACTAGTCTAGTCTTGAAAGATGAGTGTCTTGTCTCTAACGGATGAGCATCTTGTCTGGAATCCTTCTTGATGTGCCATTTTGTGTGTTTATAGGTTCTCTAAAGACTGTTTTAATCCCTGTCATCCTTATTCATAACATTTTTAAACCTTGACACCATCTTGGCACGGAGATATAGGGAACATTGCCATGATTATTGCAATTTTTTAGTTTCACATGTGAAATTATAAAATAATGCTGTTATTATACATTGTACTCACTACCTGTCTTTTCTTGGTTAAGATCCTACCGTTAAATTTGGAAATCAGCCCAACCTACAGATTAGTTGGTTACCTGCTATCAAATAACTGACTATTATTTTTTCCAAGCTTGCAAGTGGGTGGAATCCTCCGAATCCTGCAATCTGATTGGTTCTTAGAATGGGCAGTATTTTACGATCTTGCCCGCTAACCTGGAATTGTTGGCAGCTTCATTCACAAGTTTGCTTGTTGTTTGTGAACTAGCAAAAACCGTCATTTTCAAACCATTTTTCTTTTAAAACTTGCGTTATTATTAGCATTAGCTGGAATTTTCTTATTGAGACAAGAAGTCTGAAGGGAGAATCAAGCAAGTCCACCACGAAAACCGCTAAAGTAAAGCAAAACAGGTGACTTGTGATGTCGCCTCACAAAGCTTTATAACTGCGCTATATGTACTGCAATCTTGCTTTTATGCACCGTTTATTGGACATTTTTGCTCTGTTTGTAGTTTTGTTTTCCATTTTTGCTGTTGGAATCTTGATTCTGCTGTTTTTCATTGAATTTTGTCTAGCTAGTTTTCTACTTATCGGAAAAGGTTGTTATCAATAATTGCATTTAGCTTTCAATCTTAAATAAACAACACAAATCACTTTTCCGGCACTGAGTCGGTTATCGCCATTTTCATTTTTTTCTTTATAACTCGTTGCTCACATCGCCTTCTTTTATTTGAATTCAATTCAAAACCTTAAAACTGGTACGTGTAATTAGCTCTTTTCATCCTGCTTGATTGAACTGATCCTAAAGCAATTTTTGAATTATTCAGTCGAAGAAAATCCTTACTGTATTTTTTTCCTGGGACTTTTAATATCAAGCTCGTCAATTCTTTTGTCCTTGTTTGACACTCAGATTATGAATTGTCTAGCGAGATACAGAAACCTTTCTTTATTCTAAAAGAGAGCAGTAAGTGCCATAATATTAATAACCAAGCCAAAAATCATGTTGTAATGATTGTTTTGTTTTGGTTTGAATCAATAGCACGCTTCATCAACGCGAACACTTCCTACTTCAACACACATAGGTTGGAGAGTAAAGGAAATTTTCCTGAAACTTTTAAATCTCAGCAGGAAAAAATAAAAATGTTATTCACCAGCCTAGGTTGGCCCATATTGGGAGAAATGAGTACCGCCCTCAGCCTATGGCCTCGGGTGGTACTCAAGACCCAGCACACAGTTTCTCCCAATATGGACCTCCCAGCTGGTGAATAACATATATATCTGTAGGTTGCACGCGCAATGCATGATTTCCAACAGCAATGTCAATTCAGTTCCATGTGACAGTGACATGTGTTTGTCATTATTTTCGTCAAAAAATGTCTAATAAAACAACTATTAGATTCGGCTTTTTGATAATATAGTGCAGTATTATAAACCTGAGAATCAAAGAAAGACAATCTCTATTAACGACGACAACACAAAGCCAACTTATAGGAAGGGATATGCTAAGCTGGAGAAAAGCGTAAAGCATTCTATGAAACTTACATCAACAGATTTCCAAGACATGATCGGCAGTAGAAATGTCCACAAGCAGTTTGCATTGCGTCCCGCAAGAGAAAACCACAGGAGTTGCACAGATACTTAGTATCGATGCTCTCCTTGTCTGATGTTGCTAAATTGTACCCTGGCATATTTTCCACTTTTGCGAAACTCTTCGGTTGTAGTGACTCTGTAGTTGAAAACGTGAGATTCTGTTGACCCTGAACGCACTGGAAAGAAAAGTAAAAAGAGGCATGATTAAATGGATTAAAAAACGATTCCAACTACATTTACTGTTACTGTAAACTTGCAAGTGTTTAACCTTTCCTTTCAAATTTAATCCACAAAGCAAGGGAAAATTTTGCGAGTGCGTGGGGCGGCTGCAGCATCAAAGACTCATACCCAGGCCTTTCCTCAGGTCTGAAGGTGCGGGCCTGGTCTCTAAACTACAGTGTACATAAACATTGTACATAAACAAGTCTACTGTAAATCCCACCCTCCCCCCCGCCCCCCCGGCCAACCCCTTCTTGGAAAGTGAGGCAGGACGCAGTCAGTCGCATTTAAAGATGGATGTTGATAAGCAATGTTTAATGATTTTTTAGGCCTGAAGTAAAAGTCCCATCGTTCGTACTGGACCTGAAGCAGCAGATTTCCTATGACAAGAAGAGGTTGTGAGGCGGGTTTTCACTTTTCTGATGATATTTTTGTTATTCAATAAAGAAAATAATAGAATCTTCAGTAAAATAGATTGTATTCTAGGGGCGACTGAGCGTAATTTCAAGTCGGAGGGCTTGCAAACCTCGCGCCGGAGTCAGGCAAGTTTGTTGGAGCGCTGGGGGGTGGGGGGGCATCCTCCCCTGGAAATTTTGAAATCTAGAGGTTTCAACATTCTCGATGAGGTACTTGTCGAAAAAAACTCAACCTGGATAAGGTGTAAAACAACAGGTACTTATAAAATAACTAACATAGTACGCGCGCACTGATTGGCCCGGAGGCGTGTTTACATGACAGTATGTAAACATGGTTGTGACGTCAAGATGTTTTGCTTTTCGCGCGCTAATCACGCAAGCACGAATTTGAAAAAGGTTTTGAGTTGAAAAACTCGACAAGTTTACTTTATTTACCTATTTCCTCGTCGGTTGAATCTTGAAAAATCTTTAGAAACATGCTGTGTCAATTTTTTTTCGCTTGAGCTGACATTTTAAGCGAGACAAACCCGTATTTTGGAAGGTTTTTTTTTGGAAAACAAGGACAGGCGTGCAAGCTTCGTTTACAAGACTTCGCGACTGGTAAGAATTTCTCTTTTAATCACAGCTCTAAACAAGATTGTTTTGCTTTTTTTCTCGGGAAAGTTATTTTATAAAAGCAATAGAAAACTTTTTTCCTGTGTTTGCATATCCTGATATAAACACTCGAGTGGTTGGGAGAATTCTCGACGGTTATGCAAACCCGAGACGAAGTCGAGGGTTTGCAGAACTGTCTCGAATTCTCCCAACCCCTCGTGTTTATATCAGGCTATGCAAACACGGAAAACGTTTTCTGTTGCTTAATTCTAGTGCTTACAGCACATTTTTCCTCTAGGAAAGTGGGGGAGCCCCGCTACCCCAGTTCCGCCGTCCCTGCATTCCCACGGAAAACCTATTCTGTTCCTTCAAAATAAGTAAAAGAAAACCTTTTTAGAGGCCTCCTGCAAAGATTTCTTCGATAAAATATACATTTCAGCGATATGCCCTCTTATCTTAGTTTACCTCTTGATGGGGTAGACTGAGGAATGAGCCATATGTCGTCAAGACTTTTTGAAATGAAATAATTATGGAAAATGTAATATGTACGGAGTCTGTACAGAATGACTCAAAGAAATAAATTTATCTAAGAAGCGCGCGCACGAGAGCCTGTTTTTGACGCCAGTATGCCCAAAAAATTCCTGTAGCGCCAGGTTTTAAACAGGCACAGAACCTGACTCCTTCTCATGCACTTCGTTTTTAGCACAAGGACGAGCAAAACGCGAGTGGTAGGCGAGTGACAGAGAGAGAGAGAGAGAGAGAAATGTCTGGAAACGAGGCAGGGCACTGAACTGAAGCAATGATCGAGGTATGGTTTTCCGGCAAGAATGTAGGTATTTAAAGAAGTTGGTAACTATAAACGTTCGGCAACAATATCCTCGATAGACTAGGAAGATTCGCAGAAGATGGAAAATGGCCTAAAACTATTGAATTATCTCTTCTGGGCTAGGATGGGCATCTTAAAGTATAGTCTGAAATGTCATACGTCTCCACCCCACATTTCAGACTACTTGAACTAAAACAAAGAAGAGTTGTGCCGGCCTGATGATACAAAATTGCTCGTATACGTCGGTACCGCCAAGGTTTGAACCGTTTCTCTTTAATCTAAGCCTAATTGCCTATGCACTGCAGGCTTGGGCTTTGACACTATGATATGCACTAGGTGGTGCTCTATAGGGATCAAACCAATTGGTTGTGGGTTTTCGTGTTCTATTGAAAGAAAACAAGACGCCTAAAGTCGTTTCCGTGGGATGCGTTGGTCTATGGAAGCATAATGGCGTTCTATCTGAATTTGGAAAAATTAGGGAAACCGGAAAGATGTGTCATGTTATGAGCATCGATGAGTAGGTTACCTGTATGGGTTGGTTTAATGTGCTTATGACTGAATTTATAGTAGCCTGCGTGACAGGTTACTATTTCTCCCCAATCCACATCCCCTTTTTGCTTCCTCCCTATCCCCTACCCCTTTCGACACCTGCTAAGCAAGCTAAATTCATAGTTGTCAGTGGTCGCAAGGATGGAGTTGATCTTGTTTTGAACTATCGCTATGTAGTTATTTTCATAGCACTATTTTGATAAGAAAAAGATGTTATTTTGCATCAAAACAAGGTTTACACGTCCAACTTAAATTAGAATGTTAACTGAAACAAGTAATGGAGAACATGCGCATAATTCTCTCTGATTAAGCTGAACAGGAACTATATGTATAAAGATACGTCATATCTTGGTAGTAAGTAGCCACAGGTAACTTTTTCAAAGAGAAACAAACCTTGTAGTTTTAGGTTAATGGAACAAAACACAACAAAACATCCGCTTGCTTTATCCAGGGTCGAACCTAGGGTTACAAAGTGCGATAAAGTTCCAATGTTTTAATCCAAGATGAAAGTTTAATATTCCAAGATGCTCTTGATACGGTTAAAAATTAATTGCAATGTGTTTCCAAGGTCTCAAAGTTAACATAGTTCCAATGATTATCCCTGATTCCAAGGTATAATACGTTTACTAAGGTCCTGATCCCTGTCCCATCCAGAAGTCCAATCCATGCCTGAAGCGAGTCGTCGATCGACGAGGACGATATTTTCGCGATTTCAACGCCAATCGTCAAGGGTACGAGTTGAAATTTACGCGATTTAACCTCCCATCGTCAAGGTGCTTTCGATAAGAAAAGAAAAAAACATAACTCCAGCTGTGCTCGGCAAAAACTGGCGAACTCCGAATAGAAAAATCTATCGGAAATCATGGCCTGCAACCAGACGCTACTAAAAGCTTATGAAAAAGCTAGACCTAAACAAAAAAGAATCATGAAGGAAAGAAATAATTTGGCTTAGGTCGCCTTTCGTGACTTGCCAGTATCCCGAAGGATTTCGCTGGTTAAGCCATCCTAAACCACGAGTGGGAAAATGCATGAACGTTCTGATTTCAAAGTTCTTCAGAGGAAGCAAATCGATTAAAAATCGATACAGATTTTGTACAATCTGATTGGTCGGCTTGGAAGAAGAGATAATCGATAAAGATTTTAGGCAATCCTATTGGCTGGCTTTGCAATTTTGGGTACAACCGAACCGGATTTTTACCGTGGGAATGCCCCAGGCATCCCACGGAAAAAACGTTTTTCGTTGATTAAATTTTTCAAATAATTCAGAACTTTTAAGCTGAAATGGATTTAAGCGATGGTTAGCGTCCGCTGATCTTTTAGCAAGCATCGATTTTTAACTTTTGCGCCGTTTTTCTTCGAAGTGCAGCGTGGGTCTCGCAAAAAAACGTGTCAGCAAACAACGACAGTGTTCTTATGCAGCTTCATAGGTCTTCAAAATAACTTCATGAATTATATATAACATACGTGTAAAAAGGGATATTTTAAAACTTAAAATAGCACAAGTGCTTCACAAAGTTGAATTACTTTAATACTGAAAGGCGACAAACCACATTTTAAAACTATACGTGTGTCTTCAGAACTCGTTAATTTGAAAACTCGATGAATGGCAATTCAAGTCATGCAAAGTTGTGAAAAACGCCTTACTTTGTACCTGAAGAAAATCAGATTGCAATAAGTTCCAGCGTAATGTCCAGAAAATATCCATACCCTGTCCCCCCCTCCCCCAACCCACCCCGCAACGGAGGGCATTGTAAATTCAGAGGAGGAGAGGGTTCTAAAAGGTGGCATTTTCTAGAGGGGTGCGGGTGGCCTCTCGAGTCTTTTTTTCGGGGACTCCGAGTAAGATTGATGAGCAAGCTATCAGTTATTTTGCTGTTAATCGGTGTTTCAAAGCAAAAGGTTTTGTTTCCATAGAAGATCTTTTATTTGCGGTCGACTGAGTGCTTTTTTGTGGTATTCAATGTGATGTGGTCATGTTCTAATATGCCTTCTTCTAGCATGTTATTAACTGAACGGAAGTAATTGAAGTTCACTGGTTTGAAAGATGACATCACTTGTGTCGAGTACGGCCGTACCGCCTCCACGGTTTTCAGTGACTTACCGTTAATGATTAACTAAAAAAGACCTCTACGGGGCAAAATTGAGATCTTTTGACACTAAAAAAGATTTTTTTCTCTCATTATCGCAGAGGCAATTATCTTTCGCATGAAAGTATCTTTTAAACGGCATTTTTGACGGAAATATTCTTTCCAGGGGATATCCAACCAAAGTACGGAAATTCCAGGGGGGGGGGGGGGAGTCCCAAAATACTTTGAGTTACCTTTTTAACCTACATGAAAGTTCTTTTGGCCGTCATGTAAAGTGCTGCCTCACTCGCAAAAGCTTAGAATTCACGCGTACTCTATCAAAAAAAACCAGGAACCCTTTTAATGCGAAAATGTGTATGATCAAATTCAGTTTTCGATTCATCTACTCTAATACATCATGAAAATAAAATCTCAGGAGGATCGATAGTTTTGTAGTTTGAATTCTAGTGATGTCATGTGAAAACCAACAATTAGTTCTACTAGCCTAAGAAAGTAACTATATAGTTACAGATTTAAGAGTGTTTTTATTAATTATTTCTAATACAAAGCCTCGTGGAACTCCTTTATATCGTATTAGTGAAGCTTAGGCTTCACTATCTCTATGCTCGATGGAGACTTCTACTAATACGAGTTAAAGGAGTTCTCTCGGAGGAAATTTTGAAAACGCCTACTTTTAATTTGGGGTTGCACATACTCAATATAACGTTTAGGAAGTACAGCCCCGGCCCCATGCTGTTTATTCGGATACCCTTAATTAATTCACACATTTCTGCATTAGGGCCTAATTTTCTGATGATCAAGCTGCAAAATAAAAATAACATTCTTGACTTTTGAGAATTCTTAACAGAACTTGATAAATCGAACCCCAATATACAAAATGCTATTGTTATGATAGGTCTGTTAAAAAAACTCAAAGCGTTTAATAGCTGATGTTTTGTTAAACAATCCTTCCAATGAGCCGTCAAGGTTTAAAGAGCTCAAAATTACATAAGAGAACTAGCAAGCCTGAAGATTAGTCAGATAAATATTAAACCAACTCTTTCGACTAGTGAATTTAACTCGTATACAGCTATTTTAACCAAAGTTATCGAATGTTGAAGCCTCAAGCCAATACTACAAGACCGCAAGGTCACGTGCGTAGTTGGCTCGATTTCCGCCGCTTCCTCGGGTGAAGCCTGGATCCCCGCCAACGATCGCCCACCCCCCTCCCCCCCCCCCCCCACCCCATCAACTCGAGAAGACATTGCTGGACTCGTGAGTGCCGGACCGATCGTGTCGCTGACGTAAATTCAAATTTTACTTTATGCAACGTTTCCAAACGCAGGAAATGGCAAATGTCGTCAGACAGCAAACATTTTTGCCTCTTGGTCCCTTTGGTCTTCGCCAATGAAAGGAACTCAGCAGAAACGCACTCCCCGGGGGGCTTAATAGAGGATTTACGGTAGCAAAGCCACGCGTCCTGACAACTTCTCGGGGAAGAAGCGTGGGCTCATTTTCCCAACAGCGGCTGGTAATCGAGCCCAACCCCTTTATAATTCAGTCAAAGCTTTGCATGCGGTTCACTGAGTGCTACAAATCACAAAAGTGACATTTTTTTTCGTGGATGAGTTTCTTTCTTTGTTTGTTTTCTGTTTTTCTAATGAAATTACCCACATTTATACAAGGTTTCGTTGTGAGGACTTTCCGGCCATATTAACTGAAACTAATGTGATATCGTATGAAAGTTATGTGATTTTGCCTTCGAAAAACGATTAGTGGGTCATATCTTAAACCAAATAATAGTGATTTGGTTTTTCAAACCCGCACCATTTTCTTAAAATGAGTAAGTTCGTTGCTGGTCACGCGACCAGAATGTGGTTTTTAAAATTATGAATTACCTCTTTCTGAACACAAATTTTACACTTAAATTTCAAGGAAAATATTAGAAAGGTGATGTGGTAACGTTTAAAGCACATCTGAGCGTAACTATCAAACGTTTAACAAGATATAAGCAAAAAAGTAGTTTTGGCCGCATTGTTGGAGGGCAAGAGTATGCCCTCCAACATGGCGGCCAATACAATTCATACTACTTAGTTGAACAATCAAAGTGCCATTAAATATCTCCCTTTAATGCGTTTCCTCTCAAAATTTCGGGTGTAAGATAATTTTTATGTGCTCTGTCAATTTTTGGCATCAGCAAGACTCCAACACATTGTTTAAAGAAAGCATTGGTCACGTGACCTCTTAGTGCATATGGCCTATTGCGTCATTTGTGGGTTATGACGTCACGACGGACTACAAACGCACACTCATAATTCAAATAATTTCAAAACAGAACCAAAAACTGGAAAAACGAAAACGCAAAAGCTGATATGAAACATCAACGCGAATGTTTTGGTAAGAAACAATCTCGGCAACAAAAATTACCTTGTGTGATCAATAAATTTTGATGTACAATAAACTGTGTAAATAGGTGGTATAGGTATGCTTGCTGTAATTCTCTTTAAAAACTGACCGGCTAACCTAGGACCAAGTTTTACGAAAGATGAAATGCGAAAATCCAGGAAAAGCTGCCATACATCACGGCTCATTTTTCTCTGCTTCTAGTTAACCAGAATTATTATTCTTTCAAAATATTTCCCCGATTCTGATTGGCTAAAAGCAGACGTTTAATTCACC
>NC_133205.1:33574337-33586837 GCF_958299795.1 Porites lutea
ATCCCAAACTTATCGAACAACAAATAGTCCATACAATTTCTAGCTCTAATTTTGTAGACTCTCGATGACAATGATGCGACAATTAGGTATCTTCCTTTGCTGGAGTTCCTATCAAGGACGTATCTACGAATTTTGTACCTTTTTCTTTTCTTTTCTTTTTGGGAGAAGGGGGGAGTGAAAGTGACTAACCCACACTCCTATTTGTAAACTGCAAATGGAGATAAAATGAGAGATGAAAACTTGTCTGTTTTGTTCTAATCTTGAAGTTGCTCTACTAACGATGCGAAAACGATGTAGTAATGTTCAATTTGAATTATTTTTATTTTGTAGTGCTGATCCTGATTTACAACAAGATCCGGCTTTCCGTCGCTTTTGTTTGTCCACGTGGTCCTTGCAAGAATTGTTGTTCGCTAAGTGAAATATGAGACGGTAATAACGACCGCGCGACACCAAGAGTGAAATATGTATAGGTAATAGATCTGTAGTGTAGTTCGGCATTAATACCACGATTGGTATTTCAAAATTATTATACGTAATTTCACGAGCCGTTAGGCGAGTGAAATTTGAGACAATTTTGAAATATCACGAGCGGTACTTATGCCAAAGATCACGTACAAATCATGCTATTATTTGTTTGTACTACTACCCGCAAAAGGTTTGTAATTTTCACATGTAGGTATTTCAAATTAAGCTTAAATACCACTGTTCTAAGCCAATCAAACTGAAGAAATTTCTTATGCAGTAGTATACTAATAAAGCTTTGTGAAATCAACGGTCAAAGCGTTGACATGAACATCGTTTTCGCTTCGTAGAACAACTTCGCTCCGCAGCAGATTCAAGAACAGAACGAAACTGGTAAGTTTTTATCTCATCTAATTTCCATTTGCAGTTTACAAATAAGAGACTGGGTTAACTCCCGTTAACTCCATCTTCAGATCGCTTTCTAACTAACTTGCCCTCGATAACTCTACCCCCGATTAACATGAATTTTTCTGGATTTCCCGGTAGTCAACTGTATAAGCTTTGCACTATGCATAATCAGCATAATTTCATTGGCACTCTTGAAATGCCCAGTTTAGGCCTCTCGTGAAAGAATTAGCTGACAAAATAAAAATAAAATACCTAGAACATCTAAATAACAAAAGAGAGCAGAAAACTTACGCAAGATTCGTCTGTGACAATTAGACGGCCAGGTGGAAACAAATCCTAACGCCGTTTGGCGAAATTTGAATCTAGCGCGTTTTTGACTGATTTTGAATTGTGAAAATTCATTGGACAGTGACGCATGCCAAAGTACATTGTTCTCAAATTAGCGGTTGTCAAGGTCGCGGGCGATTCGGAGTTTTGCTTACTCTATTCCATCAAGCTGTGGGGCGGTTAAAACTTAACTGCATTCATGGCAAATTCTGTAAATTCTGCAAATTATGTATTTGTTTTAAACGACCACTATAAAAAAAATAATAAATTTAAAAAAGGCTTTATAAATGTTTGCGGAGTGTTTCTAACCGTTAAGTTAGTGGCAGACTAAGAAAACTGTTTCAATATAGAAACAAGAGGTAAGCAACTCAAAATTACAGAACGGTAATGGATCGGTGGTTCATGGTGGTTTTGAGGTTTTCCTATCAGTTCTAACGTTAAATGCGATTGGATCGGAGATGACATAACTCAAAGAAAGACAGTCAGAGTAAAAAATTTTAAATAGCATACAGATGGCACTTTTAATGGTTCGATGACTCGGCCTTAGCAAACCTTATAATGGATCTGTGATTTGCATTTCGGTGCTCTTTTAATCTGTGGTTCTTTGTCCTATACCATACTTCCTATACAGGACCCCTTGGAGATATTTTACGTAAACACAAAGTTCAATTTCATCTGGATGCAGATGACACTCAATTGTATCAGTTTTTTCTTAATAATTTTCTTTCTAAACCAGAAATCAATCGGTCCAAATTATTCATTCTTGCATAAAAGACATAGCTTAACAAAAGCAAGACCGTACTTATTGTTAAGGGATCTCAACATCGACCTACAACAGAGATCATAGAGGTCTTAGCACTCAATCCTGATGATGTCTACAGTTCGAATGGTGCTCGAAATATTGGAATCGCACCTTTGATGAAACGATTAAGTTTGAGAAGCAAATAGCAGCCATTTGCAAGACGTCATTTTTGCACAAAGCTCTACTTCACTTAGAACCCATATCCATATAATACCTTGGTTAGTTAATACTTTACGAATGCATTTTTAGTCAACATTACATTCAGTTTACTTAAGTGCAATGCCAGTAGGTCTAAGGGTTCTCTGAGCTAATTTTTTCATTTGACATAACGAACGTCTTAAAAGTTGAGAGAACGTCAATTCTTTCTTTTTTTTTTTTAGCAAATAATTGTGTTTAGCGATGCTGAGTTTACGATGTTTCACTTTCTTAAACTTTACAGTACCTGTTAGTTATACGCTGAGTCACTAAAAGCTTGTTGCCAGTAGGTCTGTTCGGACAAGATGAACTGATGCTGACAGTCTGGATATTGCATCAGTTATCATTTAGTTTAGTTGCGAAGTCATTGTGATAAGCAGAAGTTTCCGGGATTACTTATGTGACGCTGGATCTAATACGAATCACTTTCCCAGTATTTTTGCAGAGTTAGTATGATTTGAACTGTCGTTCGTAGCCCGTAGTTGTGTTGAACATACAAGCGTAGAACATTCTCGCAGTGTGACAGCAAGTAAAGGTAAATACTATTTACAGCCCTATGATAACTGTTATCCTAACGTTCGAATCGAAGTGCACTGTATTTTTTTGTTCCTTATGAATAATAACGATAAAATGTAACCGTATGTCTTTTCTGCTCATTGCAGTGTTAAAGTAGGCCGTTTTATGATTTCTCATAACAGTATTAAACGAACTCAAATTTACAGAGACAACAGTGTGTCTTAAATCAAAAACTCAGTTAAAATGATAATCACACATATGAAATCGCTTTTGCTCACCTTACTTGATTCTTTCTTCATTATCCTTATCCTTCCAGTGTTGCGCAATAAATAGTCCGAGTTAACGATGTATTCTGGTAGCGAGTAAAAACATGAACGCAGTAATAGTCGATTGGATTGTATTGTGCATGTCTGGTCTTGTAATAACTTCAATGATAGTCCAGAGAAGGGCAGCTGAGAAACTGACAATTTATAAATGGTATCGACTCAATCCAAGTATAGATGCTATACCTTCAAGAGGACAAGCTGCAGGTGACCACCCATAACTATGGGACAATGCAACTGACTGAGCTTTGCCATATTCCACTACGAATGTCAGGTGACTTTCGACGTTTTCGCGCTGAATAACCCTCGCTCACTGTCCTCCTCATAATGTTGGTAAAAGCCAAATGGCAAAGCAAACCTTCAAATCTTTTAGCTGCATTGTAAAATCACTCTTTCTCTTCTGATAAGCCAATTGAAAACTAAAAATCTCCGCCATTTTGTGAAATGGCAGACTTGTCAACTGGTGACTGGCTATCGTGACATTTCAGATATGTCATGCGAGAAGGACTGTTTATATTGACACTTACTGATGATTGGCTTTCAAATAAGTTCCTATTTTTAAAACACCAATCATGTACGGCATATTAAGAATATTAATGAAGGGTATTCCCCGAAACCAGAAACTTTTGACTTGTTGAATCCATAAAATGCTAATGCAGTCTTCGAAACCACGTTTAAGCCGACTAGGAGTATGAGGTACGTTTTAAATCCCGTGACTAGCTAGCATTCTAATCATATATGAAATGATTGTCGAACGACTAACCATCTCATAAAGGAGAGTCAAAAAGCTCGAGATTTTAATGTTTGCTACCACATGGTTCATCGGAATGGTCAGAGGAGGTTAATCCATCGCTTCCAAGCGATTCACGTGGATCACAGCAGAAGCATCACAGTCATGACGCTAAGGAAAGCCTCTATAGCGATTTAGTTTCACGTTCTTCTCCTTGATTTAAAAGCCAACAATTTTCTGTACAACGACAATTCCCTTCCCATTACATAACTTATTGTAGCGTAAAATCATCAAATTCGCCGTTATCTGTGTCAGTCTGTATAGTTTCTAAAAAGTAAATAAGGATGTTGGGGAGAGTAGAAGAGATGAAAGAGGAAGTGGGAAAGCGAGGCCTTATTAAAACAAACTGCTGAAGGTCGTTTTACACCCCGTTTCACCCAGCTAGTTTCCCACATATAAATTGAACTAAGTTGTCATTTATCATGATCCGCTTTTGTACGGTAGAGCTAGTTCAATCCGCAATGACTTGTCGTTTTGTTTTGTTTTTTTTTTTCGCCTCGAAAGATGAATATTTAATTAAGCTCACTTTCGACAGCAGTGTTTGTCTCTTCCCTCAGCAGCAGTGAGAGAAACACAGATCAATGCAGTGCAAAAACGGAGCCACAAGAAAACTCGCAATTTGTGATCTTATATCTAGTAGGTTTTCTTATTTCAAGAACTTTGGTTGAAATAGCTCAAACGAAAAATAAAATAATGTAAATGAGGCAGAGAAGAAGGACATAGTCGCATAACTGTCCAAGACATGCATCACGTTTTATCGGTCATAGAATTAACTATTGTTCAATTAATAAGCAACATGCCTAAAAGCATTTACTTTTCACTGAATACCAGCGAATGTCACAACAATTCACTATATGAGTTGAGCTGCATGGCGTGCTTCCTCAGTCCTTCTCTAGCGCACTAGTTGCAGCGAATGATAGCGCCGCTGCTGTGCGACCAGTCATCTGCAGTTGCTGCAGTGCGACCAGTCATCTGCAGCTGCTGCAGTACGACCAGTGATCTGAAGTTTGTTGTTGTTGTTGTTGTTGTTGTTGTTGTCACGTTTTAAGACCTATTTTGTACTGATAAACGTATGAAATGCGCTCTGACTAGTTTGAAAATGAAAGTAAATCAATTGATTCCCCCAATATTACCTTCAGATCCTTCGCTTGCACATTGCGAGAGAAAGTAAGTTATCACTGCGTATAAGGTAAGATTGTCAGGTTTAACCTTTTCCAAATGTGGAAGTTCTGCAAGTATTCGAAAAAACCCCAAGTGTACCAAGCGAAATAGGCCTTAGTTATCCTAGAGTTGTTTATTTCCTTATGCAAATTTTTTTAAATCGAGCACTGTGGGGGGTGGCGAATGGTAAAATCCGAGACTCGCCGAGACGTCGAGATCCTAGTTAGAAATCTGAGCCCGAGACTCTTTGGTAAAAAGTTTCGAGACTCAAAAAAAGTAAAAACAAACCATGCTAAAACGAGACTTCGAGACTGATCAAAAATGCTTTCGAGATTTCGAGATCCTACCAAAATTTTTCGAGACGAAACGAACGTTAGAAGAAAAGTAAATTTCCCACTGCTTAATTAAATATGCGTGAACAGGTCAGAAAATGTTTGACTTGTACTTCGCCCCATGTTAGGATATCCGGATTCTGGAATCTGGAAAACTTTTGCTTGTAGGATCCGGAACCCGGAAAAATTTTGATACGGAATTCGGAATCCAGGGCTTTGGAATCCAGAATACAGCTCAAGTACCCCACTAAGGAATGAAATCTAGAATCAAGTTCCACTGGAAAAGACTGGAACCAGCACCCGGAATCCAGGATCCATGGAATGGGATCCAGAATCCAATACTGTCTTGTATTCGCTAACATGGGGAGATAGTACTGGACTGTGAACGGCGAATTACTTTTTTCCCTTTTTTTACCTTCCACTGATCAGGAGCCCACATTTGAAGACTTTGTTAATGAAATTTCAATTGGAAGGTTTCTTCCTTTACTGACTGTTTCTTCCTATTAAGAGTGGTCAGCTTTTGTTTTCACGCTCCAAGAGACAGTCCAAGGCTACTTTCGTATCGCAGCCAGTTAATAAAGACGTTGGCACACGCAAATAATAAAGTTTCTACATTAAATTCGAATCGTGCAACATCAGTGAAAGTAACAAGAAAATAAAGTGTGGAAGTTCACGCGGTTTTTCCCAACTGATAAAAGTACACGAATGTCAGGACACCATTACTACCATGAAACCTGTCATCAATCGAAGTCTGAACTAAGTGAAGCAGAGCCAATACTCTCAAAAGATGGTTATCATTGACCTTACGAAAAATCAAGTGGAACAGATGGTGATCTGCTTCCCCAGGAGGACTCCCATACAAAAGTGACGTGGGTGCTCGTCGTTTGCAGATTTTGGTCTCACTTCGGTTGTTTGGGACGGAAAGTAACTAAATATGCTCGTTCAGGTATCGCTTAGGGCTGTGCATAAAGAAATTTGCAAAAAAAAAAAAAAGCCGTGACCCTGACCTCACAGAAATCTTCTTTAGGGGTCAGTTTAAGCTTGAGCCACACCCACATTGGCCTTCCTTAGGGGTTGAAATAATAAATTATTAATTTTCCGACGAGCAACCCCTTCACTTTTATATGGGAGTCATCTCGGGGATTACCCACAAATAGGGACCTTTAGCATCAGGTTTTTCGTGGGAAACGGCAAACCGCAAACCGCAAAATGTCACGTGACCACGTCCTTGCGGTCACGTTTGCAGTTTGCAGTTCACGTTTGAACCACAGGAAGGGCTTCCAGCGGTAAGTGATTTACGGCAAGGTTTTTTGCGACAAAAAATCGTACAGCCTCGCGTTTAAAGGTATGAACTAGCTTTTTGTATCCGTTTGCGATGTGTTTGTTGGATTTTTGATCTCCAATCAATGAATTATTGCTGATTTTTGGGCGATTAAAGTGATGCACTTCGACTTGATGAAAACAACATGGCGGCCATAAACAATGAACGCGTAGTTCAAGTCAATTTTATATTCCTTTCTGCCGTACTAACAATGGAAAGTATTCTGTTCCAATCCAGAGTTAAATTTTTTTTTCTATCTTGTTACTAAATTCATAACCTAACTCAGTCTCTGTCTGGTTCCTTTTTTTAACGTACCCGCGTATCACTCCGCGAATATCATTTTATTTTGCTTATTTCTTTTAGACTGGGGAGCTCAGGCTTCATAAAGCCTCCTGGTTTCTTCTGGGCCCCCTTGCAACCTTACAATTGCTATATGTATTCTTGTATTGTATTGTATTTTGGCTAAATAAAAGTGAACTGAACTGAACTGAACAAATCGAACTGAACGCCTTGCTAAAGTTTGAAATCTCGGCAACGCGAAACTGCAAACGCGTAACTGCGGTTTGCGGTTTGAGGTTTGCGGTTTACCTGAAGCTAAAGGTCTCTAATATCGGCATATAAACTCGGACGATTTTGGCGGCCACCTCGTTCTTCGCATAGAGGACCAAGAAAGGAACATTAGGACCAAGGACAGGCATGTAATTGGTTTGGAGATTACGAAGATCGTATACCATCTATTTTAAAGGATGGGATCACGTGCGTATAAAATCGTAAAATCATTTCTAATATCCTTATCACTAGTTCCTTTATCTGTGATAAGATAACGACAAAAGAGCCAATGGGTATTGTCGTAATCGCAATATGAAAAACAGACAATAATAAATTCAGTAGTCCACTCATTTTTTTTTTTTTTTTAGAAATATGCGGGAAGTGAAGATCCAAACATAATGAAGTTATGGAGAAAAGTAGGAAGTTGCTTTAAGTCAAATATCCTGCTTTATTAATCACTGTTGCACTATGGCATAAAGTTACGCGGTCAGCTGATGCACTTGCACATTTGATATCATTTATGAGCTGACGGATTTGAATATCACAAGATACACGCGTGAAACAGAAAGTGATAAGCGCATCCTTTGCACCTTTCCACCTAATGTGGAGTCCAAGTTAAATTGCCAAAATCGTGATTACCTACTTTTAGTCATATTACTGAGAGTACTCATGGCAATAGTTTGGTACTATGGAGAATTCACCGACAGAATTTTCTATTGAAGCCCAACGTGGACAAAAACCACTAAATTCGAACAATCAGTGGAGCTGAGAACTGACGCGAAGTCTGAATCCGGCATTGTCAAAGGTTTCCCCAGCATGAACATTTCTCCAGGTCGAGACCCCTACACTGGTTTTACGTCTTTTCTCGTCTCACCTCTTGTTAGCGGTTATTGCCCTGTTCTTACAGACGCTTGCATTCTACCATGATGATGTAAAAATACATACATCTGAACAACAGCTGAAGGATCTAGGATCACATTTCTAGGATCGGCCTTTGGACCCTTCGTGTGGATCTAAATTCATATTGATATCGATTTTACTAAATTAGTTGCCACCGCGTTTATCATTTCGTTTTTGCGACTCCGGTGCGGCGCTCATTTGATACACCAGCCTACCGCGGACACTGTTGATGAGCCGCTCAGACAGGATCTTATTGCTTTTATGTCTGCATACCGAGATGCTATGACAAAGAATATAAAGACTCAAATACTTCACAAATCTTATGAAAACAAATACAAAAACAAAAACAAAAAACGAGCGAGATTGCATGCGAGTAATCGAAGATCTGGTACAAATTTCCCTAAAATAGTCAAATATATATCCCCTAGTCGTTCAAAGCTCAACAACTTGACAGGCTAACGGTTTTATTCAGTGGTGGTATAAACAGGTTACAACCGAACACTGTCGGGCTACTCAGTCACGTCACTCATTGTCCAACACGGAATTGATAGCGTACAGCATTACCAGCATAGCACTAGCACTGTACATATATAGACAATCTAATTTGTGATCGAAGGCCGGTAGATTTATACACCTAAAAATTTGTACTAATATCAAATTCCTAAAGGTGTCCGGACACTTACTTAATTCAATGTACATTTCACAGCTGATCTCATTTTTTTAAGGGCAAATAACAATTTACTTGATAAGAATTTATAAGTACGAGACTTATTGTGGCGTCAAGACGTGATTAGCGGGTTGTTGATTTTACTTCTTTGAACTCCAATCCATATTTTCTTAATTTTTCTTCAAGGACTACCGTGTACCATCGTCCCATATGTATAGTGTGAAGGACCTTCTCGCTGCAAAATGTAAATACTTCCACCTGTCACTAGACAGGAGAAACATGGTTCTCGTTAATGTTATCCGTAAAACAAAAAGGTTCGTTAGAAAGCGATTGAAGTATGTCGAATAGCCTCTTCCAGGCATTCAGACTGTGGGAGCGACCCTCCGAGGGATGCGAGTAAGAAAAGGGCGAGGGGGTAGGGTAGGGAGTAATGTGTATTTTTCCCGACCCACTCTACCAACAAGAAGGCCAGCTACTGGGAGTCGAGCAAAGGACGGCCGGCCGAGACTATTAACACGAAGGTCAGTATAGGTGGTTTTCATGCAATCTCGGGAGACACAAATAACAATGATGAAATGAACAAATGCTGGTGGACAAACAAAGCCAGCTAATGAGCGATCTTTTGTTTACCGTCCACCAGCATGCATGGCGGCTAGTTTAGGTGCCACTTTTGTGATTTCTGTGATGTTTTTGAGGCATTTATTCGTGCATTCTGCTTTCTTAATTGGGTTAGTGAAATAAAGACGACCAGTTTTTGCCGATTAGAGAAAGATAATGCCTAAATGATATTGGAACAGTAAGAAGAAGTAAATGCTTCCAAATGAGTGCGAACAGTCTAGGATTTGATGACTCGAAGTACTTTTAAACGGTCGTTAGAAACCCTGTAAAACGGGATCTAAAATTTGCATATTTTAGCCGCTAACGGTCGTCCAGCAATGAAATGCTGGAAATGGCAGTAAAATAAACAATGTCCTCATTCTAACTGCAGTTTCGTCATTAGGATGGATAGTAGTGTTGATGATAAAAAATTTAAGGCAAAAGTTTTTTCCAGTCCAAAATCGAGTGGAACGCTTTTAGGGAGACTGCCTCTTAATCTTTTCCTCTTTGCTGTAATAATCGAATTTTGCGCGATAGGCTGTACACAGACGTTGTTTTGTTTTTCTTTCCGTTCTTTTCGAGCGTCTAGATGGCAAGACGAGGAGCTGTTTTAATACAGATGCTTTACTCGGTTAAAAGAGTGGACGTCTGCACCTACCCACAAAATTGCCGGTGCATGAGCAGCCTCACCGACCAGGATGTACACTTCGTAAAGACAGGAATCACTCAGAGGGATGCAACATGTAGGATGTGAGGAAATGCTGCAGAGTCCCGCCCATTGCATTATTCTGCAGGCAGATTAAAGCCACTTAGTCGTAATGTTTATTTAGACAAAAAAGTCCATGTACATTATAGGGGGTCTGTGGACCTGGTCCACTGAGAAGTCCATGGACCTGGTCCAAACTGGGTTGTCCACTCTGGACTGCAGGCCGGTCCATGTTTTGTCCCCACTCAACATAAATAACATACGGGTTCATCCCAAAAGAAGGAAGGGAAAAGGAAATTTACAGATGTTTATCTTTGTGGATATTTTTTGTTGTTTCGGTACCGGCTGTTGGTGAGGTATCTCCACCACAATAAGACGAGTATGAGGCAAACTTAGAAGTCAATTTCTCGACGATGGTATTTCAGGTCAATATGCCATTGGCTCCAGATCTGAACGACAAGTACCTGCGTACGTTCGCAAGGATATGTAAGGTATATGGACAGAGCTGTCACGTCCATCGCTAACGAAAACAATGAAAGTTTACACAAATGAACAGCCAAAAGTGCATTCACCAGTGGCGGATCCAGACCTTCACAGAACGGGAGCCCGGTAATCCAGCACCGTAAATGTGGCCGTTTTTCCTTACATCATTATGTCACATGACCATTTATTGAAAAGTGTACGTCACGTGTTGTCAGAGATTAAACGGAGTGCTAGTTGTTGTTGCGATCGAGTTGGCGCGATATGTTTTTGCCTATTTTCTGACCGCTACAAATCTGGTGGAGAACCTAAAGTCCCGAAATGACCACCATAGAAGAATTACAAGGTATCGTGGCAGGCCTTACGGCAATTGTCAAGCAGCAGGAGGAAGCACTGAAGGCAACAAACACCCACATCGCTAACCTGACCGAAGCATTGCTCGCACATCGCAGACTAGCATGCGATCCTGCCCTCTCCCTCTATCTCTGTAATTTGTTTTCGAGAAGAGGGCATGATGCAATTCTTTCACAGATCCGCATGCAAAAAAGGCAGAATCTGGACTTTTGTCTGATTGGATAGGAAACAATACGCGGAAGATTCCGATTGGCAAAGTGCCGCCATCCGTTAGTTGTTGTTGATTTCAGTCTGCATTTTTGCTAGCATAATGAGCAGTGAATTCACACGCGAGTTCGTTATGAAATTGTTTCGGGCTCAGATTTCTTGAATTTGAAGAATGTCAAAATATAAAGTTCATCCATTGAAATATTTTCCATCTCTTCGTATACTAAAAAGTTGCAGTCAAAAATTCACAGATCATTTGAATGCAATTTGACACCAGTTACAAGTTACAGAAGCGACAAACGGGTTCACTTTTCAAATAATCAATTCATGAATGGAATCTTGACCTGGTTTGACTGTAATTCCTCCTTGAGAAACCTGCGAATTATTCTGAGCGATCTTCGCTTTCACAACACTTCAGTTCTTGAAATATGGTACATTTGTCTCCGGGGGGGGGGTACTTTAGGAATTTCTGGGTGGGGATGTGCCGCTGGGACCCTGGAACCCTTAACCTATACCAGAGCTAGTTCAGCTGAATTTTGCTACCCTATTCTAGAGTAAACTCCCCAAATCCCCCTATCCTAGAGTAGCTGTTTCCCTTGTCTAGATAAAATCTTCAACCAACTGATCATTTTCCTGAAAAATGATACCCTATTCTAGACCCAAAAACCAAAAACTCTGATTTATATACCCTATCCTAGAGTAAACTGCCTGAAAACCATACCCTTCACAGCGGCACATACCTATATAGCCCATATATGGCAGTACCCCCCCCCCCCGGGATTTGTCTATTTTATTTTCACTGCTTACGGCACAGAACGAAATCAACGAGCTTTTACCAGTAAATTCTTTATTATTTGTGGCTGTTAAATAAAGGTACGGCAACTCCAGCTAACAGTATCTCATCACAAAAAAAAAAAAAAAACATTTAATTTCTTTTTTTTTTAGAAAGCGCCATCTGAACGTGGACGTCTTAAAAATTTTCTTTTCCCTAAAATTGATTTCAAAAGAAACATTATCCCCGCCAAAATTTGATTCCTGTCTGGTAAACGCTGATTGGCGAATAACATGACGGGGCAAGCAGAAGTTAGATAATGTAAATTAGTGGGGGTTGACAGCTTGTTAAATGAATGTATCAGGCGTTATTTTTTTTCTTCTCGAGCCAAAGAAGCCAAAAAATAGTAATAAAGCTTGATCTCAGGTTAATGGCGGACCTTCCGCAGCTCCGGCTGCAGCCCAAGTAAATTTCCCTTCTTTACGAATGCCTCTGATCTTCAACTCCCGCAATTCCGTTATGACCAGAACACTGACGACGAAAATAACGAATTCCTTGAATCTTTCGATGTTCAAACGACCATTTGCAAGCCGCAACTAATCTCACCTTGCTACAACAAGCATGCATTGGC
>NC_133205.1:33591837-33596837 GCF_958299795.1 Porites lutea
CTTCGTTGTTTTAAGCCCTTTTGGGAATACACATATTTTTCGAGATTAGTAAAGGTGTTTAGTAGGATATTACAACCATTTTTTATGTTTTTTCTTTCATTAGGAGTTATTTATTTATTTTTTTAACCTCTTGAATTTTTATCCCGTTACTCGTTTTCTCGTTACTCCGTTACTCGTTACTGCGTTACTCTGTTTAGTAACACCCCTTTAAAATCAGCATTTGCCGAACCACCAGAAGTACAACGCCGTCGTCTGGCGTCTGAATTTTCTGCGATGAAACAACGAGTTACAGAATCGATCGATGCGAACAAACTCGTATTCAAAATTAAACCTGGCGCGAAGATGTCTTATTTTGGAAGGACTTGTTATGTATTCAGACGAATTTCTTGACGACGCTGGCCACCTTTGTATCTTCGTTCCCGACAACAAAGACTTGAAGTCCCGGTAACTACGTGCGTATCATGACTCGCGCCCGGGGACTCGCCACTCGGGATGCATAGAGGACTAGATAATACCTACCATGTCCTCGGTAGAGACTTTTATTGAAGAGGGATGGAGAAGGCAACGAAATGCTGGGTTGCAAGATGTCTAGAATGTCTCAAGCATAAATCCGCCGATCAGCAACACGGTCTCCGCCGATCAGCAACACGGTCTCATGCATCCTCGGTTCTATGACAAACCAATGAAAGTACTTGGAATTGACTTTGTTGGACCATTCCCCAAATCTGACAACGGAAACCGCCATATACTTACCGCCGTCTGCCCATTCTCTCACTTCCTGGTAACAATACCAACGGCAGATCGGAGTCCTGCGGAGTGCTACTACAGCTGGAAGGGCAATGTTTGATAATGTACTCCCTTAAGTAGATTTTCCGTCCACTCTTTTCAGTGACCGAGGAGTAGAGTTCTTAAACGATGTACTACGTGAAGTCTCCAGACTCTTGTCCATTAAACAAGTGTTTACATCCAGCTATTGCCCTCGAGCTAATGGCGCTACAGAACGTCTTCACCGCTTCATGAATTCGGCTCTTGCTATTTTCGCGTCCAATTAAATGGCAAAAACAATGGGAAGACTACTTGCAGCCAGCAGTGTACTCGCACGACACCTCGGCTATCGACGGCACTGATGGTATCACACCATTCTTCCTTATGTTTGGCCGTAATGCAACATCACCCGAGACAGTTGCTCTTCAGCTCCCAAGCGAGCCAATCAGTAAGAACGAATATGCAAAACATTTAGTTCAAAGGATTTCAGAGGCACACAAACTATTCTCCAGCATTAAAAAGGACCTAGGGAGAAGTCAACGAGATTATTACGACTTTTCTGCTAGCGTTAGAGATTTTTCTGTCGAACAATAGGTCCTAGTCAGGAAACCACCTCCTTTAAATGTAGAAAAGGGATCAGCTACTAAACTCATCCGAAAACACGCCGGACCCTATATCGTCAGCGAGCGTCTGAAGAATAGTAATCTTTATCTTCTAAGGCACATCATTACCGATGAAGAATTACCTCCTACCAACGTCGAGAAGCTGATACCGGTTCCAGAAGCCGAGCCTGGCGAACTAAGAGAGTCCTGCGCAAAAGGAGCATCTCTTCCTGTTCAATCAAGGGAAAGAGAGGAACAATACGAACCTGGTCAGTTCATCATATACCTTCCCAAGAGCAACAATCAAGCAGACGAGGGGATCTCACTCGAATTGTCCAGTACCTTGAACCCCTAGGCAAGGCTCCAGTTCACAAAGCTTGCAAATATCTGTACTCTGTCTACCCAGCAGCTAAGCAGATTCTCGCCAAACTTGGAAGGATGCGCGGTCTCACAGCACATTGCCCATACTTATCTCTTGAAGGAGATCCCTCTGGAGGAGTTTATTATCTAGTCTTAGACCAAGCTGCGTATCGACGGTCTCACACCGATCAAGGGATCCTGGTGGGAGAAATTGTGGAAGCCGGTGAAGTCCAAGACACTATTCTCCTCCTGGACGTCGCTCAAGACTTGCGAAATCTCGCATTAGGAAACCTGTCTACAACCATGATTTGTCAGGGAAATCTGTTCCCTATGGACAAAGACAAGCGCTTGATGGACTATAGCCCAGACTTTGATCGCGTTGAGTTTAGGCAAGTTATTATAGTGCGAGACACTCTGTAGCAATTGTTGTCTGTTAGAGACATGGACGAAGCGGTGACAAAGTTATTTGTTAGTGTTAGGTCGTTACACGTTTAGAGACTAAACTACGCTCGAACTTAATCGAGGTTTTAGATGCCTAAAATAAGTGTAATCTAGTTTTAAGACCTTAAGCATTTTAGTTTATTTTATTGTACTTTTCCTCGCTCCTGTTAGAAGGGAAGGAATGTAGCCGTTTTTCCTTACACCATTATGTCACCTGACCATTTATGGAAAACGTAGGTCACGTGTTGTCAGAGATTAAACGGAGTTCTAGTTGTTGTTTTGATCGAGTTTGCGCGATTTTGTTTAGTTTTTGCCTATTTTCTAACCGCTTCGTAAAGTAGGGGGGGGGGGGGGGGAACAGTCTTTTGCCCTTTGGACCTCAGTTCGGTATAAAACTAAGGGAGGAGCCCGGGCTCCCTTAGATCCGCGACTGTTCACTTTGTTGTTTGTTGCAAAACTAAGCTGTTAGCTATACGTTTACTGTATCTCGTTATGAAAAACAAGGGATCAAGCCTGCCTCTCTAGTCATTACGGGAGCTTCAAAAAGGGCCAACAACGAATTCTAATGTTGGTAGTTCATAATTAAGATCAAATTAACCGAAAATTGAAAAATGGCCAAAAATTTAACTGAGAATTGGAAAATGGACAACATATTAACTGAAAACTGGCATTTGAACCCTAAAATCCGGACCCTTGGCTAACGCTTCGCATCCCATTACACTGCAAAACGATAATAATGAGATGGTGATATGATGATGGTGGTGGTGGTGATTATGATGGCAGTGTTAGCTCAGTCGGTAGAGCGTGTTGACTGCAACGCGAGAGGTCGCGGGTTCGATTCCCGGGGCCGGACCAATACTCAGGATCTTAAAAAAACTGAGAAATGATGGTACTCCCTTTGCACTGCAACAGGCTAGACCTTTGCGTGGCACGGATGACCACGTAAAATGGCGGTCCCGTCTCCAGTTGGAGACGTAAAATATAGTGTCCCCAATTAATACTTTCGTGTTAAATACATTGAAACTCAAATAAAGTGCATTTTTTTATGATGATGACAATAAGTTATATAAATTATAAGAGAAGTAATGAGAGAAGTAACACGCTAATTACTTTGAAAGTATCCTCCCTCGTGGCCCTTCAAAAATTTACAAAGGTTAAACAACAGATCGTAGAACATAAGTTCCTCTGGTTATAAATTAAAGCACCTGGTAGAGATGTCTTCAGCTCTATTGACCAAAAAGACAACTAAGCGGGGTGGCGGACGGTGAGGAGCTTCCTGCTCGACGATTAACGACATAAGACTCAGTCAACTGAGAATAACTCATTAATTGCACAGTGACAGAAACATTGCTGTTCCTAGGTTCACTTTGGCCTGTGAATAGGCTCTTTAGTTCGGTTGGGGGATATAGCCACCCACGCAGACTTTCTTTTAACTCGTCACACAAGCAGTCCTCCCCAACGAAAATAGGGCCGGAACGAGTGACGAACCCCTAAGAACGTCTTCAAGGGGGGCTATTGGGGAAAAGGCGAAGAAAGCGTAACCGGTTTTTTTTGTTAAGCAAACCAGCCGGATCACTGCACAGGAAATGTGAGAGTCCTACTGAAAATATCTAAGTTGTTTAAATTGACTGCTCTCAGTGATTTGACCAAATAAAAGACCGGATTCGAATGTTTTGAATATTTTTCTTTCCATGAATTGGTTTGCTCCCTACTCTTGCAGCTGTATTGCGAAATGGAAAATTGTCATTTGACCAAAGTTTTATTGACCTAAAAAAAACGCATTTCATTGAAATCAATTAAAATGTTCTTACACTACCGCAGGCTGCAACGCTAAATTTTGAACACTGAATTGGAACGTAAAAATTGAACTGAATGCCACTCTTGAAGCCCGAGGGGGTACTCAACAATTTTTTATACGGGGAAGCTCCGCCCCGAGGTCCAACCCCCTACCCTTTTATATACCATTTTTCACGAAAAAGGTATCCCTTTCGTATACCTTCTGTTAACAAATGGTATCCCTTTCACATACCTTGTTTAGAACTTTGCATCCCTTTTAACTGCTGTAAATGCACTGTCTTTTTAATAGGAATCAATCACAAAAATAGAACGTTTTGCGACCTTCCAAAGCCGTAAAATTCATCTGTTAGCCCTTTTGGGCCCATTTACAGACCCAAATGACAGATTTCCCTACCTTTTCGTATACTTGAACGAGTAAAATCCCTACACTTTTATCCTGAAGCCTGAAAAAGGTACGCCTTTCGGCCGGAGCCTCCCCGTATAGGCTATTATAGGGAGTACCCCCCGGGTCTTGAATTCGTGCGACAAGTGCCTAGACCTCGAACAAACTCATGATATCATAGCGTAGCTCCACCCGCGCGCGAAGCGCGCGCGCGTGGACGGAGACCCCATAGTTAAGGAAATGTGGTAATCTACCCATCGGAGAAAATTTGGTAATCACGTGACCGTACGCCCGACCGTCCGTCCTCACCACAGGGAAACCAATGTCTACTCTCACACTTTCTAGCGATGTTGGGAGCCCAAAAGAAAACTAATTGCACATCAATTACACATCAATGTTGTGATCAATTGACAGCTGTCAAAACAGGGTATCCGCTGACCAGTATCACCTGACCGTATCGCGGGCTCAAGTGTCGACCCATCGAGGTCGAGTATTTTTTAAGGTTATCCGCTGACCAATTACCAGTTTCAAATGATCGCAGGCTCAATTTTATTTTTTCCAATGTTTTATATGAAATATGCTGTGTTTATGTCACTATGGGACCGCACTGTTGAGATTTTGATTTCAAATTGACCTCGGACACGAAAATTCAG
>NC_133205.1:33601837-33609337 GCF_958299795.1 Porites lutea
ATGAAAGATATGGCGCGCCTTTTTTTTCAAAATTATTATAGTCAGTTGTACCATTTAGGGAACTTAAGAACCACGACGCAGTTCACGACGACGACGTCTGTTGACTGGGAAAAGACTTGAACGAGAACGTCAGTTTCGGCGGGAAAAAGGAAGCTTAAGATGCAGTCCATCGGTAGGTCGACGACGACGCTGAATGTAAACACAAATGTAAAACTGTGATGTTCGTTCTCAACAAAGTTTTTCGCAATGGCGTCTTTTGTAACGATGCAAGATCTTATTTTTTAGCCGTACGTTTTAATTTCATTGACGATGAAGAATTTTTGTGTTGTCTGACCTTTTAGAGTGGAAAAACACCTGCTTTCCGTACGAAGATTATTCAACTTTCAACCGGAATGAGATGACCGAGTCCGAATGTCTGTCAGAGTTTAGATTTGGAAAAAGAGACACTCTGATGTGATAGCTGTTTTCCATATAAAGTTTATTTCCTCTATATTAAAGATAAGTGATTTGCCTTACCTAAATACGTACAAATAATTTATCACTTACTTAAGTTCGCTCGCTCGGCCTCCACAGCTGTTGTCATTCTTCGAAGCAAAAACAATTCATTAGTCGAATTTTCAATCAGCATCGCTTGTTAGGAGAAAAAAGGAACGATACCTGGATTTACGAGGATAAGAAAATGATAAGGAATTCAAAAATCACTTAAAACAGTGGATTTATATCAGCAGAAGCTTGTGGATTGCAGGATGACGTGATTCTACTTTGTTTGGCGTCGTCGACGACACCACGACGACGAAATTTACTGGTCGCGCTTGCGCAGTAGACTGTAACTCACTTCCGGTCGTCGTAGACAAAGACGTCGTCGTGGTTCTTAAGTTCCCTATTGTATTTTTCGTTAAATTTTTCTTCTTTTATTTGGCATCATTTACTGTTTCTTTTTTATAAGTGTCTCCTCTTGATTTTTGGCATTCATAGAGATACTGTGGTATAAACATATTCTCTGTCAGTTGTACGCTTCACTCTGTCGGTTGTAAGCTGTACGGGCTACAAATTGTCGGTTATAAACCTTCATTCTGTCGGTTGTAGATATTTACACTATCGGTTGTACGCTCTTACTCTCCCGGTACTCTGTCGACAGAGTAGTAGGTACAACTAACAGAGTTAATGTTTCAACCCACAGAGTAATACGTACAACCGACAAAGTAATGTACATAACCGACAGAGTAATGTACACAACCGAGAGAGTACAACCGACAGAGTAAATATTTATAACCGACAGATAAGTGCGTACAACCGACAGAGTTTTGTGTACAACTGACAGAGTAAGTTTTACAGCTGATGGAGTAGTGCGTACAACCGACAGATTACCGGGAGAGTAGTACTGCGTGCAACCGACAGTATAGATGTTTACAACCGACAGCGACAGAGGAATCCGTACCCCTTAACGACAGAATGGAGGTTTATAACTTACAATTTTGTAGCCCGTACAGCTTACAACCGACAGAGTGTGACAGTATCTCTATGAATGCCGAAAATCAATAGGAGACTTATAAAAAAGAAACAGCAAATGATACCAAATAAAAGAAGGAAAATTTAACGACAAAGACAATGGAATGGTACAACTGACAAAAATAATTTTGAAACAAACAGCGCGCCATAGAAGGAAGCTATTACAGGAAATTCCTCAGTCTGCATTTTATTGCAGGCATTATATATCCGGTTTTACTGTCCAAAAATTTGATCCTAAAATGTTCTCTGTATCAAGCTGTTATACATCGCAATTTGGGCCGGAACACGCTTACTGAGCAACACTGATAGTAGTCCATGTTATGGAATCTGCTTACCTGATCAAAACTTATCTCATATGTCAGCATCCCATCGGTAACCAGTTACGGTGGGCTCTTTCTTTCACCAAATCAAGTTTTAATTTGCCTCCAGAGAAGTGGAAAACCGTACCTGTTACGTCAGCCAGGAA
This sequence comes from Porites lutea, assembly GCF_958299795.1. Lineage (NCBI taxonomy): Eukaryota > Metazoa > Cnidaria > Anthozoa > Scleractinia > Poritidae > Porites > Porites lutea. The sequence goes on from NC_133205.1 coordinate 33,603,813, forward strand.
AAAGGTTTCCTTGCAGGTTGAAATGAGCAGCAATTGATTGCATTCATTAGTCCCAAACGGTTAAATGTCGGTTAAATGACGCAGGATACTCTAGTAAATACAGTGACCCCGGCGTCCGTGTTTCTATTTAAGAAATATCCTCTCAAAACAAGGTGAACGCCGCTCGATAAATATTCCTAATTCCACTATTCGCCGAGACTGAAAAGAATGATTGTTTTAGTATACCGTATTTATTCGATTTATACTACTACGTGAGAAATTTCTACATTATGATTGGCTTATAGTGGTGGTATTTCTGTGAATTTAAAATACGTACATGTATAAACAAATAATAGCATGATTTGTACGTGACATTCAGCTGATATTTGGCATAAATACCACTCGTGATATTTCAAAATTGTTTTAAATTTCATTGGCCTATAAACGGCTCGTGACATTACGTATAACAATTTCGAAATATAACTTGTTATGTGGTATTTATGCCAAATATCACTACAAATCATGCTATTGCCTACACTAACCGCCTTGGGGCCTGTTTCTCGGTACATAGTTTTAATACAACACTCGGCTGGCTGGAGACGTTACGTGAGGGGAATCCCTTCTATTTTTACTTCGGCGGAGCGCGAAGATAAGGACTCGATCAGCTCAGGAAAGTTCTAAAGTTGCAACTTCAGAACATCCGAATGTCCCGAAGTTGCTTCGGAATTAGTTCGAGATATCTTTGAGTTGTTTGATTTATTCTTTCAGGGAAAAGAAGAAATTATGAGAAAGTATTACCGCTGGAAGAAATAAAGAATAAATAATTATTATCTCTGGCTTGCCCAGGGTTTGAACCAGCTTACGCGTGACCCGTCATATCTGATGAGACTCAAACTGAGGGATTAGCCGATTGCGCCACTGCGACGCAAGACCATTTGAAAGGTGAAAAATAACCATAAGTTATGCACGAGGTACGAGAAAGATTCGGCAGGGAAGTCTGTTACTTGTCGGCTTGGGTGGATTTTGATGTAGTGGTACCGGAACGAGTTGGAGATATCCAATGATCACTTCTAGTTCTTTCGACTACAACTTGAGGCCGAGCGCAAAGTAGTAAAGGATTTGCGACGCTGAAGAATGTCGCAAATTGGCAGTTTACTTTGCTTCCAAAGTGAGGCCGGAAGTTGCTGAAGATATCTCGAAATCACTTTTAGGTAAATCAGGATTACACAAGTTACATGCCTTCACGGAAAAATTTTTGGGACAGAAATATCTATAAAGTTTGAGAGTGTAGAGATTTAGATTACTGGAGATTATTGCAGCAAGAGTGGCTCGAAAGAGGAAGATCTAGGAAAAGGTACGGTCGTTTGCGTCGCGTGAGGACGAAGCGATTTGGAAAGCGATAGATTGTCAACAAGGAGAAGCAAAACGTAGTTACCGTGGTTTCGTAACCGTTGTGATAAGCATCATTATCATCGTTCTTCTTTTAGTTTTGTTTGGAAGAGTAGGTGTTTTTATATTTGTTTTTGTATTGTGTATTATTGTTTTTCACAAAGTTTGTAAGGGAGTGTACTGATGTTAGTCACGTTGCTGGAGAAGGTGTGGAGTTAACTGTAAAAGAAAGTGTTGTTGTAGAGGAAATAAAGGAAGAACTGAGATCTCCTCGTGCGCAATTTATTTATGAGAGAAATTATAATCGAAACGCGGAATTTGACGAAAAGTAATAGCATAAAGGTTCTTCATAACAGAATTTGAAACAGGATATTGGCGGAGATGACCCCTCGTACCAGCAGACTTGTGGTGAAGAAGTTAAGACGTCTGCTACTCATAAGAAGAAAAGTAAGGGAGGGTATTTTTACGGAAGGGCATCCGGAAAAACATAATTTCTTACTTTTCCTCCGAATTCACTATTAATTCCGCAACCACGACGCTGAAGTGCACGCTGACATAGCGTCTTATCTCATACTAAATTATCATATCTCCGCGGTGAGTTCGGAAGTCGGCCAAGCGCTGTCATTGCGCGCGTGCTGAACAAGAATGCTGTATAATGACAGACTAGAAACAATAGAAAACTCCCAAAGTACAAACTCAGCTAAAACGCTAAAATCTTCAATGTTTACTCAAGTTTGGGCTTACAGAAGATAATGTCACGGTTTTTTAATGACCACGAAATTCAGAATTCGGGTAGTTTGTTAATCAATTGTGGCCCTGAAAAAATTTGAAGGAACAAAAACTTCGAATTTTTAAGAAAATTGTTTTTTCATGAGAAGGACGGATAGATTGATCTATATGTTATCCATGGTATATGTTAGACTTACAATCAAAGTAAAGGTGGGGGTACGAGAGAGCTTCAAAGTAGGATGGTACCCTCACTAAATAACTGGGTCGAGTGACCTTAAACACGTGACTTTGATGTGCCTAAAAATAAAGGACTCGTTACGAAAATGTACGTGTATCTACAGTAGTAACAAATTAAGAAAATGTAAAAAAAAAAAAAAAAAGTTGGGTGGTTATTAAATTTTCACCATTTTCAGCAAGTGTAGTTTGTTTATTTTGCAACAAAAGAATTGGCACTAACAAAACGCGAAGATGTAACAAAGCAAGGTTTCTGTGAAATACGGGGAAGTCGCTTATTAGTACCGTTAGTACCATTGCAAAAACGATTGGTTTGATTGACGGGTGTATTCATCCATAGCCGTAAAAAATAGATGCGCAAATTTGGATATCTTTAGAGGATTTTCAAACCGATCATAGTTTTAATCTTTTTGTAAGCTTTAGCATCAATGGTTTAAAAGAAAACATCCAAAGTTTAAACTACTAGTACCACCTCTTCAGAGACCTCTTCAGCTTTCCTTTTCTTCTCCATAAATTTATTCTTTTTCCTGTCGTTCTACGATACCGTGGCGAATAAAGGATGGATCCGGTAAGTTTAATATATACCTATTATGCCACTCCCCATGGACGAAGACATTAAGTTTATCTTTCTTTTACAGAACAGAACAGGTCGTAGCAACCTATTGGTAGCGAAAGTGAATATAGTAACCTGGTGGAGAGAGGACTAGAACCCACTGCGATGGAAGTAAATATTCAAAGTCTGAAATTTACAGTGCATCCATACCCGCAGTGGCCAACCGCTCCAGTAGGATGTACGATACGAGTCATGTAAACGACATTCCAGTCGAAGCCGATGTTGTTTCTACTCCGGATAGCTACATGTGTCGGCACAAAAATCTATCCAGTAGAGTGCGAACATAGTCTAAGTGTTTTGGGCTTGGGTTAAAAGTCACTACTAACACGACCGTTCGGCCTGTATGGTTTTCCGACTAAAACAGCATAAATAATAAGGTGTTATGGTAAATGTTCTAAGGATGAATGTAAACATGACTTCTTATTGGATTTTAACTTCCCGGTGTACAATATTATTTTTTAATGCGGCCGAATATTTATTGACTCAGAACGTTTCTGATCCTTTAAAAAAACCTTATTCCTTTGATAGTCTTAAATTAATGGCTGAACCACTGAGCACATTCCTTTTTTGTCTCCCATTTAACTGGTTATACCCTCCTGTATTAAAAAGTTTGATCATTAATTTTTAAGATATTTTAAGATTTATTTGCTGAGAACATGGGCAAGATCAATAATAGACTGAAAGTAAGTAAGCCTAATGAAAAACGTCAGCACAAGTGACTTAATTACCTTACTCAGCACTGTTCTCTCAGGTTAACTTGTCGTCCTAGACGTTCCTAGGAAGGAAACAGGAGAGCGTAAGCATTCCCTTCGGCTCTTGCTGTACGTGGACTGCTATAACTAACAAAAAAGTCATAAAATTAGAACATCTTTTGTCAAGGAGACAGTTGATTGCTAATTACTGGTCATATTAAAAGCGGTAAAACAATATTTCTCTTAATTATAAAACCTTAATTATATAAAGGACCCAGGTTACACCTTTGGGATGGGTAAATTAACATTATTGCTTGAAGTAAGAAAGTTATTGTACACACTTTTTTGCCTGCATTTTGACATCTGTTCATGTTTGCGTGCATTTCACTTTAAAACTGAAAACTGCTGGCGATATTTTTCTAAGAGATTTTTGGAATTACAATCAATATATTGTCCCTCATGGTATGATTCAATATCCTCTCGTGTCAATACACCCTCGGAGTTTTAACCTTTTTGTGTGGTAAAGCTACTTAATTATAGTTTTCTGCAATCGCGTGGAGCGTGTTTGAAAGAGAACAAAGTAAATTTTACAAATCTGGTAAACTGTCCTGTTGACTGGCTACTATGTTGAAGAACTGTCAATTAACAAATGAACCGAACAGTGAAATATCAAGAGAATAGTGGGGTTTGCGTGCTGGCGTTTCCTCTTCTTCCCCCCCCCCCCCGCCCCCCGCCCCCCCGCCCCCTCCCATTGTTTTGTTTTGTTTTGTTTTTTTTCGCTCTCGCTCCAACTTTCGTGCAATAACGCGATTGGAAACTCTTGCATGACTGAAAACAAGAAACACCTGTAAGGCAAATTAAAGGAGAAGAACGGCATCTGCCAACGTCCGAACTTTGCTACCAAAATTACATCGTGAAAAGGGCGTCTGGGTCAGAGGCAAAACGTATTGGAGGAGGGTTATTTACCGATTGAAATCCCATGATATGTTGGGATGCAGAAGGGTCACTGACGTCATTGATTCATATACTCAAGGTATACTTTCTTTTGATACACTTTTTACCATGTCGACAAAAGTCAGTGGTGCCTGTTCTAAACAAGTTCAGCTTTGAGAATCATTTTAGTCACCATCCTGTACAAAAATATCGTTAAACAGCTATTAACTACGTTTAGATGGGATACTGCATGGATAAAGGATCGGAAAATGTTGGATACATTTTACTTCACAGTGATACCAATGTGAGGACGTACTTCGAGACGTAAAATTCTTCTTTACCCTGCTAGTTCCAAGTAGGTCTTTTTGAATATCGTATGCTTCATTTGGCGAGATGTGTCATTCACTAACCTAGCAGAGGTTTTGTAAGAGGAGGAATGAATGAATGAATGAATGAATGAACTTTATTTAAGTGTCAGAGTACTTAGCTACGAGTGTTAAAAATCTATTTTAAGACAGGGAAGGTTCATAATAAAAATCTAAAAATCTGTACTATTCACAACTTTTAAATCGCCTAGTTCCTAGAAAAACAGATATTTAGAATATTCTCGTATATATACCGAATTATCTAGTTAAAAGTTAATAAATTCCATTGCAAACGTGGTTAAGTGATACGTAAGTTACAATTGGTGCACGTGTCCTCAATAAAAGGTCTTTCTTTTTGATGTTCCATCTTAAACTGTTCAGCGAGGGTCGCTGTCGCTCACCGGGATAGTCTGGACTAGAGGTATAGGCCCAAGTACCTCACAGAGTGTTTTCCATATCTTACTGTTGGGTAGCGAGGCATATCAAAATCTGCATTTCTTAGAGAGTACCCTTTGTTTGCAAAATTGAAAAGTTCACCTATGAAGTAAGAGGACGAACTATTTCTAACTTTATTTATTAAAATTACAATCT
>NC_133205.1:33614337-33626837 GCF_958299795.1 Porites lutea
CTCTTCGGCGCTAAAGAAAATTACAAAATGTGCCCTGATTTGAGATGGATTTTGTCTTGAAATTTTGCCATGTGCTTAGCCGATGCCACTTGCGTGAACGGATCCACGATCCGCATAGTGTTTTCCGAATTGCTTTAAAGGATTTACTTTTTGGACTTTGAATAAAAATTTTAAAGAAACGGCTTCTCTGTCTATCGTTTAGAGTTTGCTCAGTCATAAAATTAGCTCAAAACACGATCGTGACTACAACATCTAAGTTTAATTTAAGCTTTTAAAATACTTCTCACATTCATTACAAGCATCACTTTTTGCGAAGATGTCAGGTTCAGGTTTGGGACACTTTCGATACGCAGCTAATCAATTTTATTCGAAAACATTTTCCACTGTTTATTCTAGACTTTTAACATAAAAATTTTAAAAGCCTATTTGCAGTATAAGTTTACTGTGCAGAGGGTCAACGAGGCATCGTTTTTTGAAGTGACAACTTCAAGAAGTTGCGAGGCCGTCAATGGGCCTCATAATGTTACGTTTGACCCGGGTGGTAAGGCAACAATATCCTGCTCAGTGTACTGGTAATATTCCTGGTTTCAACCTTTGAAAGCTCTCTCGGCTTTCAGGAGTTTTTCCCCCGTTTGTCGGCCATTTTTTTAAGCGGGCGCGGGAACCTGAGGGAAAATTACGTCACGTTGTTTACGAAGTTTGATTGATCAGTTATCTCTTCTTCTCGTTCCAAATATGGTACTTTCGAAAATGAATAATCACGAGCATTGGACAAAGCAAACATATGAGAGTTACACGTTTCAACCCCTCATGGGTTTCTGGTATAGTATTATTCTATCTTATATTACTATTGTATTTTATCGTGTATCTTTTAATACTTTTTCACTGTAACTTAGGATATGTATTTTTATCCTTTGATTGAATAAAGACTATTATTATTATTATTATTATTATTATTATTATTATTATTATTATTATTATTATTATTATTATTATTATTATTAGGAAGCATTGTAAGCCATGCTGATGATCGCTTTTCTCCCCTTTTACTGTTACATTATTGGACGTGTCCATGAAAGCTTCCCGAACACTTTCTTCCTTAGCTGGTTTTGCGATGATCCTGCATTTCCTGTCTTTCGGAAAGCAACCAAACCCTGGACCAAGGGTGCTAAGAGTATCCCACCACGTCTTAATTTCCGTAATGGGGCCAGCTCCACTGGCATAATCTGCAAGCCAACATTGATTTACACTGGACTCTGCTTATAGACTCGTAATTTAAGGCTGGATGCTTAAGGCATATAGACCCATGGCAAGCGGATCGTCCTGGGTTGTTCCTTCTGCTGACGGGATCCACGTTTGGAATCAGACGGTTAGCTACCAGGGACTCTATGGTCATAGGATCAAGTCATTGTGTACACAGAATCCTTGTCATTATAGCTATTGTCTCACACAGCCTTGTCGATGACTGTCTAAAAGATTCTTCTGAAGCCATTCCTGTCAACCCCAGAAGGGCCTCCGGCTCTTTTTGTTCTCAAAGCAGCTTGCCTGACCATCTCACCGTTTATCTCTGTATACACGTATTCTGGATACTGGTCATCGATTGGTCCGAAGAGTAGTGAACCTAATTTGGCTGATTGTGGATTGGGATATTTCTGTTTAAACTACGACATGACCTCATTTGTTAAAGCCAGCATACCACCACTACTGACATCAGCGTTGCCATTTCTGAACTCAATAGTCATCTCCGTGAGATCGCAAAGTGGTGTTCAACAAACTCTCTGTTAATTAACCCAAACAAAACTAAGTTTCTCCTTGTTGGCGTTCCACAACTAACTCCCATTTTATGTTAACCTCCGGTTTTTCTATTAGGGAAGAACATCAAGCCCTCTCCTGTTGTAAAAGACTTGGGGATCTGGTTCGACTCTGCCGTAACTTTCGACGACCAATTTGTATCTAAACTGTCCTCAAGCTGCCCGTATAATCTACGTCGTATCAATAGAATTAAACATCATTTGGACAACAAAACGCTTTCTTTAATTATCAAGGTTCTTATCTTTAGCAGGCTTTTTTATTGTTCCAGCGTATGGGGTAATACCTCCAGCAAAAACATTTCTAAGCTTCAACTTATCCAGAACTTTGCTTGCAGAATAATCCTAGGTGTCAAAAAATTTGATCATGTCTCTGCTGCGCGCAAATCTCTTGGTTGGCTAAGCGTCCGTCTAAAATTTATATTAAATACTGTTACTATAGCTCAAAAGTGTAGGACAAATCAGGCACCACCTTATCTTTGTAATTTATTTCATGACAGATTTAGTGTGTCAGAACGCAGCACTAGACACATGTCATAGTTGAATCTACCTAAATGCAGATTATCAACTGGTCAACGCCCTTTCGCCTTTCGTGGGGCAAAAGAATACAACCTACTCCCAGAAAACATTCGGAACTTAAACAATATCTCAAGTCTTAAAAGGAAACTCGCCGCCCACTTTCTTGCAAACTCTTCTTAGATTGAATCAGTTTTACTATGGTTAAAAAGTGTAGGACAAATCAGGCACCACCTTATCTTTGTAATTTATTTGATGATAGATTTAGTGTGTATATAAACTCATGTAAATATTTCTTGTTGTAACAGAATGATGCAAATATTTTTGCTCCGTTGTAATTTTGCTATTGTATATTTGTTATTATTGTAGCGGAGCTCCTTGCGCGCGCGAAGCACGCGCGAGAGGAGCATCATAACTTAGATAATTTGGTAAACTATCCATCCGAGAAATTTGGGTTATGACGTTAAGAGTTAATTTGTTGTCGATATACCAACCGGAGATTAGGTTGAAGTCATGTCGAAGAGCATCATTAAGTTCTTGGGGTGTCGATGCGGCAAAAGCAAGAACAGCGTCATCTGCGTACAATATTAATTCACTCTTCGTTACGGCAGTCGCTGACTAGCTGTTAATGTTCACGTTGAGTAGAAGTGGACCCAGGATACTACCTGGAGACAAAGGCAGGTCGACAGGGTGAGTCTCTGATATTTCGCCATTTATATACTCGAATTGCTGTCTGTCTGAGAGATACGATTTAAACCATCTCAGACTTCTCGCAGAAAGTCAGTTCAAGCTTGCCCAGTATTTTATGGTTTATAGAGTCGAACGCCTCAGAGATATCGAGAAATAGCATACCAGTGACTTTTCCTCTGTCCATGGCCTCAAGCACAGAATTATTCAATTAATGGCCCACCTCTTGTACCCTACTGCGACCACGTCTAAAGCCGCACTGATGTTTGTATAGCACGCGAGTGCGCGTGAAAATCACCCCGCACGAGAAAAGGCGACACGCGGCGGGGAGAGAGAAAAATCATTTTTCTCTGTCCCCACCGCGTCTCGCCTTTCTCGCGTGGGGTGATTTTCACGCGCGCTCGCGTTTCGCTCGCTCTACTATCCCTGAGGAAAAATGGGGGACTACTCGTAGTCTAACTCCAAGAATTCTTAAATTAGCTGTTGATTTGAGTTTTTGATTATCGATGTCAAGGGTACACTCATACTTTGCTTCCTTGTCTTTGTTTCGAGGCGTCATTGCTAAACTGACTGGGTACTTTTTTGGGTTGGCATTGAGAAGTTTTGCCTAATACTAATGTGATACATTTTCCCCTTCTTTTGTGAATTTAGAGATTACAGCTGTGATTTTAGATCAACTAAGATAAAACTAATGGTCATCATTAGAGGAACAAGTTACTGGTGTGTACATTCAGAGATACTGACTCATTTTGAAGCAAGTTCCATAGTAAAGGGCCGAGTGGTGAACCTTGCGGGCAACCCCTTAACTGATCTTTCCATGTCATAATAATATAATAATATAATAATTTATTTCTTATTAGGCGCAAATTAACATTTGAATATGATCAAATGCGCCTTACAACTACAACTGCCCGTAATAATTACAATAAAGTATACTTAAGAATACCTAAAAATTTATAATCTAAAATTTATCAATCTAACAATAACAGGCAAAAGACTTCGTAGATAAGTAAGTCTGTATGGTTCGTTTAAAAACCAAAAAGTTATTGATGTCTCGGACACAGGCAGACTGTTCCACAGTGCAGGGGCAGCTATTTGGAACAGAGTTTTCTTTGTTTTTTCGCATGGGCAACTGCAATAGTGGTTCTTCAGAGGAACGAAGCTGGTATTTACGCTTCTCCTTTAATCGAACTAGATTGCAGATATAGGACGGCTATATATTGCTTTCAACGTTAAAACTAAGATTTTCAACTGGATACGGTAGGCAACAGGTAGCCAATGCAAAGAAAATAAGACAGGTGTAATATGATTAAACCTCGGAGTTGAGCATACGAGCCAAGCAGCACTATTGTGAATGCGTTGTAACTTACTCAAGTGTACCGCGTGAACTTTATAAAGAAGACTATTACAGTAATCTAAGCGGCCTATAACAATGCGCCTCTCATATTGTTGATTTTAACGCAGTTTTTTCGCTCGATCAAATAGGAACGCTCTAGTTCTAAGGACAATCCGTAGGCTTCAGGTTCCTTAATCATTAGCGCATGATGCAAGGAGTCAAATGCCTTGTTCGTGCCCGTTGACAAAACCGCATGCATTCCTTGTTATCCATTTCTTTCCTCCAGTCCCCTGTTACACGGATTAGATTGGTCTCGCAGCTGTGCGTTTCCTGTAAGCGGACGATTTATCATATAAATGGGTATCTATTCTCTCTGTGATTTGTTTGCTGAGTAGTGATTCGAACATTTTTGCTACTGCCTTCAGTACTGTTACTGGTCTGTAGTTTAGCATAGTCAGCCCTGTAATCCTTTTTGAAAACTGTGGTCGGGACTCCCCTCTTCCAGCTAATCAGCCACTGCCCTCTTTGAATAAAGGTGTTAAAAAGATTTGTTGACGAAGGCGCAAGACTTACGGCCATTGGCTTCAGAATTTTATTGGAGATTGCGTCGCATCTCGTGGCTTTATGGGTGTTTAGCCTCTTTTACTCGTTTTCGATTGCACGGGAGTCTATCTTGTTGAATTCGATTAAAAGTTAAGACTGTGATAAGAATGACGAATTGCTTCCATGCTCACATGCGTTTTGAAGTCTTCTTCGCCGAGTTGAAGGACATGCTGGCCTCCAATTTCGTTTGCCATTATATATTGAGAAGTAATCTCCAAATACTTCTACTACATTTCTTTGGTCGCTAATTATGCTGTCATTAATCCCAGCCGAAATGCTTGTGGTATCTCTACTTTTCGAACCCAGAAATGGGTTGAGTGTCTTATAGAAGTCTCTTGGTCTGGTTTTTAATTCACTGGACTTCTGTACCCAATAGTTTTTAATAGCTTTTCCCCTCTCCCTTGTAGCGGAGTTTCTCCACTTTCGTTTTAGTTCCTAAGTTACAGGTGAACTATTCCTCGTGTACTTTGATGTAGACTTTCTTTCCTTTTTAATGGCTCTTTTCCACTCATTTGTGTCTTTGTCTCTGAGTCTCATTTTCTTTCTCGGAGCATACTCTTCTAAAACACTTTTAAACAAAACAAACCAGAACTCATATTGATCATCAGGTGAGTCAAAAATCTCTCGAGCACTCAACGGGGCAGTGGCAAGATTTTCATTTAGCCAGTCCATGTCAACGTTTTTAAGGCCCCTAAATGTTATGATCTTTCGCTTGTGTTGATACACTGCTTTTGTCAACAAGCCGTAGATAAGATGATGGTCACTGTTTTCAGGATTTATGACGCCACAGTGTTTGAAAATAGCTGGCTTTGTCGTTAAAATTACATCTTCTTTTCAGAACTGCCTCCGGACAGATCAGAGAACCTTTTATTACAGGACTGTTAGCCTTTGGAACAATTTGGAATCTTTTCTTAAGTTAAGCCCATCTGTTAAAATTTTAAACTTTCCTTTAAGGAGCCAGCTTTTAGATAATTTTGTAAATACTTCTTAGTTAAGTTTAAAGCATTGTCATTAGTATTAGATTAAGTGTTGTAATTAGTTATTATAAATAATGTAATACAATCATTGTTCCTGAAAAACCTCTTTGGGTAGGTAACAATAAAGTATGTAAAGTATCTAACAATGTTTCGGATGAAAGTGAAGAATGATCATCGCAGTAAATTTTCCAATTTAAGCAAATGGAAAGAAGAACCCTGAAAAAAAAAAAAATCAGGGCTTGAACGGGATTCGAACCCGTGACCTCCGGTTACCGGTGCGTTGCTCTACCAACTGAGCCATGAAGCCACACATTGGGAGCGAGGTCAATTTATTGAGTTCATATCTCCCGTGAGGAGTGAAATGATGTGAAGTATATATGAAATAATTCATTTTAAGTTCAAGCCATGATTTTTTTTTTCAGGCTTCTTCTTTCGAATTGCTAAAATTGGAAAATTTACTGCGATGATCATTCTTCACTTTCATCTACAACCGCAGTTCAAAAATGAATTATTTCATATATACTTCACATCAATGTTTCGGATGTTTTAGTTATCCTTGTTGGTTGTGGTATCAAGCTCAGTAAGTCGTATGCTCCCTCAAGATCGAGCAAAATTTTTCCTTCCCTGCGATCGGTTCGAAATCTGTTTAACCCTTTAAGTCCTGAGCGTGATCAGCATCAAATTTCTCCTTGTAATATCAATGCTTTGTAAAACAGAGTGGTCGTGAGAATTAGGGACATGATCGCACAAGATGAATTTGCTTGATATTTTATCAACATTACTTTTCCCCACTACTTGTAACGGAAATGAATAGCGGCAATAAATGAAATTCAAGTTTTGATCTTAGGGTATAAAGGGTTAAATGTAGATCACCAGAAATTACCATGGCCTGCCTCCTAAGAGCTTCCCACATGCAGATATCAGCCATTCAGTTCATCCACAACCACTGCTAGATGTTGATACTCAGCCTGCATAGCACCTACTTTTGTAAGCTTATAGATGCTTATGACGATCATATCTTGGTTGTCAAGTCTAGCTTCAATAGCCAGTGCTTCTATTCTTTTATATTTCTTGGACAGTTTTAACTCTTTCGATCGAGGGCATATTGGAGTGGAAGTAGGCTAGAAGCCCGCCGCCTCCTTTTTCAGCTGTCTCGACGATACATGTGGTACCCAGGTAACTTGAATTGGTCGTTTGGATACGATTTATCAATTTTGGTTTCAGAAATAAAAATAATGAGCGATTTAGTTGGTCATTGATGCCTTTAGCTCAACAAATATGTTTTGCAGGGTGTTTTTGTTAAGATGGGTGAGAAGGGCCTCATACGGTTGTTGTTTTCTCTCCTGTATGAGATAATACAGCTAGGTACATTCTTCATGGTTGTCGGGATCTGAAGAAACATCATTGCCTAAGGAGCCAGTGTCCGCCATGGGTTGATTTGCATAATTTTCCTCGCTCAAAGATTGATTCCTTTGGTCAACCAAATCCATTTCATCAGCGAAGAATGAATAGCTTAAAGTTGGCAGTGCATAAGAAGAACATGTCCAATCTAAGGGACGGACCATTAGAAAACTTATTGGGGGGGGGGGGGGTGGGGCGGGCGAAGTCTAAAAAAGGTATCCGCGCAAGGTAAAATTAAATGAAAAAATTCATGCACGCCAATTAACCCTGAAAATATTCATGCTATGGCCTAAAAAACTCATACAAGGAATTTGATAACGAAAAAAATATCCTGCGCCTGGAAAATTCCCCACCCCGCCCCCCATAACTTTTCTAATGGTCTAGCCTGCGTCGCAGACGCTCTAAACCTTCTGTATAGAGCAAATGGTACAAATAGTTTAGACGAGTGCGTGGGCCGGCTGCAACGCAGGCTATAATGGTCCGTCCCTAAGCTTGGGTGATTTAGATAGAATCTGAGATGACTGATGATGACATTTGAAGGCATTTCATGTCAAATAAACCAGCATTTTCATACAGAACACAAAATTGCATTTTGATATTCCGAACGTTCTTACCACAGTCTCTACAAGGGTTGTTAATCGGTCCAGGATTTGATTTCTCGTCACCACACATCTTTAGCATGACAGGATTGAAGCGGATACGTTGGTCAGTAGAATGTGCTGTCGTTGCCAAAGTGCAGGAACGTCCACGACATCGAAATTTCTTTCTCGTGCTCTCAAATCCGTTCAAACAAGTTCCGATTTCTAAATGTTCGCGAATATCTAGGTCTACGCTGATTTTTTTTTTGAAAAAAAGATTATTTCTGACCTGCTTTGAATTAGCACAGTGGTTCTTCCATTGATCGGTGTGTTGTTCGATGGAAAGCACCAGAAATAGAAGCAGAGAGATCTTTAAAACGAGGAAGCTCGTCCTCGCGTGACTCAGAGCCGCCATGTTGTCTTTCCTCCTTCCTCGTTTTAGGGTTCCAAAAGGATACAAAGCGGTGGATCTTTTTTGAGAACAACTAAAATGGCAGAAACGTTAGCTACGTACCTTAATCAGTGGCAAATGTCTGGCACTTGACAAAAATGAATAATGTCTGTAAATTGTCTGCAAATCATCATCTTAAGAAAGCAAATTTGAAAACGGCAATGCTCACTAGTTTAAACACCACAGCAGATCTGAAATGAAGATAAAAAGAAACGAAAAACAATGGAGTAGAATTATTATTTATCATAAAGAATGGTCTACAGCTGTTTTCCTGTAGAGTTTCCTGTTTATCACTAGATGGGTGATAAAAAAATAAGTTTTTTTTAAACTCGTCGATAAAAATATAACAACAACAACTTTATTGACTTTATCTCCGACATGATTTCAGATTTCAGAACCAAAACAATAATAAATGAAAAAAAGTAAAATAAAAGTTAAGTAAGAAAGAAAGGAACAATTGAATATTATCATAAAAGAAAAAATTACTTGGCTATGTACGGCTTCTACGCTACTCGTATGGTAAGAAAGTTTAATTAGAGTTCGGATGCATGACCATTTAGAATATTTTCAATATAAGAAGCACTGAGATTTAAGATGTTTTGATCGCACATAGACATTATATGTAAAAATAGTGCCTTGCAAGACATATTCGTAAAATTACTGTTTATCGAGTATAGGCGCTCCAACAAGATACCCCTTATAAAAATAAAAATGTAGCTTGTAACCTTGAACTGTAGATATTTTGGACGGTGCTCGAGTTGCAACCTTTAAACGCCGGAAAAAAGTCAGGTAGCATGAGATCTTGGCGTTTTTGTACTGTTTTGCTTACGTCCTGCGCTACATATTTGAAGAAAAAAAAGAGCAAGGGAAAGTTCCTTTCGACTGGGGCCTAGAAGGGAGGGCCATCCAAAAGAGGGGAACCTTGGGGTCAAGAGGGTCAAGCCTTAGGCCCGGTTCAGACGCCGCTCCACTCATGGGCCGAACTTAACTGATGAATTTACGACAAAAGAGCGGCGTCTGAATCAATTTGGTACGACAGTTTTAGTTTGATGTGAAAAAAAGCGTTAACTTCGACAGAGTCTGTAGAAGTTTTGTCGAACTTAACTTAGGCTCGACAAACGTTGCACCGTTTGAATCAGATGTTGCGCCATTGTCGCTCTAAAGTCGAACTTATTCAATTAGGTTCGGCACATGAAAAGTACGGCGTCTGAACCTGGCCTTACTATGATATGTTTTGTGCGGATCGGTAACTTAGGTACCACATCACTTTTTATATTTCAAAGCTGCATACCAGTTCTTCCTATTTAAACGGCAGTTTTATTACACTGCATTGGTTCAAACTGTTTTTCTCACTACTTTGTTCTTTGTTTCGTTTTGTCCTGCTTTTTTTTGTCACTTCTATGTTGACGTAATTTAATAATTGTCTAGAATCTGTATAGAAAGCGGCTTGCTTTCCTTTCGCCTCGTCACAGCCTCAACGCAACAAATGGCAGGGGCACCCAACGACAATTTTCGGGAAATATCTGTTCGGAAGACGATTTGAGAGCTAGAATTTTCGGAACATTTGTTGTAAAATTACTTGCTTGCCTGCCTCTCCTAGGATTTTCGAACATCTAAATAATGGTATAATTGCCTATTTTTAACGGATTTTTACCCTAAAAAGGTCACTTAGAATTTTCGGGAGCCTTTTTTCTGGCTGAAATTTTCGAAAAGGTAAGTTTTGATCCCTATAAGTTTCGGATCACTAAGCTTTCAGCTAGGAAATCCGAACAGATGAAAAGTTTTTAGGGGATGAAAATATCCCTATATCTACCGTTTAAATACTAAAATACGTTTAATGATGCTATGTTAAGTGGTTCTGAACTATATTCTCGTTGGGTGCCCCTGAAATGGCCTAAATTGCAACTTAGCTTTCCCACAATTATGCGTTCCTTCACTAGCAGATTTTAATTTAAAAAAAGTAGATTAACCACTCCAACCAAAGGCTCGTGAGAAATTTAATCTCAATCTATCCCGTATAAATTTGACACACACACACACCAAACTAGGGGCCAGATATTTAAACGGAGTTAAGCCCGTGCTTAACAAATCCGCGTTTTAAGCCATTTTCAGTTTGCCCAACGCTTTTATCTGGGTTTTTTAAGCAAAACAGGAAACGAGATTAGGTCTACTGAACTTTGCCAACAACGCCAACAACAACCGGATAAACCTTCCTCAAGATTTTTCAAAACTAGTTAAAACTAGAGGTATTTCTGAAAATATCTGTGGATGTCAGGCAGAAGAGGAAAAAAATAACTATTTTAGCGTTTGCGAGGAACAGTATTGGCTTATTCGTAGCAGGCTACGAAAATATCATAGAAGCTAGTTGCCAAAATTAATCAAAAGGCCGTATTTAAACTTCATTTCATGTTATTTATAAATTACTACATAGGAAGTTTTAAAGAAAATTCTCTTAATAACCTCTTACTACCTGATAATAAAATGAATTTAAAATTGTTTCCATGCTTGAACTTTCTTGGCCGAGTGTTTCACGGCAATTTCAGTTGACCCACAACACTGGCTTAAGGGTGGGAGGGGAAGTGGGGTGGTGGTATTTAACTATCTTAATTGCGCATTCAAAATATTTCCACGATTCTGATTGGCTTAAAGCAGAAGCATAATTCACCATAACCAGCTACTGATGACCAAATTTGGAAGCATTTTGCGATTAATGAACCGATGATGTCAAAAGTGTAGAGCCCTTGCAGGTTAATGCACCGTTAACCGAGAAGACCTGGGGACGAGGTTGAGTTGTTTTGGTTGTGAAAACAAAAATGGCGGACATTTCACTCGTTTCAAGAGTAAGAACTAGGTGAAACAATAGCTAAAAACATGGCAAGAACAGCAAGAAGACAACTCGAAGGGCGACATCTGCTATTTGGAGAATATTTGAGGAGCTGAACAACGTGTTGTATTGAAGATGAACTTAACATCGATGGAGGTAAGCATGTTTTAGCTATCTTTTTAGACTAGGAATTATTTTGACTGAATAATAAAACAATTATTGAGTTCGGCTTTCGTATCATATGGAGAATTATTGATACCTCAGAGGGTGTTATCCGCCTCGGCCTACGGCCTAGCCTGTTCCAGGCTCCGAGATGGTGGTGATAGTGAAAAGTCGTTCAAAAATAAGAAAACGCGCCCCCTTTCCCAAGTCGAGGGCATCTTATTTTCGCTTTGCTCGTTTAATACGTCCCCACTTTACTATATGAGAGCCTGGCACAGGCTACCTACGGCCTTGACGGATAACACCCTACTCGATCTCCATAATTCTTCATAAAATGCTCAGCCTCATTCATTAATTGTTAATTAAATTTTGAGTAAAGTTTTTAAACAGAATACACCGACGCAGCCAATCAATTGTTTAATCACCAAGTTAATTTAACTAAAGGATCTACGTTCGTTGAAGAACTGAACTCTCTAGTGGTAAATGATCATCATGTATCACCAGAGGGTTTTAATTTATTTCCCCCTCTCCTATCCCCTTTTCCTTTTGGGTGGTTCCCACAATCCAGCCATCATTTCCTGACCGACATTTTAAAATAACATTTCTTGTTTACTTCGGGGTGACAAGCTATTAATCCCTCAAATGATCATGACTTGACTGATTCCACACAGACAAATAAAAAACTGTATCAGTGTGTATGGTCTCTCGTTCCCAGAGAAACTATTGGCAGGGCTATATGTGCTGTGCAAAACTTTTCGAATGGTTTAAGCCAGTAGCACAGCAAGGGTGAACCATTAAGGCATTTTGGTAAATCTGGTCGACAATTCCCTATTAAACTAAAGAAATACTGATGGTCAGATGAATATACCGTTAAAAAGCATAGATTACACAACATACATGCCTGACAACATATTGGAAATATTTGAATGAATAAATGTTTGACAGATTTTCCTTAATAATAATAATAATAATAATAATAATAATAATAATAATAATAATAATAGCAAAAGTCGGCACTCCTCGGATCGGCACATATCCTCAGAAAAGTGCCGGAAGTCTGAGGTCTCGGGATGAGACTTGACTGGATATTTCTCCCCAGGGAAAATCCCTGTGCTAAATTTTACATAATAATAATAATAATGATGATAGTGAAATTC
>NC_133205.1:33634337-33694337 GCF_958299795.1 Porites lutea
TTCCGTGAGGATCAGTTTTCTTTTCTTTTATTTGGCATGGTATTCGACATTTTGATTGATCCGGGTCTATCCTCAATCGTTTCTTGCTGTGGTTGTGCCTTCAATAGTGTTTTAGCAAATCTTCGCGCATCACATGAGGAATTCTTACTTGTGTCTTCCGTTCCACTGTCGTTTTGTTTTGTTTGTTTCTTGTGCTGTTGTTTTGTCAAGTTAGTTACGACGTTTTGCAATTATTTTGTTTACTCTCTAATATCGATAACCTCGGACGTGCAAGCAGTTTCATGCCTCCAACATGATACTGGAGGAGGTGGCTGCAACTCACATCAACCGCACACCTCCTAATTCTATCAGCGAGTCAAGTGCTATGTCTTGGAAATATGATGCCTAATTGTGTGTAATATTGTGAGAATCACGGTGTAATTTGGCAATCCTCGGTAAATAGAGACTCTGCGTACTTACCTACCAACTATGGCAGCTAATGTTACCGATAATTGGTAAAAAAGATGTATGTATGACAAAGCGATAATTGAATTTAGACAAACACCCAAGAGTTATCGTTAATATCAACACTCTACAAATCAGATGTATCCACGATTATTTTCAAGAACATTGTATCGTCTCGCACATAAGCGTGATTATTTAGTTCTGTTAGAGGGCAAAACATTGGACATCCACTTGCAATGTTTGTTTCTCTCCGTGGTCTTTGAAACGATGAGCTACTTGGATCAGGCCTGAACGCATCGATCACGTGCTCAACGTTATCCTGGTCCATTAACATAAATGTAACCTTCTGTCTAAATGGCCAGCGGAGTAGAGCGTCATATTGACCTCGCATGACCACAAAGAACACTGAGATGTGTGTTCCTCGGCCCATGCCATCACCGTTTAAATAAATACGTGCACACATCTTGTATCCATAACGACCAGTGAAGAAGCAAGGACTGTAAAAGGATATTTGCTGTCCACTAACGGCTTCGTTTCGTCTTCGGGCGAATTCAGTTATCTTCCAGAGCAGCTGGCCGTCATAGCTCGAGAACTCTTGTTGCCTAACGTACTCCTCTAAGTCAGCAAGGGTGACATTTCGTAAAGCAAGTGTATGCTCAATGGATTCAATCCGTCTGTCAATCCTCCTCGTACTCTCTTGGACGCTTTCTGCTTGTCTTTTAACCATTCCAACTTCTCTACTTGTCTCCACTATAGTGCGATTACTTTCAACTAACAGCACTTCGTGGTCAGCGGTTTTGTTCTCGAGGTTAGTAATTCGTCTTAATATATCCATATTTGTTAAACTGCCCTCAGCATCAGATGGTCTTGTAGCGGATGCTGCAGCTGCTCCTGATGTGTTCCCGGTAGCCATTTTTCTTTCTAATGAGGTTATCCTTTCGCTGTGTTCTCGCAATTTTTCTTGCAAATTCCTCGATGTTTCTGAGTTGTTTTGCATCCGATTAAGAAGATCTTGTATGACACTATCGTAGTTTGTAAACATGTGAGGACTTCTCGACATTACCCGGGGATCACGTCTAACAATAGCTTCTAAGTCTTTGCTGATACCAAGAGCAAACTGAAGAACAAGAACACTGTGGCGAACTATTTCTTGTGTCAAATGTTCCCTCTTTTCCCTTTGGTTGAGAATCTGATAAAATTTAAAATGGGATTAACAAAGGAGGTCAAAGAATGTCGCTTTATATATGTGCCGATAACATAACGACGAAAAGCACATACCGTCAAACCTCTCCACGGCGGCCACCTTGGGGACAGAAGAAAGTGGCCGTTGTGGAGAGGTGGCCGTTATGGGGAGGTAGGGGTGTAGAAGAAAAATATTTATTGAGCTAATATAAGTTCATGCTCTCTGTACCCCATAATAGTAATCCAGTCATACATAATATAGAGATAAAATTCACAAAAAACCTTGTACAATGTTTTGAATCAAAATGTTGAGGTCCAAAACAAGCAGGGTTCGAAAGCCCAAGATTCCGGATTCTTTAAGCAAAACACAAAACTAAATCACTAACCTCTTTCTTGGAACATCCAACCTGTGAGAATGGACACGGACCCTGCACTCCCTCACAGTCTCCCACGATGGGATTTTGATGATCTGCCAGCTAAAATTAAGGGAATTGTTTGTGAGTAATGAGCTGATTATAACGTATTTTGCGCAAACTGTTTGGGGAACGAAAGGTCCAAATTGCAGAAACTACTTTCCATTATCTTACAACCAAACAAAGATTACGCATGGTGCCTAACATCGTAAAATTTCGGTTGCCTGATGTCAAGGTGTTCAAATTTCTCTTGAGTATGGAGGCAATTTAATGATTTAGATTGAAACAATCTCACCTTTCCCCGAGGAATCCCCTCTTTGTTGCATTTGTCACATACAACTGGATAAGCTGGACAATCGTTCTCTTGATGTTGCTGCGGTTAATAACAACGCATAGTTAATACCATCTGAAAAGAGGAGCCAGAACTTCTGTCAAGCCTTTTTGCCCATTTTTTTTCACATGCTTCTGTCATTTTATTTATCCTCATAGCTTACATGGTGAGAGTATTGTCATTTTTAATCAAAATGGAAAGGAGTTTACCGAATGCCGAAGCGAAATATTCAGACTGTTATTAAGACTAAAGAGCAGACGCGCTTTGCAATAAAAAGGGCAACTGTACTAACATTCTCAATGCTACCGTATCAAGCTGTATTAGAAAAACTGTACGTACCGTCATCCTGATGAAGACTATCTTGGCATGACAGAGCGGACAATCCAAAAGTCTGTACAAGCATTCATTTTCCAAATGTTCTGGAAGATCAGCTTTTTTCACCAAGACGCCACACTCAGGGTGTACACATGGGAGTTTAAGGAATTCGCAACCGTTCGTATGGTCCTAGCAAGATAAGTAGATCAATTGATTGTGATTTCAATGATGTTGAATTTTAATTTGTTGGTCTCAAGACTGATATGGTCACCCGGATCGTTCAAAAACTAACTGACCAAGAAAATTAATTCATGATAAGTTCTGACCAGTTAGTGGTACCAAGTAACAAACGCATGCACATTTTACATTTTCTAGTTGAGTAGACATGCACAGAACTCCATACCTCTAAATTTCTGACCTCTCCTTTCCACTTGCATCCATCCTCCATGAATGTGCAGAAAACTATGAGAGCGAAAACTTCACGACGCATAAAGTTGTCTGGAAAGATCTGCTTACAGCAAAGAAAAATGGGGGCTAACGAGTGCCTTCAATGTCATTTAGAATTGCTAGGTCTTAACCGGTAATATATCGCCTTACTTTCCCTGCATCCCTCGACATATATCTAACTGCTTAACCTCCTGAGCCCCTTCAAAAAACCTGGCTTTAATAGTTTAGGGCGCACGCAATCCAAAGAAAGCCTTTGCGGACGGAGTTTATCCTTACTTAAAGCATTTTTGCTATCAAGTAACCTCACTTTTGCCGTGATATTGTAAAGCTACCCACTGTATTTTTTGCCTCAATTCACACTTATAACTTAAAAAATTAAAAACAAGAGGAAACAAACAAACAACAACAACCAAATGCAAATAAAAACGAAAAAAAAAGACATACCTCGTTCTTCTGAAGATGCTTCTGGTCCACGACGCAAACCATTATTTCTAATAATTGATCCCTAAATATAGGAGAGTATATGTGTTACAAATTTTATTTGACGAATTCCAGATAATATTTAACTTACTGAATCTACATTACCAAATGTTGGTTATCAACCCTAAGTCTAGTATTAGAGGACTCATTTGTTTCATACAACGAAAATTCACCAATGGACGCCTTGTGTAGATAAAGCAAAGTTAAAGTTGAATACCTCTGAATTCAAAGAATCAGTAGAGATGAGAAATGTCGCGAAGTCTGAATAATTGTGGAAGGTTCCCTCGGCATGAAACTTTTTTCAGGTTCAGAAAACTTACCTTTCCAAATAAAAACTAGGTATACCTATCGATAGAGTGCCAACGAGCAAATCATGCGTATTTTGCTTAGGAATAAAATTCCTTTTTTTCCCCATTTGACCGTTTCTTGGTCCCTTCCTGTTGCAAGGATTATTTTCTTGAAAGGGTGTTATGCATGTAACACTTTATGAGGTTCCGGAGGAGAGTCAGTTCTCAGATTCACTCTGTTGGCTTTACAAACCTGCTATGTAAAAGTGTGAAGTGTCTTGATCATGAAAGAATAAAATCAGCTTTGCAGAGGGAGCGAGACCGGGAATATTATTAAGTCCAGCTACAAATCTACTGTCGATTCGGTTTCACATTGTGGATATATATTTGCACAGTTTAATCATTTAAACCTCCTTCCAAATTTCCCGAGGTTTTTTGTTATCCGATTGAAACTTAGAATGATTCGCTGGGCCATCTGAAATGTTTCCTAGGACATGCAATGGACGGCACGTCGGTATTTTAGTTCATTTTTTTTATACTGAACTCGGCCAGGTTTCGAAAAAAATGGCGTTGTTTTCTTTTCCTTTGTCGTTCGCTTTAGGCTTGTAATTCGTTTTTGTTCTCATTTTTTCTGTTTGCTGGTTAGATTTTTTCCCCAACACCAGATTTTCCAAGAGAAGCGACTGTGTTCTTCGTGTAAAGCTTTCCTTATCTCCTCGTGTAATCTGATCCTTTTTAGTGGTAAGATTATCGCTTGTTGCACATCGAACACTTTTGCTGTTTGACTTCTCTTCGTTAAAACTTAAAATTATGGCCCTTAAAATTAATAGAATATATCAAGTGCTCATGTTTCTTGACTGCAGTGGCCAGGTTTGACGAATAAATTTAGGTAAATAGACACAGGAAGTCGCGACGGCGGGAAGTGTCTGAAATTTTGTATTTTAAAAAGCTACCACATTCAACTTGAGCCCGTGCGCCAGGTACTACCTTTTGATTGGTTCACAACTGACCACTTGGTCTCAGGGGAATCTACATTACGTCAGGTTACGGGTTATACTTTTTTCAGCTCGATCGAGAATTTGCCTATTGCAACCCAGTCTTGCGCGGCTCTATTCTGCTGCCGCCTCGCCATCCGAGCGTCTTCTCTCGGATGGCTCGTTGGCAATAACGATGATTACAGGCAGCCCAAACTCAGTATGAGTGTCTAATCATATCACGTTGCCTATTCCTTCAAATGGCCTAGATTATAAAGGATTTGTATGGGAATTTTGACTTGAAATAACTTCAACTTCACAAGGTTTGTTTACATAATCCAAAGGATGCGCTTATGTTTCAAGCGTTTTTGTGATGTGCAAATCAGTTAAGAAATGATATTAAATGCACATGTGCATCAGCTAACTGTGTCCCTTTAAGTCCTTTAAAATCCTTGCTCTGGGCGCCCATCTGTGTACCAGGATTTGAATACGCCCTAGGATTGGCCTGTTGAAAAAAGGCCATTGTAAATTTGCCAATCAGGTTGAAAGGAAATTTGAAACGCACTTCCAGTAATTCGTTGAGTCCGTTGGGGGCCAAGAACAAGGATGTCGGCGCTGACGTTACTAACCGAGGTTACATTCCCCGCAAGGGAGGGTACTCCAGAGAATTCTTGGTGGGGGTGTGCCACCCGGTCCTCCAAATCCTGACACTATTTCAGACCAAAAACGGTCTTTTTTCACACCCGTTTTCAAACCTGACCTCTAAAATCCACACCCATTCTCAGACCTGGTCTTTATAAAATTATGGCATCATTATACAGCAACAAAAAGGATTTCTTAAAATCCATTTCGAATTCACTTATTTCTCTTTCTTTCTTACTTATTTGGATTTGAAGCAATAAATACGTTCGTCGACACTCCCGAAGTTCCCTTAAATCCATACCAGTCCAAAATCAGCAAAGTCTGTACCCGTTTTCAGACCAAAACAGCGCAAAAACCCTGCCCGATGGGGCGGCACAAACCCATATGGCTTAAAAGGGGGAGCACCCTTCCCCCCCGGGATTAGTTACATTACGTCTGCATCACAGGCTACTCGGTAGGCTACCTAATATCACTAAATAAATGGAGATCACCATCAGGTTACTTCTAAATGATGGAAGCATCCAAAACTAATATAAGTGATGTCCCAGCTGTGATATTTTTAATAAAGTATTAGTAGTCCAGCAGGAATTTGATAGGTAAAGATGGGATTTTGAAACACTTCTGTGAATGATTTACACTTCACCTACATGTCAAGCTACCTAAGATTCCACAGGGTAATCAACTTTAATTGTACTGACTGAACCAAATTGATAGACATCTAAAGTCTATTATTATTATTATTATTATTATTATTATTATTATTATTATTATTATTATTATTATTATTATTATTATTCACATTTAATTTGATTCACTTAGTTACTTTGTTCTGTCTTCCAGTTTTATCATATTTTCGAAGCTGTTATAAACTTACTGGATGAGGTTTCTCAGACAGGACTGACAATAGAAATGTCCACAGCTTGTTTGCATGGCCTCTCTCAGTAGTAGGCCACAGTATGAACAAAAGTACTTCGCATCAATCTTCGCCTTGTCAGGATTTGCCAAAAGATATCCTGGCATGGTAGTCAGTCAATGGAGTACCCTTACCAAAAGATCATAAAACTTTGCCCAGAGAAATAATTCACAACTGCACAAGTCTTCTCCTCTGGCCCTTCTAACAGGCCCACTGGATTCACTTTTGATAAGCTAACTAAAAAGGAAAAGCAAAGTTTAACAGATATCATATTTATTGAAACAAGAAATTGCGAACTATCCTCAAATATCTTTAGACTCATTTATCACAGGGCTGTCACTGGCATAACAACATACCCGCATTGATCATTGTTTCATCAAGTGTGCAAGGACGCAGGAAGGGGACTGATAAGTGACATGAAGTGGAGAGGCTAAGGAGACTTTCTTATTAAAAAGTCGGATCAATTTAGGTTTCTGGGAAACTGCCCACCTACCCCTCCCGTAAATCAACATCTTTCTCTAAACGAGAAGTGTCGACGTTTTCTTAGGGGAGGGATAGGTGGGCAGTTTCCCAGAAACCTAAATTGATCCAAAAAGTCTTTATTTTCTCAGAAAAAGCTAGCCTCCCGAATCTCTTAACGCGTGAAGAAAACAGCAAGAAAACTATAGCTATTGACTTACAAGTAACATTAATGACGAAACCTTTGATAACATAATAAGGAAAAGTGACAATGAATGACTAAAAAGAAAGCTTTCAATTTGCATATTGCAACTATTGGTTTAGGAAGAGTGTTCCCATTGAGTAGCTTCCTTTATCTTGAGATGAAAAATAGTGGTAGAATGACCCAGAATATCGAAAGAATTAAGTAAAACTAGACCTTTGCATTTTACGTCTTGCAGGTGTTTGTGTGAGGCCCCATCACTTTTTCCCATTGAATTCAAAAAACACTTACAAGACTCTGAAAAATGTCAAAGTTAAATTATTTCGATATCCTGGATCATGCTGTCACTCCTTTTGAACTCAAGATAAAGGAAGCTTTTCTAGCTTTTCTTTTATTCCCCCAAGCCTTGTAGCCAAGTATGCATTTTGATCTGATATATGGAAATTAGTAAATTGCGCTGTCAAAAACACGTTTTTAAGCATAAAAAATGTCGTTTTTCTTGACATTAATTTAAAAACTTTTTTGCAATAAGGTGTACAACAGCATGTCAAGGTAATTATCGTTTTAAAATGAAATAAAATAAATATAGTTTATGTATTTGTCAATGCAACTACCATCGAACTTCTTACAGCTAGATCGTTCCAAATGAAAAGCAATTTTAAAAAAATGATTGCATCAGCAGAAATGTTAATACCTTAGAGTTTTACTTCTGAGTTCACGTCTTTAAATGATCGGTTATGACGATACCAGCAATGCAACGGTTATTGTAGGCTAGACCTGTAAAAGGAGACAAGACATGCGTAAGTGTAAGACATGTGTAAATGAGCCTTCAGTAGGTGGGTTCGGCTAACTGAATAAAACGAAAGGCGCGTAAGGACGCAGACCATTTCCTATGATGTCCATTTCACATGTGGACTTGTAATGTAAATGGTTTAGATCTAGAGTACAGTGCTTAGCAAGTGACAACTGATATCGCGACTATGGTATTCTACAGACGGTCACTGGGAATTTTTCTATCCATTGTAAATAATAATATATAGATTTAGCCAGGGCTAAAAGGGAAGCTCTGGTTAATAATACGTGTAAACAAAAAAAAATTAAATCGTGTAATGCTAAACGGGGACGCCAATGAAAATGGCTTCAAGACTAATAGATCTAATTAGCAAAAAAAAAAAAAAAGCAAACAAGTTACACGTGCAGCACACTTTTTCTTCTAATTAGCAAAAAACAAGCTTTTTGGTCTTTCCTTTGCCGTTGTTTAGCACGACTACAACGCTGTTTTATACGACTAAAGCCCTGTACGAACGGACGCAACATTGTTGGATGTTACATGTTGCGTTCCTTTGCACACCCAGTTGCATGTTGTTGGATGTTGTTGCGTGTTGTTGCGCAAAGTTTGAAACCGGTCAAACTTTTCTGCCAACTACTCCCAACATTTCTTTTGTTCCGTGATCGCCGAAGCGTAGCGCAACATTGTTGGACCCGTTTGCACAGCTCTTCATACATTGTTGGGGCCACGCACGCTCATAACGCATGGATTACAAAGGCTTATGGGTTGTATTCTTCCCACGATGCACTGCAGGTCCCAAACTTGTTGGGAGTTGTTGCATCCTTTTGCACACCACTGCCAACACACATGCAACAACTCCCAACATTGTTGGCGCAACAATGTTGGGAGTTGTTGCGCCCGTTTGCTCGCGGCCTAAAACGTCAAACTACCTAGTTACACATTATTTTCATGGCGGAATTGTCGTATGTGCTTACCCAATATTTTGATCCTGTGTTCATGTTCACTTTTATTTTTCACCGCCGCTCATTTTCACCTTTCTGGCCGCTAGCATTTCTCATTTTCTCACCGCCGCTTTGAATTTCCACGTTTTTCTTGCGCGAAATTCGTCTCCTTTGTTTTCAATAACTCGCTCTAGCTCTTTCTCTGTTATCCACGTTAGTGTAAACATAAAAAATAACGCCGAAAAAGACACGACTTTGTTGTTTTTTCTTTCTAAAAGTCCGGGCGGACATGTGATTTCCTTCCAAATAAAACCTTGAGTTGCCCTACCTGTTGAATGAGTTATTTTACATTGGTATGCCTGTGGTGCGGGCGGTCGTCGGTCGCTTGGTGTACGGTCACCTGTTTACCAAATTCTCTCGGATGGGTAGATTACCACATTTCCTTAACTATGGGGATCCGCCCACGCGCGGCGCTTCGCGCCGCTTGTGGAGCTCCGCTATGAATGCTTACTTTAGTTCTGAACGTCTTATTTTCGTTTTAAAGCGCATGCGTTCCAAAATAATATATAGAAAATTACACCTGATAGCAAGTTCACACGGCTCATTATTGGGCATGCATTATTGGCTCAAAGAATCAGGACTTTATTTTTCATTCCAGCCGCAATTGGCAAAGACAGCTTCAAACGATGATTAAGAATTTAACCTTGGCAGTAGTATAGGGCGCACCGAATTAACCCCTTTTTTTTGGGGGGGGGGAAATCTCATTATCTTGCGGGGAAAACATCGATGATGTCACAGCCTTTTGTCTTAATAATGTCAATAATAAGAAAATGCGGAGGAATCTCATTAAGATAAGGTTGTTTGCTATTTTTTGTCATTGGACTTACCGGTTGGACAGGTTTTCTAGTTCAAGGTCTTGTTTTTTTATTAGTTGACTGAAAACAAAAGTATTCATTGGTTGCTTCACCTTGTCGACCCTTATTGATAAGATTAAGACAAAAAGTTGTGACGTCAACGACCTTAATGTCTTCTCCCGCAAGATAACGAGATTCCCCGCAAAAAAGGGGTTAATTCGGTGAGCCCTATACTTCCTTTGACTAAAAGTACTTTATGCCAGGGTAAAACGTCGAACTTTGCAAAGGAATAACCTAATTTTAATGAGCAAAATCTGTACTTCTAGCTCATTGGAATTAGATTCGTCTCTTGTAAAGTTTGTAGTTCAAGTCTGGCCTTATGCTCATTCACAAAAGTAGGAAATAAACAAAGAATGTCACATAAAGCTATCGTGAAGTAGGGAGAGACAACTAATAAAACTTCAGTCTGGTGGCCGCAAACATTCATGTTCATAAACATAGCTTACCTAGGCCCTCATTTGCAAGCCATAGTCGTTGTCGTTGTGTTACGGAATTTGTTGAGACCAGGTGTCGGGCAATCGATCGATCGCGTACTGCTAGGGAAGAACGCAGAAATGAAGGTGAATATATATGATCTTTCTTCATGTTTGAACTGATGGAAAAAAAAGAGTTAACACGTGAAAGGTCATCACAACTGCGACTTAAACTGGCAGTTGCGACAAGAAATCCTTAAAAAAAGTCCTGCTTGAACAGTTTTCTTTTCGCAAATCCTTAAATTATAAGTTGCTGACACAACTGAGATGATCTTTCACCTGTTAATAATTTAACCAAGGCCGGTGGACGCCTTGTCCAGTGGTCGCGAACAAAGAGTCTAATACGTGCAGGTGTTTGTGTTTTTCTGTGGGTTTTTGTTTTGTTTTTAGTGTTGTTCTTTACCTCGCGGATTGGCCTTACATCCACGCGCCCGCTGAAAATTGTCACTGAATCTGAAATTTCGGAGTGTTAAGACTTTAAAAAACGCCATCATTTCCAAGTAAGAGTATGAGTAAATTGCCAGTAACACAAGCCATAAGTACGGGTGGACTGTCGCAGGTAAAACAGCCAGGCTTCCTCTGGCGAGTAGAACGAGAACGCACTCAACGCGGTGCCTTTTCTAAAAGGTTTGCCTAACCGTTTCCTTACTCCCTATAACTGCAGGTAGAAACAAGAATGTGCTAAAAGACATCAAAGAAATTAATGAAATTTCTTTGAAGGCTCCACCCTGGAATTTTAACTCACCGATCGGCCCATGAATTATGGAAAATCGTTTGGATCAGTGAACACTGAATTTTAAAGAAAATCCGAACAGCAATATGGTAATATGGATCCTTCTTACTAAAATAAATAATCCCTGATTCTTGATGAAAAGAGCCTGCAATCATACATAACACTAAAATCCAGCAAGAGGTACTCGACGCCATCTCTGAGGGGTGCCGTTGAGGGGCTGATTTCATAGGTTATGAGCTTGCCCCCTTTTCAATTTCTGAGAAATCTGTAAGGATCCAGGCCTTAACCTATTTATCCTGCGGACACAGACGTATTTCCGGTCGTCGCCTTTCTCCACGCGGGTGGAGAGAAGCGACGACCGGACATTCGGCTGTGTTAGCAGGCTATAATCTTGTCGAGTAGGATGCATCCATTTGCAACATACGCTTACAGCCGTACAGCAATATAATTAGATGTATATCAAAATCTGTACAACGTTTATTTCATCCCCCCACCCCCCCCCCCCCCCCACCCACGAAAATAGAAAAATGTGTAAACTAGGATTTAAACGACCTCTGCATAAAATTGTGTTTTTTCTTCAACATCTACCAAAATCCACCAATGTTGGACAAGCCTTGCAAAGGGCAATCCAGGAATAATCAGTAATTTTACCGATTGCATAACAAGTTTAACTTAGCTAGGTGTTGCTTTTGCACACTTCGTACTCACCACTTTAACTCTAAAGCTGAAGTAACTATACCACGAGACGATCAAATAAATATCTGATGTGTCAAGTTGTCAAGCGATGCAGCAGATTAAGTATGGCAAATTCCGCAGTGACTTAGAGAAAACTAAGGAAAAAAGCCATTGTAAAAAGCTACGCGGTCGTTACCAGTTTTAGCGTCCCTCGACTCCAATTTTAGACGTTCAACGGTATTTTATGTTAACTAGGACTTAAGACCCATACCGATTAACATGCCGGATCTAAAGTGTCGAAAAGTCGCAAACAGCCCGAGAAGAATTCACACCAACATCACGCCAAAAACATATTGAGATGTTTTGCCAGTGTTGAGTGCAAACGAATTCAAAACTATATATATATGTATAAAAGATATAGTAAACAATGTCATGCCTGTGTCATGTGCCAATAGACAGCTAAAGTGATCAGTCGCCCCATGTAAAGGCATCCGAATTTCGGAGTCAGGAAAATGTTTTGTGGAATCATGAATTCTGGGCTTTGGAATCCGGAATCCAGGTTTCACTGACAAATCCGGAATCCAATACCTGGAAACTGGGATCAAGAATCCAAGAATGTCTTGCATTGGCTTCCCCAAGATTGTCTTGCATTCCTCTTATAAAGGGCGAGATCAGAGTGATCTGCCAGTACTCATAAATACCAACCGAGATACATTTAGAAGCGTTGGATTTTTACATTATATAACATTTTATTAACAGAAAAGAAAATCTCTCAGGGGTTCAAGAATGGCATGCCCCGAGTTCGAAGTCTCATTAAGCTGGTAACTCTAATGCAACTCTATCGTTTGTCGTTGTCTTCTTGTTTTAGTTGTTTGCCTGTTTTGTTCCTTCTACTTCACCTTGTTCTTCTCCTTTTAGCGTCGTCCGGTCAACTCAAATTTTCGGCATTTTCAAAAAACAGTAAAACGCAGTTATAGTTTGATCTCAGACGTATGCGACTCGAAGGGACGTCTAAAATTTAGGCTAGCAGTTAAACATAAGTATGTTCCACGTTAATTAATCAATTCTTTCTCTTTATAAAAATTGAGAATTGTTACTACAGCAATTCGTAGCATGGTTCCGGCGGCGTATCCTTTTTGGAGTGTTGTGTGCATGTTGTTTTCACTTTTTGTTTCAAATCGACCACCACATTTCCGCCAACACATGTCCTGTTATTGTTTCCAGGCTCCAGACATCTTTTTTTTTCTTTTATCCCACCGAGCGACCCAAAACGAAAAAAATTAGAGATGACCTCAGCTAAGCCTAAAATGTTTCATCAATAGGCCTTTATCAAAATACCATAATACTTTTTGTTGTCCCTCCAAAATTTTGCGTAAGTCCCCATTTTTCCTCAGGGATAGTAGAACGAGCGAAACGCGAGCCAATAGGCGAATCTTTGCTGGCGTCATCAGGATACAACTTAACTCATGGAAGCCATGGCCGTACATATGAACTAAATGCAAAAGTTGAAAGAGGTGATTAAGCTGAGAGAATTTGTACAATTTTCAGCTCTTTGTAAGCAATATTGAAGGAAATATCAGCCATCAAAAACTTCGAAATTGCTGTGTGGCAAAAACGTTAACGAGCCACACATTCTCTGTAAAATTTCGAGTATTAGAAGAGAATTTCTCCGAAATCATTCTGTGTATTGGGCTCAAATTTTCAGAGAAAACTGAAACTGTCCTTTCAACATTCAGAGTTTTTATTTCATTAGCGTCAGCAGAAATTGATAGGCATATGTTAATGAGGCAAAAACTGTAAACAAAGATTCGCCTATAGGGAGCTTTAGATCGAGGACGCGAAGAATCTGCGACGCGGCCGGAAGTAACTTTTCACAGAGAAGGCTTCCTGCGCATGCTCAACCCTACAAACTTGACGCGTCGTGAAGCGTACAGAGCACGAGTCAAAGAGATTTGGCGTGAGTATTTCATTGTTTTAAACAAAATGGATACGTATGTACCTCCTCATCCTAGAATTTGAAACCCCGATTCATATACAAACTTTCCGGCGAACATTTACGCTACCAGCTTGCGAAATTGACATTTTTTTGACTTGATATGCAGTTTGCTGAGGTTGGCGAAGAGAAGCGAAGATGGATCAGATATGTCTTCTTCTTCTACAAAATTCTTTGAGGCAAGTTGTGCCTCCTAGCTTAAGTTCTGCATTATTTTCAGTATTTTACCGTTGTCTTTGCCAAACGTACCCCTGAACTGGCTGAGAACTAACAGAATATGATTTCTTTTTTCCATGGAAGCATATATTTAAAATTATAATCTAAGCTGAAATTTAACTCCGCCTTGAAGTTGTTGTTGTTTTTATCTTTCATATATTAGTCCCATTATGTTTTGAACAAAAGAAAACGACCTTATCCTGTACAAAGACGTTGCTAGTGTAAACCGCTACACGACAACGCCGGGGAAGAAGCACGTAGGAAAATATTGCCTCACACTCGATCGGTTTGTGTCTACGTGGGAATTCTTGTTAACAGGCACAAGAAAAAGTCGAGAAACGAGGAAAAAGCTTCATGGATAACACCACATGAGCCCTCCAAATTATACAACGCTTTAGATACGATGGTAGCTTTAGAAGAATCAAGTGAAGATGCAGGTTTTTTCAAAGGGGAAATCTGCTTTACATTCGGCCGGATTTTTGTTCACCGACTAGTGAGGAATTCGTTGATATGCTGCATGTTTTCTTCGTACAAAAAAAATCTTGATAATTTATTTGTTCTTTTGAGCATGTTAAAAGCATATTTAATTTTGGGCTTCATTGAACGATCTCATCTTTTTTTTTTGTCAAAATAAAAATATTGAACTGGCGCGTCGAGCAAACAACGCGTCGCAAAACTAAAGCTTATTTTTCCCGCGCTTAGAACGCCGTTCTCATTCCAGACTTTTGCTCGGTCACCGCGTTCTTAAAGCCGTCACGTTAATGACAGTCCGCGAGCAAGCTCTAATGGAAGCTCTGGGGCGTTCACCCGCTGGGCAGAGCCCTCCCCAGAGAACATTCTGAATGAACATGCAATCTGTCACAGCGGTGTTACTTTATAAGCCAGGCACAACGTACGATGTCATTTACAGTAGTGACGACCATGTTTAATTTTATGAGCTCTCGCCATTCGGTAGGGATTTAAAAAACGAAAACAAATTTTCAAACCTACGTAACCGTGGATGCAAGCGAAAACTCCATTTTATTAATGGTAAGGTTGTTACGGTATACCTTTTAGTTGTTATACATGATTTGGTTTATTAGAACGGAAAAGCAAAACTTGCAATTCTAAACTGAGCTGCGTGATATCTACTTATATTTTTACGACTTGTGCATGAGTCCTCTCGAAATCTCAGTCTGAGTTAAATCACAATGTAAGGGCTAAACGGGGGCGATGTGGAAGGTACATCCGTTTGCTCTCGAGATTAGCCGCGAATCAGACGAAACAGTACATCATGACCAGTCATGGCCACGACGACTGACTGTAAGGCTTTGTCCAAGACACATACACGATGTAAGTAGATGTATTAACATAGCAAAACGTTTTTGTCCACATGTGATGAATGAATAAGGCCGTGAACGAGTAAAGGTCGTTCTTTCTACTTGTGCGGAAAAATAATCAGTAATTAGTTTGCAAAACAGTTTTCCATGCTTAGGCCTAAACCAGCCAGGCCGAGAGAAGGTGTGACAAGTGCGTGACATCTTGTGGCTCGGGAAACGCATTATCCCTTTCGGTGGTACACACTGTACACATGAACTGGTAGAGATCTCCTGAGAGGAAGTCGTAAGATTCTGGCAAATAAGTTACTTTGTCAATCGAAATTGTCATAACGGACACTTAACTCGGCCCCTCTGGTATCCGTACAAGAGGCATTAACGAAAAAATTCCAAATATCATGCATAAACAGTCGGGAAATGTTGTCACGCATGATGTATTGTTTATCCAGAAGCTGCGATCATGGATATCTTGTTCAAACAATTCTCCATTGACAGTTACATTTTACTCGATCTCGAGTACCCTAATATCCTTTAATGCTGCCTTAAGCTAACCACGAGTTAAGAACTCTCACGTTTTTCAAGAAAAGAGGGACAAAGTAGCTAAGGAGGACCTTGGAATCTATTCAATACTTAAGCAATTATTAGCTGCTTAGGAATTCGCTTCGCTTGCACATTATTATAGGTCCATTAACTGATCTCAACTGCCTTCTAGCTACCGTAAATTTTAGATGGTCTTGAAATATAAATAAAATGTAAGCGCGAGGAATCCTCGTGTAAGTGGCTTTTGTTTCATATCGGGGAATTTCAACAACCTTAGTTTGAAAAATGAACATTTATTCCAAGTTACTTTATACACTGTACACATTAGATAGTGACTGTTATGCAAGGACAAACAGAGACTTATTATCTTTAACAAGCCAAGTGAATCTCAGGGTCCGGGCTGTTCATGCTCCAAACTTTACAGAATTGCAGCTGAAGTGACCCAATCATAGTATTCTACACCGTGTGGCATTTGGGGAATACCCAAATGCCACAACGGAAGCTGTGTTTTGCTGACTAGCGTGAATTCGTGTATTGTCATTACGAAATTAAACCCTCGGCTACAAACCTTAAGTTCCCGCTAACATAAACGTATGTCGTAGCCTGATTGTCCATTCGGACCGTTCACCAGCTGCCACGTCAAATGCCTTGTTCAAACAGACGTCGTCAGTTCTATTTTCGGAGC
Organism: Porites lutea; assembly: GCF_958299795.1. NCBI lineage: Eukaryota > Metazoa > Cnidaria > Anthozoa > Scleractinia > Poritidae > Porites > Porites lutea. The sequence goes on from NC_133205.1 coordinate 33,650,703, forward strand.
TGCCTAGCAGAAACGAGTAAAATACTGAAGCTCCTGTACTGAAGTAATGTGTTCTTTGAAGCACCTCGATAAGCAGCAGGCTTGGTCGAAAGGTAAAGTGGCAAATCCAGGGGAGAGGGGAAGAATCTAGCAGTAATCGAATTAATGAATGAGAATGGCTCTATTAAATGCCTTAGGTCAGACTGGATTGGGCTGGTTCTGGTTTTAACGAATGAAACGAGCAAGGTGTAAAATGGCCTTGGAAAGAAAATAGTTATTCTTTCTAATCCGTTCAGTTTTACTGGCAACATCTATATACTTGATTATTCGAAGAGCCTTCGAAAGATATTTGATATTCATCTTCACTCAGAAGAGTACCACTCCGACTGGTAGAGTAGTCAAATCGAGCTCAAACGTCTCACTGTATGCATCGTTTTATAACAAAAATAAAGCTGAATAGAGCCGCAAAACCAAGTTTCTAGAGTAAAGTCGCTTCAACAACAATATATGTCAACATTTATCAGCATGGCAGACTCTAAATGCTCTCTAAAGAATTTTCTTTTGTATTAATTCCGGCGATGAGTTTTCATGTGCGTTTTTTGCCAGTAGCTCAGTTGAAACTCCTTGAATTTGTAGGAGATCTTTTTCTTTGCATTGCAGTTTCAATTTGTTCTTTTCGGTTTTTCAACTTGCAGTCGGTTTTACGTGTAAACCGAATGACCATCATACTAAGCCTCACGATTGTTTGTCATTTTATCACTGTTTTCCAAACAAGTCTGGAGATATAACCTTGAAGCGCCAACGAAAACCCGAAGAAAACGAATTAAACCAGTTTGACAAGTTTTCAGTTCTTATAAGTTGCTTCAGTCGCGTGAACGGAGTCATGTTAGTATGTCACGCATCAGGCAGGTGTGCACATTTAGTGAGTTCTGTTTTATACCCCTCAAGTCGAATAATAAATCCCTTTTTGGAAGGTTTACTTTCGTACCGAAAGCAACAAACGTTCATTGATGGAGTTCAATCTGATTTCTGTAATATAACATGTGGTATTCCACAGGGGTCTATTTTAGGCCCTCTCTTATTCTCTATTTATATAAATGATCTCCCTTCATGTAATTTGTTTTCAAAACCCAGAATGTATGCAGATGATACTACCCTTACCACATCTGCAGAAGACCCATGTGTCCTTGAACATAAAATGAATTATGATATGAGTTTAATCCAGTCATGGCTGTCAGCAAACAAATTAACTTTAAATGTTAAGAAGACTAAATACATGCTTATAGGGAGCCAATTTAAGTTATCCCAAATAAACAGTGACTTCACAGTCAAAGTCAATAATACACCCTTAGAAAGAGTAATTAAACATAAATCCCTTGGAGTTCAAATTGATGAATCTTTGAACTGGCGCCCACACATTCATACCATTTCAAAGAAAATATCCGCTGGTATTACTATCTTAAGGCGTATAAGTCATTTTATACCATTTGATACTAGAGTGAACATGTACAATGCACTGGTAATGCCATATTTTAATTACTGTGGTGCCGTTTGGGGTAATATCAATAAGGGACTAGCAGACAAACTTCAAAAGCTGCAGAATAGGGCTGCTAGAATTCTCACCTTTTCTAACTATGACGTTCGCTCAAGTGTTTTGTTGGATGAGCTTCGCTGGGAAAGGCTAGAATATGCAAGACTTAAACAGTTGGCTGTGACAATGTATAAAATCCATAATAATCTTTCCCCATCGTATCTGAGGAGGATCTTTACCAAAACCTCAAATGTACATTCACACAATCTTAGAAATTCTGAGTTAAATTATTATGTTCCCAGACCCAAAACTGAGTCTGCAAAAAGGAGCCTACACTACAGAGGATCTGTTCTGTGGAACAAGATTCCCTCAGAGATTAGAAAACTGCCCAGTTTAAATGTTTTTAAAACTTCAATTCATGGGAAAGATTTTTCTAATGCACCATGACCCATTTTAACTCTTATTATCCATAATGTAAGTTTTTGTATTTTTAACATTATAGTCAATAGTTCCTTAGTCTTTTAGTCTTAGTATTTTAGTCTAGTTTTAAACACGATTCCTAGGAAGACCATGTAAAATGATACGATTTCGTGTGTAAATAAAGATTGATGATGATGATGATGATGTATCGTGGTATATCTTTACTCGTCCCTTATATTTTGACCCCGGGGGGGGGGGCGAGGGGGGTACTCCTGGGACTTCTCGGTGGGCCTGTGCCGCCCCGCCGGTTCTCCAAACCCTGACCCTATTTCACACCAAAAATGTCAGTTTTCACAGCCATTTTCAGACCTGGCCACTAAAATCCATATCCACTCTCAGATCATTCCTTTAAGAAATTAATATCATCATTGCTTAGATCAAAACATTCTTAACATCCATTTCGAATTCGCATACCGCAAAATTCTGAAAATAAGCCCCTCCACGTAAAAGCCCCTCCAAATATAAGCCCCAGGGCCTTTGAAAAATATATGCCCCGGGGCTTATTTTCGGAATTTTAAGGTATTTCGCATTCTTTTTTACTCAGTTGAAATTGAAACAATTCAGTTCGTTCACTCCCTTAGTTCCAATTAGTTCAATTAGTTCCCTTGAAAATCATACTCGATTCAAGACCAAAATGAGCAAAATTTATACCCGTTTTCATACCAAAAACCGCGCAAAAACCCTACCCTTTGGGGCGGCATATACCTTTATGTCTTATATAGGGGAGTACCCCCCTCCCCTGGATTTTGACTCGCCCTACAGGCTAGCCTAAATACAGCGTGACTCGTGAAAATATTTTACGATACTACACACTAACCAAACCCGTTTCGATAAAATAAAAAAAGTATAGGAGTTGATTTGATGTAGCCGGGAAAGAAGGAGTTGTCGATTCTAGCATTAAAGGGAGAAGTCCCTAACACTTTTTGTAACCCAACGATCGGTGCCATAATCATATTAGTGTAAGTTTCTTTGACGCTTCGTTTAAAGTTGTGTATGTCATCCACAAGCATATTTTTTAGTTGCTTTGTAATTTGATTTAATTCTCGTATTTGCGCATGTTATGGAATTAGCGGCGAAGTTCATTCTCAGTCTTAGTCTGTTCCTAATAGTCAAAAAAATTATGGAAATCTTTTCATGATATAAACTCACCTGACAAGAACGTAAAGCAGTCCAAAATAACTGAATTAAAATGCCATGTGGCATACTCGCTCGGTGTTAAAAGAGACGCTTAAAGGGACTGTGACACGCTTCTGCGCATGTGCGGCAACTTGATTTCTCTCCGGCTGAAAGTTTTTCAAGATTGGCGTTTGGTGGAGAAATCCTCTTCCATCGACCCTGAGACGCCCGAGAGAGCCATAATATCAGTATTCAAGAGCTATTTGGTCCATTTGGGAAGTTTTAAACGCCATATTTTGTACTTTTGTGCAAGTATTGTCGAGAAAATTCGAAGTCATTGAGGAGAACCGTACGAAGCCAAGTTCGTTGTTGTCAGTGTTCCTACAAACGGATCAAATGTGGCCTTTAATGTGGTCATCTGGCTTTCATTTCTGTCTATCAAGGTTCTCCAGTCAACTATCTACCTTTGACAGATATTTTTCAAACGATAAATATGTAAAGAGGAGTTAAAAGGGTCTCCTCGATACAGCCGTGGACTACTAATGGGACGCAGCGGCGAGTGAAGCTGATCTGCGACATGACTTCCGATTGTCTGCAGCAATTTAATTTATCGAGTGCCTGGAATCAGAAGGAGAAAACTCAGCAATCTTTTGCTGTACACGAAGTCGTGTGAGGTTTGAGGAGACAAACCATCGAACATGAAACGTTTTAACAGGCATTCGATTTTATATGACTCCGATCCGTAGTTGTACAGTAGAAAGTACTGACAACAGGCCGCGCGATCTTTACTGATGTAGTTCATTGGGAATGTTCCTTGTATTTTTTCTGTATGAGCGTAGATGTTTAAGAATTGATCTTTTAAAAATAAATTGTTCCCTGAATGTTCCGTTGAACATCCGGTTTCTTTATGTGTTGAATCGATAACGTTTGTTTTGCGGAACACGCAACGCAACGACTCGGAAGGAATTTTGTTATTTGCTGATAAGCAGTTGAAATTTATGCCATAGTTATGGGCTCCAGTTTATTCCTTTTTTTGCGTTGTTGTTTTAGAATAATCTTTATACTTATACGTTATGTGGCTACTATTGCAATGAAAGCGTTTTATGATGAAGCACTAGGAATTGCTTTCAAACGATGCTACGATTTTCAACCGGTATCAATCGACTGAGCTAGCCGACCGCATGGCATGGCATATTTTATTATGGCCGGCATTTAGCTGGAATTTTAAGCAAAACGTTTGCCTCATCCTATACTGTGTGTTTTGATCACCGGTCTGGAGCTATTTGCAGGTATTTCTAAGTTAATATAGGGTAAACAGAGAGATCAGTAAGGTTTGTTTACAAATTATTTTTGTTTCCGGATCGGAGACTGGTTTTCTAGCGTGGGTACGAAAAAATACACCTAGGTAAATGTTTGTGTCAAAGCAGGACAGGGTTGTTAATCTTATTCCTATCATCTGCAACATTCATCTCAGGAATACCGGAGAATAAATATGAATTATGGGGATATATATAAAATCGAACATAAACGTCCGGAAGACTCCCACTTCGCGAACAATGAATCTTAAATTATGTAAATTTCCTCGGTGCAACTTATTCGCGTCCGATTGGTTCAGAGACAATCAGCTACTGTCACAGCTCACACATGCGCACAATCGTGACACAGTCCCTTTAACACTTTAAATACATGTCCCGCCTCAAAGGCAATCCAATGGAGTCTTGAAATCTGGATTCCAATCAATAGCCGTGGAACTTGGATTCTGGATTCCAATCGTTAGTAGTATTCCGGATTTCTTGAGCTGTACGTGACTCCAGATTCCAAAAGTCAAGGATTCCGGATTCCACGAGCAAAACTTTCCCAGATTCCATAATTTGGATCCCGTCACATAGCGCGACATGTGCAAGAAAATATTTATCCTTTTCTTATTGGCTAAGTTCCCTGGCTAATATTAAAGCAGAGATGCCTGTCGATATGTCAATACAATAGGCCCTTTGCAGCTAGCCACTCACGTGGTACAAAACAGCCTAGCTGGAGAGCAGAATTCGCACTGGGACAAGACAAACAAAGAAAATTACCATTTAAATTATGTATGTCTTTTGTTTGTCTAATGTCACTGTCTTGTCCCAGTGTGGCCTTTGCTCTTCAGCGTGGCGGTTTTGTACAGCGCGAATGGCTAGCTGCAAAGGGCCTATTGGCGTTAATCATTAGATATTAACCAAAAAAGGGAAGTAAGCGACGGTGGATCAGTTGTTTCGGGAAGTGCTTAGCTAGATAAAATAGCGAAAGACGAAATAGCTAAACTACTTAGTGCCTGAATAACGTAACTGATCAGAGCAACCGTAGTCAAAAACACCACTCAACCGAAGACAACTTTTATGTTTTATGTATAACACAATTATTTCATTCAGTTTTCATCTGATATGACGGATTCAATGCATACTGGTATCTTGAATAGTGTTATCCCGTTTCCCGTGTGCAAAATTCTTACCAAACATTGAACCTCATCCATTGCTAGCTATTGCTGACTATTACAATGCCCCGAATACAACACAACTAATTGAAATGTGTCCAGAGAGCGTTTGTTTCAACGATTTTTTTCTTAATTATTAAACTAACGAGTCACTTTAAAATAACATATGCCGGCAAAACCCATACTCTCGGCTTAAATAAAATGTTTTGATCCAAAGAAAAAGAGAATCGGCTACGATCGATAACAATGCTGAATTAATAACAGTGCCATGGGCCCTGTCACTGATTCTTTTAAAGTAGAAATAGTCGGAATAATAGCAAACATAAAGTTTGCTTTTTGTTTTCATCCGTCTGAAGCCTTTTGAATTGTAATAGCAAAGGTCGACGCATGAAGAAATATTAATAGGGACCTTAAGATCCGAGGACGGCGACGGCAGAGAAAGCGTCGCTGAAAAAGTGAATTCGCCTTCTTTCAATCTTCATCGCGATTACTCCAAGTCACTAACTTTGTCAAATGTACGCGAACCCTCCTAAAGTCGAATTCCTAAGAACCATATCCAAGTTCAGAAGGAGAGAGGAAATTTCGTCGTCGCTTGTGTACTTCCTCTGTACATCGTGAAATTAGGCATTTTCACGTCGTAGTCGTGCAGTGACGGCAAAGAAATGTACAAAAAAGCGTGATGCACGTGCAAAATTGTTGTTTTGCTAATTAAATCTATTGTTTTTGTGGCGTTCCCGGTTGCCGTCGCCGTCGTCGGATCTTAAGCTCCCTGACCAGGTGTCTTAACAAAAGAAAAGGAAAACCAGACGGTGGCGCCAATTGTTCATGGTTATGGTTGGCTTCATTTCATTCTTAATCAACCACTGAATATCTACTACAGTAACCTATATTTTAGACGATAACTTCGAGTCGTTTTTACTCCCTCAGTAACGTCTGAATCAATCGGTCGTTTCAGATGCCTTCCAGGGACGTCACTACTCCTTTCCTTTAATTCATACAAAGTAAAAGACGATTTTTAATTGGCAAACAAAGAAATATCGTCTGCAAATGTCTACATCATAGAGAATTGCTTTCCTATTTTTGATCGTAATTCATGTTTAAATTTAAACTGTCAAATGCATGCAGTACTCCGTTGTAATCCAATAATCAAACTCGATCGCAATCACGCAATGAAATAAGTCTGAAACGGAACACTTCAAAACACATCAATTTGCTTTAATTGAAAAGAAGCTATATGGTCCTTAACAAAGAAAACAAGAAAGAAAAAGATTCAGATGTTGCTGAGGAAGTAAAAACGACTTGAAGTAATTGTCTGAAATTCAGGCTACTGAATATCCATTACCGCCAAAACACAATAGATCTACTTGAGGACACGTGCTTTTCACAGCGTGGCGCATTTATACACCTATTTCAATTAACGTTGCTTCAGAGAAGAATGTCGCATGATCCATGTTTCATAGCCGGCGGTGCATTATTGTAACATGTCTAGTAAATTATGTGCCTGCAACGAGCCTAAAAACCTAGAGAGCAAACGCTGCTGATGCTTCTATGCAGTGTCAGCAGAACGTTAAGACAATGTATTTTAAAACACTGAATCCTAGGCTTTTAATTTAAGACAGTAATTTGAGGTTATAGGTTTTTCTCTGTGGTAATATGCAAATGCTGCAAATTTTCAACGAGTTGGCTTGGCTGGTGCACGTGGGAATTTTGGATGGAGTTAAAAAAAAAAGAAATTCAAGGCGTTTGTTGAACAACAATAAGTAACTTACCATTACGTGTGTATCTATTTTTGAGGTAATTCTTTTTTTAAAACTGAATAAAAAAAAAAGAATAACGTTGATTTGCGTTATTGAAATAACCAGCATTTTGGCCCATGCAAAAACGCAGCTTAATCAGGCGGTAAAACCCTATTCATTTAATGTTGTTAAAGGAAGAGGCTTCTAATTTTTTACTATATGTGATTTTCAAAAAATGAAATTTTCCAGCTCGCTCATGCTTAGGAATATTAGCGGCCATTTGACTTGAAAGCTCTCTTGAACGCCTTTTCACAAATGGTCTCCATTATTTCAATGAACGTGAACAAGACTAAACTTCCCGCCACAAAAGGGTTCACCATAGTGCACTGCGGGCTATGAAACATGATTCACGGGAGCAACCTTCATTGAAATAGGTGTATACCTTGCTCAAAGCCAAGTTATCATGTTGAGAAAGTTAGAAAGACGAGGACATAATAATATCTTGTTGTTTTGCGCGCAGCAGTATCTCTTACTCAGCCTCGTCCCCAGGGCGCTTTACCCTGGCTTTGGAGGTGAGGCGGTGTCCCCGCGTTTTGGGCATCCCCATTCCCAAATCCCTAGCGTTTTCGGCATCCCCTTCTCATATTACTGCAGCGTTTTGGGCATCCCCCGGTACCCTCCCTGGATGCCCAAATCCCTAGTGTTTTGGTCATCCCTCCAAAAAAATTATGGATTTCGCGGAAAAATCGAAAACGTTTTAGGGATTCCGCTAAATATAGAAAACTTTTCCAGTATCTTAAAAAGAGGGTTTATCCGGAAGGCTTTACAAAACAAGACAAAACGACTTTGCGAAAATTTACCAAACAGTTCTAGTATGACTCAAAATTAGAGTCCTTGTTCTACGTGGCCAAGGACAAGGATGGCACAGCGCTTCGACGACTTGTTATCAGGCGTAGTCAATCGATAGAAATCAATATCGGAAATCAATCGATACACTCGATATCAATTGATATCAATCGCCGATTCCTACCGATTGATATCGGTAATCGATAACAATCGAACTCACAGAAAAAAATTATCGATTTTTATCGATTGGCAAAATTCGATAACAAAAGAGTATTCATTTCAAACATATTACTGAAGACTGGCGTTGCTATCTAGTAAACGAATGTACGAGAAAGGCGCTACTTTGGCCGCAACTTCTTCTTCTTCCTGTATTATGAACTGCGCTGAAGCCGAAGATCGATAAAAAAAAAAACCAAACGTTCCTGTTATTGTTTTTGTTCCTATAGTATTTTTTTGATAATTGTAAACCTATTGCATGCTATGATGATTAAATGACTCAATAAAACCATACAGACAACATTGTGTCGATGATTAACTTGTAAAACGACAACAATCTTTTCCGATAACAATCGATAATAATCGATAACATTCGATAAATCAATCGTTATCGATTTCTATCGGAAATCGACATCAATCGAACTCACAACTGTATTTCTATATCGATTTCTATTGATTGGTATCGGAAATCGATATCAATCTTCGATTGTTATCGATTATCGGTTTATCGATTGACTACGCCTGGTTGTTATCACCGAGGAAGAGTAAGCGAGGGTCTTCGAAGAGTGCTACCCTGCTCTACCCTCTGGACACGCCGTCCGCGATAATACTCTTAGGAAAATCAAAGAGCGTTTTTACTGGCCTGACTACTACAAGGACACGATGGAAATGGTTGGTTACAAATTTTATTTATTGCCAATGCACCCTCTTGATGGTGGTTTTTAAAGTGCCTGCGTTGATAATCGAAAAACATACGCTAAATTTCTTCTGTTTTTAGTGTTCTTTGAAAGGGTGCCAGGAGTCCTTCTTTTAGCTCTCGTTTGTTATTATTTTAAGTGAAGCCAAAGATCAGAAGTTATATTTCTGAAGGGTCAAGATGACAGATTTTTTGTCAGTTAACCCAAGGATCCATTTATGTCACGCCGGCTGTCACGCCCGCTACATCAGAAATACTTTCTTGTGTGCGCCAAGCACAACATCTCTTCACTTTCGGCAGTTCTGGCAATAGGAAATTAAATAAGGGACGGACCGCCAAGCGGCTGTGGAGGCAGGATATTTTCAGTGCATGAATTTTTCGGGGGGGGGGAACATGACTTTTCCTTTTTAGCTCTCACTTCTTGCAGAATTTTATTTTAGACTATGCCTTTCCCTAGCACTTCAGGATGTTTTGGGGGGAATTGTCACCCCACCTCCGGTTATTTCTGATGGTCCGTCCCGTAGGTGCAAGAGGCCTCTGTAATTGTGTGACACCCTTTCGTGTGTCAAATAGCGCTGCGGGGTTAAGTTGTACAGGCCTCAAATATATTCAACACTGCAAAACGCAGTTTTATTCATTTTTGTCTTTTGATTGCTTTGTTTAGTATTCTTGTTTTTGGCTGTTTATTTAGTTCTACTGAATAAAATTGAAGCTTTGCAAACAATGAAGTGTTGTACAGCGAAGCGATGTTGTAAATTTCAGTTTCGTCATGTTTTCAGCCAACGTTTACTGCCTATGCGTTTTTTTTTTCTGCGCAATAAACTCGGCGAAAAGTGTCAGACGATATAATTCTAACATGCATCTTTACTATTTAGCCGTAAATTCGTAATTGACATTCCCGACTTTTCCCCAGTCTGAAATAATGTAGGCAAAGTCGAAGCGATCAGCGTTTTGGGCATCCCCAACTGGGGATGCCCAAAACGCTTGGGATATGGAAATGGGGATGCCCATATCACTGTGACAGCGTGGCGCCCCACCCCCAAAGCCAGGGGAAAGCGCCATGGGGACGTGGTTGATGTCTTACTCTACAAACCACGAAAGAAAAAACAGACTGAAACAAAAAGCGCCAGCTAGTTAAGGACTGATCAAAGTATCTTGGCAAGAGCTTACCTCTATACACTTATCCTTAACACTCAGGTCCAGCCATTGGGTATTCGGGTATACCGGGTATTCGGAGTCTTTTATATTCAGGTATACGGATTTTTGGCATCACGCAGTGCGGATATAAAGTATCTCTTTTTCCTGTCTTTTTTTTTCTTTTCTTTTTTTTTTCGTTTCCTTTTTTTTTTTCGGTATGTCGGTATTCAGACAAGAGTAAAACACTGTATCTGTGTGATAATTGTCAGTAACCTGACCAAAAAGAATTGTTCTCTTCTTACACAATTTCTTACAATTTGCGTGGTATACACTCTCTTAGTATTCCCAGAGTTCAATCGACCAAATATGGTTTACATTCCTTTCACTACTTTGCCAGTAAATATTGAAATTTGCTCCCAGGTACTTAGAACTGCTGAGTCATTACATGTTGTTAAATCAAAAATTAAGAGCATTTGTTTTGATAATAAATGCTGCTCCTTTTGTAATTAGTTTCAATTATCACTAGTTACTGTAGTCACAATGTATATAATATTTTTCTTCTCTACGTTATCTTAAATTTATACATATTACATGTAATCAAATGGTGACGAGTGAAGTTAGGGAATAGTGTCACGCACGTTTTGTCCAAATCCTTATAATTTCCCGAGCCTTTAGGCGAGGGGAATTATTAGGATTTGGAAAAAACGCAAGTGAAATTATTCCCTAATTTCACGAGTATACCATTTGATTACCTATTAATATCATGGGTGACGAATTGCGTCAGCTATCTTTGATTTTTGACATGTTTATCCTGGATCGTATCGATCGAGAACTCCTGCACTCTCTCGAACGTTTAGAGCTTAAATTTGGCTTAAGTTCAGAGTTTTTAGATAAAATACCTTTTAGAATCCTTCTTGATGTGCTCTTTCGTGTGTTTTCTAAAGCGTCTTTTTCTGCCCTGACATCGTCATTCATGACATTTTAAAACTTCGTCGCCATCTTGACATTGAGACGTACGGAAGGGTTGCCATGGCATTTTTGTAATTTCACATGTGAAATTACATATTAACGCTGACGAAATTTTCACGCCAAAATTAAGGAGTAATTCGTCACCTATGATATTAATAGTATTACTTTATTCTAATTACCATTTTCATTTATTTTCTATTTATTTTGCTTTTTCTTCGGAGATATTACATGTAGCATACGTTTATGCTATCTTTTTTAAATTCGAGGTGAAATAAAGTTTTTGATTGATTGATTTATTGATTGTTAGGTAAATGGTATTCTGTTTCAAGACATTGTTACGCCGTATTTCGGGATCAAAGATTTTAAAAAAATTTTAGGTATCATAAGTAGGTTGAGCAAAATCTTCCGAGTGAGCGTAGTGGCTGACGTCTCGACAACCTGTGTGGTGATCATCTTCAGAATCAAATTGAGTTGTATCACGTCAGTTGATCGTAATAAACTTTGGTTGTTAACCTATTGTTGGTTTTCACATGACGTCACTAAAAATCAAACTAAAAAACTATCGATCCTACCGAGATTTTACTTTCACGATGCATTAGAGCAGCTGAAAACTAATTTTCATACAAATTTTCGCTTCAAAAGGGTCTTGGTTTTGTGATAGAGTACGCTTGAATTTCTAAGCTTTTGCGTGACGCGGCATTTACATGACGGCCAAGAGAGTTGTCATGTAGGTTAAAAAACATGACTTATTTCAGGAAATTTTGCTATCTAAACAGTTCATGTATTAGAAAAAGTATTACTTTAATGTTTATGAGTTTCTCGAAGAATAAATTCACGCTTTTGTAGCAAAACTCGGTAACAGAATTTCATTGTCGGGAAATTTCTGTAATCGTCCATCGTTCTGCTAGTGATAAGCTAGGCGTTGATCCACTCGTGTTGCTTGTTTGGGGCCGAGTCTTATTCCGGTCAAAGAGAAAGAAAGAGTGTCTGGCAAGGTTTAAAATCAAAGATTTGTGAACTCGTGTCTGGCAAACTCTCCAGTTGTTTATATGTATACACAGTTATACGCACCTTATAACTTCACCTGCGCTTAACGAGTGTCTTTTGGTCCATAACTTTCAAAACAACGGCTCCACAGAATGTCAATGATAACACGTAACGCAAAAGAGTATGACTGCACAATGAATGTTACAAAATCTATCCTGGCTAGCAAGCGGTCCCTTTGGGATTTTTTGTCTTTACGTCATCCTAACCATTTCGTACTTGCGGGCGCAAACATTAGAAACATCATCATTACCTACCGATTCCTTGCGGTCCCTGTTCAAGTAAATTGAGATTTTTTCTGGCATACTGACTGTATTTCCTCAATATACGAGCGAGTTACTAGGGGGCCTCCTCGGGATTTCGCCTTCTGGGCGCAATCCCTGCGGGGGCAACAATCGGTTGGTCACACAGATTGTGTAGGCTCCCTGTGGGTTCTTAAAGCTCTTGCTAAAATATAATCAAAGCACTCTGTTTTACAAAAAGGGACTAACGTAACGTTTTTGACATTTTGTACAACCTCTGTTTTTGAAAAGCTTGAAAACGAGCCCGACGTTCCTTCGGGAGCTGTTTCATAGAACCTATGAAGTTCACAACTATATTTGAGGGGCTCAAACTATGGTCTCCAATTACCGCAACCTAAAACGAATTTTCTTAAGCGCTCATTTTCTTATCGGGGTGTAATGGCTTGGCCGAATCAACTGTCAAATCAAACACGGGGGATAGAAGATCTTTCTAGGACTTGCGATATCCTAAGATAGAACGTTTTATCTTATTTTTTATTTATGAATTATTTCTTCTTATTTTTGTAGCTAAATATATCTTACTTACATAAAACTAGATAGTTACGCTTATAAAAGTCGATAGGAACAGGTATAAAATTGCAAATCCTAGTGCTAAATTATTGTTAGTTAAACACTAGTTTTAATATTTATAGCTTGTAATTGTTACACGGGAATGTCTGAAAACCAGCTTGCTGAGCCATTTACCGTGTTTAAATAATAAAGTTGATTGAAAGTTGTTGTTCGTAAGATGACTGGTGTAGTAATCTGTCGTTAAGTGTGAGTTTTCTGTAAATTGTCGTTCGTAGTCTGTTAATGTCACGAGTAACTAAGCAGTCTAGAAAAGGTATTTTACCATTTTCCTCGATCTTCTAGCCTGCGTAGCAGGCGCTTAGAAGCAGTGGGCGAAAGCTGTGAAAGAGAGAACGGGCGTACGCGGACAACGTAGTGAAGCTCCTGAAACCGGCACTGAGTTGTATACAATCGAAATTCAGGTCTCGGAGGTCACTTTGGGACTGTGTGGCTCTAATCTCGAAGAAACGTTGGAGTGTTCAAACGGTTTTCACGATGGAAAGAATTGACATCAGATACGCATTAGCAGAAGTGGCGAGAGACAAAAGATTTATCGAATCGTTGCAATGAAGATCAGAGGAAATATTCTTTGCTCAGGAGAACTTGGCGGCTTGTGTTGTCGATGGAACGCATACCACCAAAACTTGGACATGATTAATGAAATGAAAGACTTACTAGGGGCATGCATTTGAAAAAACATTTCACTATTGTATCATTCGCCGTTCGAAGGCGACCTGAGGTCTGTTGTTTCTGTCTCGTTACTGCAGTAGAAAACGTCGGTGCAGTTTGTGTTCTGAAGTTTAGGTCCGCTTAGTAAGACATGCTCCAAAAACCGCTGCCACTTAGCGCATTAAGAGCAATGGTCATTTTCCACGTACGCTGTGAGCGTTGGTGTCTGTACAGTTGTGGCTAGGTAAGCTCAGAGAACAATATTTTTAGTTTTTTTTTTTTATATAATACACAGCATGCATTCTTTAAAAGATACCCAGTTTTGACTTTGTTATTTCCTATTTATTGTGCCCGTGGTTAAAAACGATTTAAAGCTCAATAATCACATAACCCAGCTGATCTTTATAGCAGATATATTTAGACCGAAGATAAAATGTTCAACGCTTTTTGGCGGCACGCTTTAGTCTGCGAGGTCAGTCGTTTTCTGTCAGAAATTTGACAGATCACGCAACGGCTACCAGGTAATTAGGTTGGGGGCCTGAAACGATTTCGTGGGCCTTCCGTGCAGGTGCTCCCTCTCCCCTCGCGTGTCTCCTTCTCGCGCACCCGTTTTTTCTTGTGCCCACTACTTCCAAGCGCCTGCTACACGGGCTATCGATCTTCTTGGTACTTTAACTGTATGTCAGTCCCCTTTCTGTCTGTTAAGGGGGTTCGTGAAAATCGTCGACTTCGTCTTGTCAGTGCACAGCGCTAAATGTTTCGGCGTGTAGAAGTAGCTAGGGCTTGTTCCTGATTTGTGTAGGAGCTTCTCGTAAGGTCTCTCCTAATTGGTCGCAGGAAAAGATGACATGTCATTCTTCCAATTGTTTTAGTTGTTTGGAGTGAGGGATCAAAACGCACCATAACACTGATTTCAGCTACAAGCAGATGCTCAACAGACTGCAAAGCCCATATAGCTGACTCGTGTAACTGTTTGCAGTGTTTGCGGTTGTTCTGAATTAAAGTACATTGAAGTTAAGCAGAGGCTGAATAGGTCGATAATGTCGTCTGTAGTGTAGTGGCAGTACAACAGTAGAGTTTTTGATAGCGTTCTCAGTGGAGTTTAGAGCCAGTTGAGTTGACGTGGAATATTGGTGGACAGCCAGTGAAAAGACTTCCTGATTCAAACCTTCCACAAAGCATAGTGATACGATATAACAACACTTCAGAATTTAGTAAATATTTAGCTAATATTTTCAACTCATACTCTTTGATAAAGGCGACAAGGAATAGCAAATATGTAACTTTGATCAGTTGACTTTTAACTAAAAGCCTCACAGAGATCGAAGTGCATACTCTCAGTACTTTAAATCACGACAAGTAAAACTATAATCATAAGGCCAGAGAAAGGAAGACAAAGTTCGATGGTCCCAAAACCAACAATATCAAAGTTCTTGCTCCCACCTGTTCAACGACTCTTTTAAAAACCAGCAAACAAAGTATAAAAACTTGTGAAAAATGTTGCTCTGCCTTCAGACCCAAGAACCCACATACAAGGCCCCGTGGACATGAACGGCGCATGGTCCGATAGGTGTCATTATGACTTACGGTTACGTGCATGGCATTCCATTTCGTTCCCACGCGACAAGTAATTTTCTTTGCCATTTTTATTTCCTATTGTTCATTTTTTTTTTAAATTTCGTTTAGTCCAATCGAGTTCACTTGATCACTCTTCACTGATCCGGTGCTGGCTATTGTTCTCTGTCTGGTTTTAATTTTGTCAGTGTTTTGTGTATATGTTCGGTAGCGTTCACCAAAGAACACTTTCTGTTAGCTGTTCCACAGGCGGCCCAAACTCATTACATGAACGCGGACGTGACTCTTGCTTGCGAGCGGTGTTGTGTTACAAACGGTTATTTACAAAGGCTTGTATGGGATCGATCGGTTTTTCTTAAAAGAGATAAAAAATGTTATGTTTTTAAATAAAATCGACGTACCTTATTGCCTTGTTGTATTCTTTGCTGTTTGCCCGCGTCTTAGGCCGTTTTGAAGCGTTTTCGGCGAGTTAGCGCTATTTTGGTGTTCCACTGCTAAAAGAAAGACAAGGCAGAACAGTGATTCCCGAAGTGTCCGTCGCTCGAGGCGAATAATTCCACTGGAAAATTACCCCCGGCCTCAATTCCTTCAGAAATTCAAAGCAGAGATGTTGCAGTTCCATGTCCATTGACTCGATTCGCAATTCCTTCCACAGATCGTTCACTAGCGATGCTTTCATCTCTTGCTCGATCGGCTTCACGATTTCAAAATAGGCTCGTCCAAACTGCCGTGGACCCATTCACCGATCGCATAGTATGTCGGGTAACTAAAATAAGCCCAATGAGGGTAGCCAGCGGGGCTGACGGGTTTGTTTGTTTGTCGACTACGGGCCGCTGTCTACCCTCGCCGGGCTTATTTTAGTTACCCGACATACTATGCGATCGGTGAACGGGTCCACGGCAGTTTGGACGAGCCTATTTTGAAATCGTGAAGCCGATCGAGCAAGAGATGAAAGCATCGCTAGTGAACGATCTGTGGAAGGAATTGCGAATCGAGTCAATGGACACGGAACTGCAACATCTCTGCTTTGAATTTCTGAAGGAATTGAGGCCGGGGGTAATTTTCCAGTGGAATTATTCGCCTCGAGCGACGGACACTTCGGGAATCACTGTTCTGCCTTGTCTTTCTTTTAGCAGTGGAACACCAAAATAGCGCTAACTCGCCGAAAACGCTTCAAAACGGCCTGAGACGCGGGCAAACAACAAAGAATACAACAAGGCAATAAGGTACGTCGATTTTATTTAAAAACATAACGTTTTTTATCTCTTTAAAGAAAAACCGATAGATCCCATACAAGCCTTTGTAAATAACCGTTTGTAACACAACACCGCTCGCAAGCAAGAGTCACGTCCGCGTTCATGTAATGAGTTTGGGCCGCCTGTGGCTGTTCAAAAGTGGTAGTTGATAATACGTTCGATATTATTATAGATGTATAACAAATTTATTTTATTTGATACCCTATGAAACAAAAATTAGGGCCCCGATCAACGTTGATCACTCGGCGTTGTCTACCGTTGTCCATAACGACCTTAACCTGAAAAGCTTTGCTCTCAAACCTATTTTCTTTTTCTTCTGATATTTAAAATGAAGAACTGAAATGTTCCATCCATGTTCAATGTTCCGTTACTCTATCTTATTTTCCTAACATGACCGCCAAAAACAAGCTATACACTGTTGTCAACTGCTCAATTCTCTATTTTCCAATTTCCCATAATACACTCTGTTTGCCCCCCAAATTTTGCATAAACCATTGTTTTTAAATACTCCTGGGAGTATTGCATTTTCCCAAGAGCATTTTAAGACAATAAGTTATGCAAAATTTGGGGGGCAGACAGAGTGTATTATGGGGAATTGGAAAATAGTCAATATTATTCCTTGTTCTTTTTAAATATGCGAATCAAATCCCTTTCCCCTTGGATGTTGACAGACTTGTCCGTCAATGAAAGAAACCAGTGGCGAGGGGATTCCCCCACTTTTTCTATAAGATGTCGTCATTCTTCGTCATTCTCTGCTTGCTGCGAATACGTGTGTGGTTGCATGAGGCGCACATGACAGCCGGACATTTGACGTAAAGGAAATTTCCGAGCCGGAATAGTTTATATTGAATGAATGAGTTATGAAATAAATGCTGCACATCACGAAATCTCGATAACTGTACTGTTTGCGCGTTTCCTCTGAAAACATTATATCAGGGTCGTGTTCTAAGAATAAAGACGAAATGAATAAAGCTGGGAAGTGGTTTTAGTCACATCCCAAAAGCGGGGCTTATAAAAGATAACCAAGAATCCTACTCTAAAGAAACGCTGTAGTCAAGACGGATGACGTCGGTGACTCAAATTTTATTTAATTGTCCTGTCAGTTTATCTACCCTAGGAACAGAAACGTTTATCGAACCCTCTTTGTAAATCATAGCCTGCACATGGACTTCGCCAAAAACGATCCATAATCATTTTGTTCGTCAGGTGTCAAAACTGTGTCAAAGAGTACAAATACCTTGAGCGAGCTCACTCGATCTAGCTGTCCATTTACACACACACACATGGCCCATTTGAGGTTACAGGATATACTCAAATGTAGTCCTCGGCCATGCTTTCCTGTCAGGGGACAACCAAAGAAACTATTCAACAATAAATGGGGTCAGTTAAAATAGCATCGGTTAAACACTTGCAGTAGTCCCGCATTGGTCCTGCCGCCGAAACACTGCTAACGTTATCGAAATACTAGAGGATGTTATTTTTAAACCTCTTCCTTCCAAAATTGTTTTTGAAAGTATGGCTGAGTTAATCTAATTTTCTGCTGGCATCAAAAGGAAATCATATTAATATGCATCACATTTGGGAGACCCACTGATTCCGCCGCGGTCCATAGTCGGGCCATGTGCATGTTTCGTTTGATAACCTGTATTTGAAAACAAATTCACAAAACCTTTGGTTACCTTTGGTCAGCTTTGAGTTCTCGTTTATCCTACTCCATACTTAGAAACTGTCTTTGTTTATAAACTTACCTTTACACACTAGGTAATATTTGGTTCCAGCAGATAAGGTAACGTTGCAGTCAAAAGACGATAATATGAATACTACAGTTGTGTAGAGTAGCACACTTTTTCAAGGCATCCTAAATGTGCAAACGAAGCAAAAACCCGCGCAGTCGTGTGTCAACAGCACGTTTCATCATGAGAGGGCACTGAGACCCAGTAGGAGCTTACAGTCTCGAGTTGGGCTGCTCTGTTCGAAATTCCTGACCACTATGCTACATAACCTGATTAACCTGAACCTTTTGAAAACCGGATTCACGATTTCAGGTAACTTTTTAGAAAATCTTTCCAGAGTCTATCAATAGAAGTAACTCTTGCAGCACTTAAGCCGTAATAAACAGGGTTCAAAGCTAGCGACTAACTGGTCGCATATGCTACTTGATTTTTGGTTGGGCGCCTAAAAATTCATGTGCAATCGCACCTGTGTTCCATAAAACCCAAAGCACAGTTCGACTGACTCACTTCCGACTATACTTACGAACTGGAACTAGAAAGACGGTCTATGTTTAATTGGTTTTTTCTCCCAATGGATTCTAAGAACTCGAATGTTCTTTTTCGTTTCGATGTTTTAATTCATCCCAGACTCTTCTGTTTTGTAATAAACACCGCTGACACATGCAAATATCTGCTTCGAACGAAACAAATGCTTTTTGCGCAATAGACGATCATGTCGAACGTTCAGTTTTAAGGTCAATGAAAACAAAAACAGTGCGGATTAAGAGCCTTTTATTCCAGGTAAGAAAGTTCTTAAGTCATATCCCATTGCGCATTTACCAAATTCATTTAAGATTAATTTTCAGTCTCGCTCGACACACTCATTGTTGTCAGTTTTGAATTGTTTTTCAAGTGTAAGTTTTCTTTAGTCACAACTGTGTACTGTCAAAAAGAGAAATTAGTATTAAAAATCACAACGGTATTACTGCGTAGCAAATCAGCTGTGTTTTATCAACCACAGGACTGAAGTAAAAGTAACAAACTGAAGAAGACAAAGAAAAGTGGCACCGTTAAGCTTTTTACTTTTTCTGTTGAAATAGATGCTCCCAACATTGAAAGCTCTGCTCCTAAATTTTCAGCTGTGCGCCTAAAATTTCGGCAGTGCGCATAAAAATTTACATCTGGTAGCGCAAGTGCTCCCAAACTCAAATTTAAACTTTGAGCCCTGAATAAAGTCATAAAACAGGCCTTATCACGGTTTTGAAAGCCATCTTGACGAGTAGGCGACCGCGTGAGAAATTACAGTGTTTGTATGAGAATTATGTAATGTCGAATAATTTCCGTAAAACCGCTGTTCCGAAAAACAAAAATGAATTGTAAACTAAAGCTACCCAGCAAAGGATTTACTAGCAAAATTCTTTTAAAAAAAAATTCTCTAGACGCTTGCTTTAGTTTTTCCATTGCGGATTTGTCTGCAATATTTCCCAGGAAATCTTAGTCGGCAGGACGAGAAAAATTTTAATTTTACAAACAAATGTATAGAAAATTTTCAAAAGAGGTACTAGTGCATGTGGCTGCATGTATAGCCTGCGCGCAGACGAAATTAAACTCTGGTTAACTCTGTCTGCGAAACAGCGCCGAGATCCTTGTTCTGGACCTCCAGCTGTGTACCCAGATTTGTGTACGCGCCACACATGCGATTTGTGTACGCACTTCCGGTAATTCGTTGAGTCCGTTGGGGGTTCAGAACAAGGATCTCTGCGCTGCTTCGCAGACGGTACTAATCAGAGTTTAGTTATCGTCTGCACGCAGGCTACTGCATGTAACGCCCTCAAATTTTTTCAGTGGAATCGTTAGGAGTGAAGCCTTACAGTTCAGTTTTTTTTCAGATCAGCCGTTCTACGGAAATTATTCGACATTAGATTCTCATACAAACACTGAAATTTCTCACGCGGTCGCTTACTCGTTAAGATAGTTTCCAGTCTACCAACAACCTAATTGCCCGTGTCGAGAAGCTAGTACCAACATAATTACGTCAAACGTTTTCCCACAAAAGCAGCGCCTTATTTTTAGCCCGGTAGTCCAACATGTTCATTACGTTTGGTCCAATCCATACTTCAGTCATGGCTATTTTTTTAGTGTATTCCTGACGTTTGGGAAGTTGATCGTCATGAGTGTGACATTCTTTTTTTAATAACAGTATATTTTAGTTTTGAAATTTGCGAAATTTTAAGAATATTTTGAGATTAAACCTCGCAGGCTGAGAGTTGAAAAGGATATTATTTTGTGTGTTGAAAATCTGTAAATACAATACAATTAGAGCGATTTTCGTATGACCTAGAAAAATGGTTTCGGTAAGTGTTCGTTATTTGTTTGATCAGCCAAAGGATGAAAAGACGAAAACGCCGCTACTTCGTTTTCCCGCCAAAGAAAACCCTAATATTGATGGAGAAGGCATTGTTCGATTGGCTGATTGACTGTTGAAGTATGACGTCAAAGCGAAGTATATCGATTGATTTCTAGAAAGTTCTCGGGCATGAAGTTTTTTCACCAGAGCTTTAATTTCGCTTAACCAACCACAAGCCACGCGCGTTCGTATCCGTTCGATAAACCAATCAAATTGCTCTATTTCCGTTCGCTTGTTGTTTCTGTTTTGTTCGCGCGGTTTTCATTTCAAGGTCATACGAAAATCACTCTATATGCTTTTAACTTTTTCCATTCTCTAAACAGCAAAACTAGCCAACAAAACGAAAAAAAAATCTGCACTAACTATAACCGATACCCCAATACATTCTGAAACGGAAATACATGTCATAAGCTCAGTATAATTTAAGAATGACACTAGGATATTTTCATCCTAAAATAGGCAGGAAAATACGAATATTTAGCCTCTGCGGGAACAACATCCAAAACTCTCTGGAATTTGTCCCTTTTATAATTCTCGCTAAGTGAGGAATCTAGGCAGTTATTTTACAACACACGTTATCGCTATCGCTGTTACTTATTATGCAATCAGTGATTGGTGCGACCTTGGCTTTCCTAAGAAAGGAGACGAAAGACCCTCCTTTCCTTCCGGTCCATCTCCCAAGAATATTTCTTTGGCAATTTTCTGATGCGTGAAAACATAGTGCTGAAAGGCAAACGACATTTCCTGCCGCAACGTTAAGGGCAAAAAAGCAAAGCCTGAATTAAGTGACATAAATTAAAGTCTTCAAGTAAAAAAACGTTAGCAAATGGCACACAACTTACGATCAAAAGTGTGCGAAGATTGTGGTAATCCTGTAGTAATCGGTTTTTGTTTCCTTTATTTTTCTACAAGTACTCCGGCTCCAAGTTCAAGAGTTCCAATCACCGTTGCAAAGCATTATAAATTTTATTGAGCGTTGAACAGCGGAATTTTTAAGAATGTCTATATAGGAGTGTAAAAAGTAACACAAATAGCGCAGAATTCCGAATATATATTCATTGGGCGTTCTAGGCATTTTTTGGCCGTCTTAGAATCATTCCAGCGAGTTTTCGTCCCACTGTTGATTTTTTTTATCTACCCGTTTTTGTATCCCATCTTGGGTTTTAATGATCATTGCATCACAATTGTGGGGTAACTGGGCGAGCATTTAATGTCGCACTGCCATACTTACTGCGCACCAGAGGGTTAAAGTGAGCGCTTTTGGTCAGTTCTGTTGCTATCCCTATTACTCACCCCTTTAATACCTTTTTGAAGACCACGAGTTGGTCTTTCAGGGTTACTTTTCGTACTTTTTGAGGTTACTGAAAAAACTGGCGACTTTTTTAAAGCAATGAAAGCGGCATAAAATATTAAAACTTTGATAAGTGACATTGGTACTGTGAACTAGTAACATAAGCTACTCGCTTTGTGGTAAATTATTGACTAAAATAGAGTACATTGTATAGAGAGAATTTCTACTTACTGTTAAGCCTTGCGCGCGCCAGCGTAGCCCCATAGCTAAGAAAATTTGGTAAACTATCCATCCGAGAAATTTTGGCAGTGACGTAAGCGTACTCCGTCCGTCAGTACACTCTTTTGAGGGGAAGGGAATCAGGTGTCAGCCCGTCGGAAGGAGGAGTATGTATGTTATATTTTCTTGGCGCGAAATCGTGCGATCCGTGCGATGCATTTGTGCAACCGCGTTTTTCTTGACGGAAATCACTCTAGATATGACGTGGCCATTGTCGTTCCGTTCACAAACTTGTTTTCTTTATTTCATAACATAAGGATTTTGTGATCTTAGATCTCAGTTTCCAGTAAACTGTTTCGAAAAAAATTGTTATGGCAACAAACAATAGCGGATTGAATTAAACCTCTGATTTGCTTATAACTGAAGAGCGACGGGGAAGAGAAAGTAGAGAAAGGTAGAGTGCAAGAATTAACAGGCCAGAAGCTAGCCAAGTGGATTCCTGTGGAACATTTATGCAGCATCTGGATACTTGTTTACGGATATCTGAAGCTGACAGAGGTTTGTGTCACAATGTTTATCACCGCTCAGCTGTGTTTTATTTTTGATTAATAAAGGAAATAAAAATTGCTATTTGCAGTCTTGCTTTTTCTTTTCGCCACTTTCGAGCTGTTTTTCAGACACTCTTTTTACTATTTTTTTCTTTGCGTAATACAAGATAAAAAACGGTACTTTACGTGCTTATTATGTGACTCAAAACTGAAATGAAAGTTTAATATCAGTGATATGATAAGTTGCTTTTTTGGTCCGTGAACCGTGCCAGAGACCACCTCCCCCCGTCCCTTGCACGACCCTCCTTATAAAATAGAGGTGGTGTAGGTGGACAAATTGGTCATTTTGCATGAGAAAAATTTGTTTTCCACGCCTAATCTAATGTGGGCAAAGGTACATGATTGTTATTTATTGGGTGTAAGATTTTAGATGTTGTTTCATTCTTGCACTTTGCAAATTATTCTTTCTCCAAAATCACACAGCCCCACCCTTGAAAGTCATATGGATTTCCCCAGTTTAATAACTGATTTGTTGATTACAAATTTATAGTTTGATTTACATTAAAAGTTTATAGCGCTAGCTGGAGCTACGCATTTTTCCCTGGCTAAATCTATGTATTAGTTGTTGTTATTATGATCGTTGGCCTTCGCTTCTCTACAGATTTTACAACAGTTTTGCTTATATTAGATTGACCTTATACCCCAAAGGCTACGCCACAGCATTGATTGTAGGCCTTTATAAACGATACTAGCATTTTAGTGGAATTTTTTCGGGAAAACTGATTAGGGTTTTTTGTTGCAGAAAATAAAAATTGAAACATTTGTAAGAGATATGACGACTTCAAATTTAGATACTTCAAAAAGCCATATTTAAGAACCTGGACTTGACGATCTTGTTTTTTCTCATCAAATTGTTGTTGTTGTTGTTGTTTTGTTTGTTTGTTTGTTTTTTCAAGTGCAAGCATCTGTTTATAGATTATTCGAGCCCTCTCTAGAAAGCGCACGGCTTTTATTTTTGATGGCGTGACAGTGAAAACTAGCAATTACCTCAACCAATGAGCATTAATAATAATCATCATCATCATCATCATCATCGTCATCATCATTATTTCAATTAATGATTATTATAAGGAGATGATTCATTGCCAATGTAACGACACACTTAGTAGAGGGAACCTCTACCAACTATGGCTGTTGTCACATCTGGGCAGCTAACTATAGTTAAGACGGGGATAACTATAGTTAGCTATTTCGGTAATGTGACCGCTTCTCTGTTCGCTCTAACTATAGTTTGAAAATTTACGCCTTGGTGATTCAAAACAATACAGACTAACTATAGTTATACCCAAGTAAGGTTCGTGGGTTAGTCTTAAGTTTACAAACAAACAACCAATCAGAATGTGACACTTCTTCTCGCACGTGCGAGATGAGCATATATAAATATGCAAAATAAAAACCAAGCATGAAGCGAGGGGGAAACCAAAAACAACAAACAAAAAATTTACATAGGCTAATTAGAACTAAGTGTTGTTAACTGCGTGGTGTGACCGCAATGTCGACCGAAAGCACTAACTACAGTTAGGTATGACGTCACGTAACTTGACACTAACTTAAGTTAAACTTTAGTTACGTCGTAGATGTGACCGCAGCCATTATATGCTAATGATTATAGTGATTATAGTAATGATAAAGTACTTATTTTGATAATTTTTTTAGGTAAATCCCTTAACTTAAATGATTTCTAGTTTTGGGGTTTCCTTACCTCAGCGTATATTCTGTCTCAACTGTCTATCAGTTACCGTCAAAGGATCCGTTCTGTTGAGTACAAGCCGTGTACGAGTATGCAAACCAAGGACTTTGCCTTTAATAGCGCAATTGTTGGGTTTGTTATTAACTGGGGAAAAAAGTACGGAAAGAAAGAAGACATTCAATATAGAACGTGAAATTTCTCAACATTATCAGTGTGTCTTATGATCAGGAGGTCAAAAATGTATTAGTCTGTCGAGGTCATTTCACTATTATATGGCAAACTGCATGCGAAAGTGTTTCCCGCAGTATAGTTCAGATCTAAATGGAACGGAAATTATCAACATTCAGGGAGATTCGACCTCTGTTGGGAATATATGAGTATAAAGTTTCTATTAAATGTTGAAATACAGGATTTTAAAAATCACAGACAATTATGCAACCCGACTATGGTTCAGTAAAAAATTAAGGTCAAGTCTAAGAAAGGGAATCAAAACGAGGCTTTTTCACTGAGTCGTGATGCCTTAGGCTTTTGGGTACGGGAGGGTCTCAATTGGGTGGTAGTTTTGACAGTTAACGGTCAATTTTTTTCCAGTTTTGTCGGGTGACGGTTAACTTTTGTAGCTTTTGAGTTAAAGAATTATAAACTTCTGCATAAATTAATATAAACTGTAGTGTTTTGGAGGGTGTCTGTAAGGTCTTGTAATGTCTAGAGAGTGTTTTTAATAAAATGGGAACTCTTTTTTTTCCAGTTTAGAGTTTCTTCAACATTGTATGTATGTGCAAGCACGGCAGCAGATTACAAACATGTACACTGAAGCCCAACGAAATGATTGCAACGCAGTTACGCGCAACTTCTGCAATACCAGTTTTAGGAACTTATATTGTGTAAAATTCTACATCTAGCCTCCCACGCGGACGTTGTTAGGGATTCGTCTGCGTGGGAGGCTAAACCTACATATTCTAACGATGTTGTACCTTTTGTTGTCACATACAATCGGAAATCAATCGAAGTAACAGAAAAAAAATAATTTATCGATTATTATCGATAAACAAAATCGAGAACAGGAATAGTTAGTAATCGATAACAAGCAATAATCTTGAAGTGAGTATTCTGAACATGACGATGCTATTTGGCAAGCAACATCCATAAGACCGGCTTTAACTCTTAAACATATATGATTTTTGATGGCTTCAACAACAGCACGCAACAACACGCAACAACATGCAACAGGGTATGCAAACGGACGCAACATGTACATCCAAAAATGTTGGGAGTTGTTGGCCAACAATGTTGCGTCAGTTTGCACGGGGATTAGCTATTCGGTATTCGACGAGCTTCATTGTTTTAAGAAGCCATAAAGAAACCTTGAAACCCTCTCCCTCTAAGAAACGTTTTGCTGAGTTGATATTCATAGTACTTTAGCAATTTGTTTATTTTGCACCAGATGTCTGAAGGAAAGACAAAGAAAAGTGAATCTACATTTGTATGAGGATCGACTGCTCAGCTATGTACAGCGTTTCCCATTTTCATTAATGTACAGCAATACCCAATTTCGCACAAAAAATAGTCTTAATTTAGGATTAAAACAGTAGATTGTCGATACGGTTACACTGGACCATTCAAAATATATCTCATGCATGTTAAACGTGCCTATGTTTTGCTTCGGTAGATCTTTGCATATCCATTCAATCCTGACGTAGTTCTTTCTTAAGGTGGCTCGATACAGTTTTTCAAGGCCAATACCTCCCAAGTTTGAGCATAAACTACGTCGCCATAAACAAAGTTTTGGAAACATTGCCACCACAGTTGTATTAGATAAAGATGAAAATTTGTTATGATCAGGATTGCAATGATAGCAACGAAATGACGCCAATATTTTGGTAGAAATTTTGTGTTTACAAATGTGAGCCTCTCCGTTATTCAGGGTATTGTCTGAAAGTTTCATATTTTCGCGCATAACAATAGCTAGCATTTTTGCATATGTCAAATGCATTGTTAGTTACTGTTGTTCACGTAAAATTAAACTTGGAGACAATGCCTAGAATAATGAGAGGCTTTCACTTGTAATAACGAAACTTCCGATAAAAAGGTAACGAATTGTAGCCCTTATTTTACTGCCTTACAATGTATCAATAATCTTGAAACTAAAAGGTCATATAAAGGAAAGGTTTATCTCAAGAATCTTAAATTTTTAAAAAAATCTATCGACCGGTTTAAAAACTATTCGCTAATTTGTTAAAGAAGACCAAAATGTTTACAAAACCGCTAACAAGAGTGCTTCGATACATGGTAATAAAACCCTTCTTTACAGCAATCCGCTGGAGCTATCTCCATGATCTTTCACACACCTTTTTAAAAAGATTGAAACTACTATGAGGTGGAATCGGATGTAAAAAGCGCTTCATTTCCTACAGATAACGGCCAAACAACAATATTGTCCGTTTTTACCGTGTTTCTAACCACAAAAACTTCATCCCAAAATATCTCCATAACGCCCTTACAGATTTCCCCTAAACTTCACGAACATCGAGGCCGCTATTGGAGGAAAAAGCTCTCGTGAACGATTTTGAAGTACAGTTCCCAGTGCCGAGATATACTGCTGCAAGTAAAATAGGTAATAGCACCATTTCGTTGCTGTGACAACTCCGATGCCGTTCCAACCCTGATCATAACAAATTTTCATCTTTATCTAATACAACTGTGGTGGCAATTTTTCCAAAACTTCGTTTATGGCGACGTAGTTTATGCTCAAACTTGGGAGGTATTGGCCCTGAAAAACTGTATCGAGCCACCTTAATACGACTTACTGAAATTATAATATATAACAATTATTCACCAAAGTGGAGGTGGCTAGTGGTAAGACTTTATCCGAGTCGCGAAGCGGCGAGGTATATCATCGACCACTAACCATCGACACCGAGGTGAATAATTGTTTTTAGTATATACACACTCAGTGATCTTGGTGATTTAAGTAATCTGATTGGTTCGCTATCTCGGACTATTCAACAACATTCACCTCCTAGTGGGTGGATAATGTGTGAGCTCGTTTTTTTTCCCATTTTCTTACAGAAAGATCTTTTATAAGTCGACAAAATCCTAGGGTTGACTTTTTTTTCAGTGAATAAAAGACTTCGAAGGATTCAAAACGGCGTTTTTCCACTTACTGTTGTTGATTTTTGCGGTCGATGGATTGTTTACAACTCCCGTTTATTCGCCTAGAAGAGGCCGTTTTGTGAACTCAGCGTTTCCTAACAAGAAAAATTTGGCCCAACAACGAACTTTATTATGGCAAACAAATTTGAAAGCAAATGCTTGCAGAAATTCTACGTTTCAAGTAAACACGAGAAAGAATGATACATCACGACGACGTCTTATCTCGAGGAACCGAATCGCCATTTTTGTCAGCACTTCATGCGAAACAAACCTTTCCGGCTATAAACTTGGCGAGTCAACTGAATACAGTAAAGCTCTCCTTTTCTTCTCAGGTAAGGAAACAATTCAAACTTTTAGCGGTTCGAAGTCAATACGATGTTGTTTGCGAAGTGATAAGCTTGTGAATTGACATGTTTGAAAATTCTTCAAAGATCTATTTTTACACTGTCGCGTGTCTGATCTGTCAATCAAATCGTACTTTTTAATGGTTTCCTCTCTGATTTTGTTGAGATCACTTCGTGTGTATATACTAAAATAATTATTCTTTTCAATCTCGGTGAATAGTAGCTTTAGGAATATTTACCTTGCCACTTCGTGGCTCGGTAAATATTTTGCCACTATTCACCTCGATTTCAAAGAATAATTGTTAATTAGTATATTTAACAATTATTCGCCGAAGGCGAAGTTAATATTGTTGAATAATCCCCGAGACGAAGTCGAGGGGATTATTCAACAATATTAACTGAGCCTGAGGTGAATAATTGTTTTAGTATATTCACACGAAGTGATCTCAACAGAATCAGAAAGGAAACCATTAAAAAACGATTAGTTTGATTGACGGGTGAAAATTCATGCGTGAACACGAAGCCGTAAACAGTGGATGCGCAAAAGTTAGATCTTTACAGTATCTTCAAACATGGCAAATGATAGTTTTAATCCTTTTGTATCGAGTTTTGTAAGCTTTAGCATCAACGGTTTAAAAGAAAACGCCGAAAATTTAAATTACTACCCAATTCTGAGAAGAAAAGTATCTAGAGCTTTATTTGTTTCTGTCAACTCACCGTGAATGAGAAAGTTTTCTTCGTCGCTTCTTGCAAATGCTGTCAACAGCGGCTGCGATCAAGGTGAGCGTTGTTTATCTCCAAAGTTCTTTGCCTTGTTAACTTGCTGGCAGGTACAATTTTCGAAAATATTTGCCTTCTTCTCTTCTCCATAAATTAACTTCTATTTATAGGCAAAATTGGTCTTGCGAGAAAATCCCGCAATCACAAAACAGTGACAAAGCGACCTCGTTTTCCTCTGTAGTGGTAAACATAGCTTCGAGCGTACAAAAAGTCAGCTAAAGTAAACCACTTCACAATAAATCACGCTGTTTAAACACCATGAAGTCTTTTCTTGCCTTCAAAGTCATCAGCACTTGGATATTCGTGTATTTTCAAAAAGGTTTTACTTTGAAACTTTGGCAAAATACCCAGTTCACGACAGCGATTTTGCTCGGCTTTATATTCACCGCCTAGCGCGGTGAATATAACGTCATAGTCCGAGATAGCTAACCAATCAGATTGCTTGAATTACCAAGATCACTGAGTGTGTATATACTAAACTAAAATAGTGGATAGTGTTTTTCGCGCGCTCTGATTGGCTACTCAATCAGTGAATATCCTGCACTATTTACTGATTCACCTCCAGTTCCTCCGAGCGAGCGTCGCCAAACTCGGGTAAGTTGCGAGCAAAATGCCTTCCTGGTTTCCTGCCGTAACAAACAAGGAAATTTCACAAATAATCAAGGCAGCTGTTCCCGAAATACACGAAGAAGGTGATAAAGTTCGGTTTGGAAGTTTTAACAGGTAAAGCTTTGTCTTTTTGGCTTGAATTTAGCGATGAAACCGGTGAAAAAGTTTTTGTTTACAAATGCAAATTAAGCTTGAGTCTTGCATTACTTTATTGAGTTGACTTGTTCATAAATAAGCTCAAAACTAAATTAAATAATCTTTTTTACAGAATGATTTTAAATACAAAAAGAATTCACAACTCCTTTTGAAGAAATTTCCCTGCAAGAGCTACAAAAATGCCTTCAAAAGTTTTATTTGTGGGCAAGAAAAAAGCGACGGCTTTTTGTCATCATTTTTGTGCTCAATTATCTCACTGTTTTAGTATATACTAATAGATTTAGCCAGAAAAGCGAGGCTCTCGATAATATTTAAAGTTTGTTCAAACAAAATATAAAATTGTGTAATGCTAAGCGGCGAAGGCAACGCCGGAGAATGGTGAAAAACAACAATAGGTCTAATTAGCAAAAAGCAACTTTGCCCGCGCAGCACACTTTTTTTGTACATTTCTTTGCCGTTGTTTTGCGCGACTACAACGTGAAACTTCCAGAAACCTCTTCGTTACACGCATCCTCGGAGACCCAGGGGCAGTCAGTCGGGTCAGGAGAAAGGGCGCGACGAAAGCCTTTTCAAGTACGGGCGAACCTGGGTACCGACTCTCACCGAACTATTTCCAAAAATTCAAGCGGCTGCCTGCTCCTTATTGGGCACAAAAAATGCTTTGTATTATTGTGCCCAATCGGCCAACAGTTTCTCCCGAGTCCTTTTCGTGAGTTCGTACACGACGGCTATTGTTTCGATCACGGCTTGTCTGGCTCATGCACAGGTAACCCAGGCTCTGTGATGGTACCAGAGTACAGTTCCAGTAAAATTACAGTGTTTGTATGGGGTTAAAATAAGATCCTAAAATTTCTAGGAAATACTAAATACTGAAGATCAATGAAACTTACTCTGCAGTTAGTTGTTGTTGTCCTTAATGCTCCAACGAAGTTTCGTGATAATTTGTTCAAATTCACTCTATTTACAATAATAATACAAGGTAGGAGACACGAGATGCCATCTTGGCCGCCATGCTCTCATTCAACACAACTTTTTCCACGAAGTTCGAACTCCAACAGAAAATAAACATGCCATGATCGTAGTAATAGGATAGCAGCAGATATAGAAACCAATGAAGCTTTCCCAGATAGAAAAACGAATCCCGGAGACTTTGACAAACTTGAAGGATGTAATCCAAAGTAGCCGGGCTAGATCAACGCGCGAACAAGAAAATGAGGCCTAGGCACTGTACAAAAAAATCCATCCCGGGTGTCCTGAGTTGACCTTTCTAGGGACCGATACATAGCTTTACCAAAGTGAGCCCACCCTGCAGGAAATACATTTGCTCGAGGGCTATTGTTCACTTGAGACAAACGCGACTGGCCCAAGCAAACTGCATGTTCCAGTGCACGCGAGAAAATAAGAAAAAAAGCACAATTTGTGTTTTTTGGTAATGCTGTCCCTGTCGTCGTAGTCAATTAAGCTTTTGCGCTTTGAAAATTGGACTTTTCCGAGAGTTAAAAAAAAAATTGCAAAATGTAAACATCACCTTTTACATGTTTCTTTCCTTTTCTCATTTGCATCTTACGTAAATACTAGGGAATTTTTAAAGATACCACGACGGCTGACAACTACGAAAACGTCGCATGGAAAAGGGAATTCACATTTTTTTAGTTTCTATCGTGATTATTCCAATTCGCTTACTTTGTCAAGGCAAGCGAACTCTTCTAGAGCTGAATGTCTATCAACATATCCAAGTTCATGAAGAGAATGAAGTTTGTCATTGCTTGTTTAAGTCCTTCACAAAACATGAAATTTAAGCATTTTCACGGGTAGTCGTGCAGTTGACGGCAAAGAAATGTACAAAAAAAGGGTGATGCACGTGCAAAGTTGTTGTTCTGCCTTGTCAAGCTATTGCAGACTGACTCATTTGCTTATTTGATTTTCTCGTCGCCGCTGCATCTTTATATTCCTATTCTTTACGATATATTGTGATGAGTCAAAAACAGAATATTCTCGGGGCAAACTGAATTGCTCCTGCTGATAGCATCCCAAACGTTTTTTCGACTCATCGGTAGTTCCTTCGTTTATGGTTAGGTTTCTGGTTTCCCTTGTTCGCACAAGCTTGGTGAACGAACCGGGCAAGTGTGGCAAAACAATAGCCGTCGTGTACGAACTCAAGAAAAGAACTCAGGAGAAACTGTTCGCCGATTGGGCACAATAATACAAAGGTTTTTTTGTGCCCAGTCAGGAGCCGGCATCCGCTTGAATTTTTGGAAATATAGTTCGGTGAGAGTCGGTACCCAGGGGCTCTTTCGCCCGTACTTGCTGGGCTTCGCTGGCCTACCGCCTAGTACTTTCTCTTTTTCTCTGTCTTTCTCAAGTTTCTCTATTTTCCCAATTTGTGGACATGACAATTAATCTAAGCTTAATACTTACACGGATACAGAAACAATTCCCGCTTTCCGTTGTCGTCTCGACTCTTTAGTTGTCTCTGCTTTACAAGACGTCGGTGGCTATGCGATTTCCCGCGAAAATAACCTCGAGTTGCATTTGGGTTGCCATACCTGTTGATTGAGTTATTTTACATTGGTATACCTGTAGTGCGGACGGACCGTCGGTCGCTTCACGAAATTACTCTTTAAATTATTCTGCATGGTACAAGGTTTTTGTTTGCCTGCGTACAGACGTCTCCTATTTCCTTTGTTGCACGCGGAAATAGGAGACGTCTGCACGCAGGCAAGGTTTTTTTCCACTGAGAATTAAAATTACTCAATTTCCTGGCGGATTCCGTCTTAACATCTTACACTCCTCTGACCGCTGCCTTTCGTTGCTTACAGACGTAGCCCTATAATCTTCGTGACCTTTCAGTTAAAGCACAAGGTTTTTGTCCACTGAGAATTAAAATTACTCAATTTCCTGGTGGATAACGTCTTAACATCTTACACTCCTCTGACCGCTGCCTTTTGTTACTTACAGACGTAGCCCTATAATCTTCGTGACCTTTTAGTTAAAGCACAATCATCCGTTATCTCCAATAATCATTTTTCGCCAGGCGCCTTTCGCTGTGGACAAAATTGTGCCACTTGTCGATACATTACTAACGGCCTAACAAGTTATACTGTTTCAGGTCTCTACTGGTGAAATACGATCCATCACTTTACACATTACTTGTAACACTGAAAACGTTATCTACATGATTGTACCCGTTGTAATTTACAATATATCGGGTGAACCTAAGCGACGCCTCAAGGACAGATTTAACGAACACAGACGTCCAGTAGACAAAACTAACATTAAAGGGGCTGTGACACGACAGTCCAGTTCATTTTGTTTAACTTTGCCGATTACTCGCTCTCAATCGCTATGGAGTTTAAAGTAAGTAAGAAATTACATGTAAATGACAAAATCAGAGATCCAAGACAAACAAATATGTCTCCTGAGCATTATTTCTGAAATTGCAAGCAGCAGGGATCAACTTTGAAAAACTGTTAGGCTGAACATTTTTCAAAAATCCTAATTTCAATCGTTTCAATCTTCTTCAGTTTTGCCCATCCGTGACATCTGTTGTATATGTTATGTTATTTTAACCTTCCTTTATAGTTTTAAGCGGTTATTTTTATCTTTCTCTTAATTTAACGGGCATTTTGCAATTTCCTAATTTGGCTGAATTTCGTGACACATATCTAAACCCACCACTGTTTACGCTTCTGAACACTTTCTCTCTCACTCTGACCATTCTCACACTGACATGCAGTTAATCCCACCAGACAAAATTCATTCTTTGTCTTCTTCCTAAGACTCAGTTCGGAAGGCGAGGGAGTGGCATTTGATAGATAAGGCCATGACTCTTGAATCTTATGGCCTAAACTGCCGTGACAGATTATTGTAATCCATATCCTTACTATTTTTCCTTTTCTTTTTCATTTCCGTTACTCCCTTTTAATTAAACAATTTTTATTGCGTCATTCACTTTTTAAGACTTGACCGAAACCGGAAACCGCGCATGAAAAGCCTCTGGCACCCAGGGTCACGGAATGGCCATCCGAAATGAAAAAGCAATACACGTTTTTATGTCATCAGCTTTGCGGTGGCATTTTCGCCCTCGAATTAAAGCGTGCCGTCAAATTTAACGCGATTTGCCAAGATGATGCTCATAAATATAGTAACTGTTATTGATATTCTATTCTCATATAAACGAACATTCACCCAAAGAAACTGAAATTTCAGTCGCTCTAAAGAATGTTGTTTTCGATACAACGCTCTAGATATTAGCCTTTAATAATGATATTACTTTTGATGCAAAAATCTTTGATGACTGTAACACAAAACTAAACGTTTGCTTCCTTCGCTAAACTAATTATAGATTAATTAAAATTGATAATTTCACGTTAATAAAAATTTATAGTCCTTGTTACGTAAGGAAGGGCAACAGGTATAAATTAATAAAGGAAAATTACGCATCACGTGTTGTGAGTATGGTATTAAATCACGCATCACGGAAAACCCCCGAGCACATGGTTAACTCTCGTCGAGATTGTTAATATTGCTCACTATAAACTATAAAACTCACTATAAAATAAAAGCGAAGAACCTACTCGGAAATGACGAAGGTGACATTATATCATACGATTGAAGAAAAAATTGAGTTTTGAAAATTGGTAGGTGTACAGTCAAGTTTATAAAAACCACAATTGCAATCCATTATAATCTTCATCAAGTTTGTTCATCCCTGCCTTCTTTTGTATTTGCTGTATTATTTATAACGTCCTTTACTGTTTTGAGTGGTCATTTAATGTTTTATTACTCAATCTGGTGGCAGTTCCTACTGTTTAAATTTTGAACTAATTTTGGTATAATTCCCTAACACAAGACATTTCAATCGTAAATAATTTGAGTTTATCAGTCTATGTACGGTTTATATTAGCTTACTATTGTATAATGACGACATTTAAGATGAAATTGCTTTCCTTTACCTTCAATTTGAACATATGCACACTTTCCATCTCACGTAATACCGGAAAATGATTCTTATATGTGAGCCACAATAGCCTTTGTACAGAGGCCGGATCAATTTAGGTTTCTGGGAAACTGCCTACGCACCCCTCCCCTAAGCTAACATTTACACTTACATCTCACTTAGGGCAAAATGATGGCTTGGGGAGGGGTAGGTAGGCAGTTTCCCAGAAACCTAAATTGATCCCAGACTTCCCCCACCCAACACACTCCCCTCAGAAAAATTGAAGAATCCACTGACCGCCAAAATCAACTTGTTTATTCGACATTCAACTTTAGCTGGCAGTAACATTATTAGGCGGTCCAGAATTATTAGAGACATCATGCATTAGGACAGAGGGGAGCTTGAAGTATAGCATAGATATTGGCATTATATTAGAGGACATGAAGTACGGAATAGCATAACTTTGGAATTGGACAAAGTTGGTCAGACCAACTGTTATTTTACGGAGCACTAAAGTTTTTTTCTAGTTGGAATCGAGAAGCTGGGCCCCAGGTGACAAAACCATACGACAAAAATGGGAATGGCGTAAAATGTCTTAGTCTAGCAATGATTCCAATATTTCTGCTTATCTTTAAAGCAACGTGGCTGATATGGTACTTCCAGGTGAGATGACTATCATTTAGAACCCTTAAATATTTAATATAATCCTTGCGTTCCAAAGCAAATTGTCTATCTACTTATGACAATCATAAGCGTTTAGGGTTTACAACATTGAGGGAGAGCTTATTTGCAGTTAGCCATTCGCACACTTTTAATTGATATTCGAGATTCACGGTAGTCTCAGGAGACTTCAGATTTTTGTCGGCATATAGTAAGTTAGTGTCATCAGAAAAAGATAAAACTCTAGATAATCAGAAGCGTTATATGTGTTATTAATGTAAATGAGAAAAAATAAAGGTCCAAGGACCAAGCCCTGAGGCATCCCAATTCGGGTTATCACCATTTTAGAAGCGTGAGACCCTATCTGTGGTGACTGAGTTTTTCCGATCAAATAAGAGTGTGACCAATATCATTAATTATGCCACGAACTTCAAAATAGCGTGTTCTGTTGAACGTTGATCCCGAAGTCCATACTGTTTCTGGCATAGAATATATCACGTTGTTCAAAAAAATTGCTTGTAAACCGTTTGTACATGATCTTTTCAAATATTCGATATAAAATTGGGAGAAAAGATATAGGTTGATCACATGGTTCAGATTCATCCCCATCTTAATAAACGGGAATAATTTTACCGAGTATACTTAATAATAATACATAACAATTATTCACCGAAGTGGAAGTGGCTAGTATTAAATATTTACCGAAGCCGCGAAGCGGCGAGGTAAATATCCAATACTAGCCACCGACACTGATGATGATTGATGATTTTTAACTCATTTACTGT
Source organism: Porites lutea (assembly GCF_958299795.1). NCBI lineage: Eukaryota > Metazoa > Cnidaria > Anthozoa > Scleractinia > Poritidae > Porites > Porites lutea. The sequence goes on from NC_133205.1 coordinate 33,686,628, forward strand.
TGCCAAGGATTACAATTTTGGCGCACGATGACCGAACGGCCACGGTCGTCGCTTTTTCTTAGCGACAAATAAAACTTTTGAAGGCGTTTGTTTACCTCTTGTGGGGAAGTTTCTTCAAAAGGAGTTGTGAATTCTGTTTGTATTTAAAATAATTCTGTAAAAAAGATTATTAAATTTAGTTTTAAGCTTATTTATGAACAAGTCAACTAAATAAAGTAACACAATACTTAAGCTTAATTTGCATTTGTAAACAAAAAACTTTTTCACCGGTTTTCTCGACAACTATCCAAGTCAAAAAGACAAAGCTTTACCTGTTAAAACTTCCAAACCGAACTTCGTCACCTTCTTCATGTATTTCGGAAATAGCTTGCTTGATTAGTTGTGAAATTTCTTAGTTTGTTACGGCAGCAAACCGGGAAAGCATTTTGCTCGCAACCTACGCGAGTTTGGCGTCGCTCGCTCAGAGGAACTGGAGGTGAATCAGTGAATATTGCAGGATATTTTCTGATTGAGTAGCCAATCAGAGCGCGCGAAAAACACTATCCACTGTTTTAGTATATACTAAATAGATTTAGCTAGGGCCTAAAGCGAAGCTCTGTTAATATATTGATGATTTAAATCAATTGAAATCAAACAGTAAACTTGTAATCCACAAATCAGTTAAGTTTAGGGCACCTTGTGACTTCTGAGGGAATGGTTAAATAATTTTAGAGAAAACAATTTGACAGCCCAAGAGTGAAACGCCTTTAACATCGAGTTAATAGTCTTATTTAGTATATACTAAAACAGTGGATAGCGTTTTTCGCGCGCTCTGATTGGCTACTCAATCAGTGAATATCCTGCACTATTCACTGATTCACCTCCAGTTCCTCCGAGCGAGCGACGCCAAACTCGCGTAAGTTGCGAGCAAAATGCCTTCCCGGTTTGCTGCCGTAAGCAAACAAAGAAATTTCACAACTAATCAAGCAAGCTGTTTCCGAAATACACGAAGAAGGTGACGAAGTTCGGATTGGAAGTTTTAATAGGTAAAACTTTGACTTTTTGACACGAATTTATCGATAAAACCGGTGAAAAAGTTTTTTGTTTACAAATGCAAATTAAGTTTAAGTCTTGCGTTAATTTATTTAGTTGAGTTGTTCATAAATAAGCTTAAAACTAAATTTAATAATCTTTTTTTATAGAATGATTTTAAATACAAAAAGAATTCACAACTCCTTTTGAAGAAATTTTCCCGCAAGAGCTAAACAAATGCCTTCAAAAGTTTTAATTGTCGGCAAGAAAAAGCGACGGCCGCGGCCGCCCGGTCATTACGCGCCAAAATTGTAATCGTTGGCAACAGTATTTGAGTTAAAAATCGTCATTTTTGTGCTCAATTATCTCACTGTTTTAGTATATACTAAAACAATTATTCACCTCAGTGTCGGTGGCTAGTCGTGGATATTTACCTCACTGCTTCGCAGTTCGGTAAATATCCAGGACTAGCCACCTCCACTTCGGTGAATAATTGTTATATGTACACCGGAAAATAGCAATCACCTTCTATCACAGTAGATTAGGCCTAAAAAACAAGTTCTTCCCTAACAAAATAACCCAGTCACCCACCTACACCAGCTTTATTTTATAAGGTAAATAGTCTCTACAGCCACTCCGTTTGAGAGACTATGGATACGTGGACAGCCCCGCAACAGAATTTTAGTATGCAGCACACGGTAGTCCACGGTAACAGCCAATTTACACGTTGCATTCCTCTGTCTAGAAGGAAGGCCGAAATGAAAAAATCGGGCCGGATTTTTTGTGATCAACAAGTTTAATTACTTTACAAGACAGTAAATCTTGGCGACTAATCTGGCGACGTGTAAACCAGCCTTTTTAAATATACTTTAAACATTACGTCTGAGGAAAACGGTACTATGAGGCGCTGTTTTTTATCACACAGACCTCGGACAGAATTTGTTCTAATTTGCCCTATTTAAACCTATAATTCTGCATTTTTCACAATTTTGCAAGACAAATTCAATGCAGTCAAAATTTATAGAATTGACCACATTACAAAGGGTTTTCACGAAGAGAATTCCATAATGCCGGAACTGCTCAGTCGGAAAAATCTGCTCCTATCTGATATGCAGAGGGTAATAATTATAAATATTTCCAAAATCACCTTACGGCCAGCCGGACCGGTTCTCACTTTTGACAAGCACAAAGTTTGCAGTGTGACCTGTTCCTGGTTGAATGAAGATTAATAGAGTTATGCTTCAACATAAAAGAGAATTTATTCTGTTTAGGTTTTATTTTCCTTTATTTATGGTTCTGTTAAGTGTAATCTTTAGAAGCGTTTGATATTTACTCGGGGCATTTTGGGTACTCATGCGATGTTTATTTCGACTGAAAACAACAAAAGAAAAATCAGCTCCGCCCAGAATCTCCTACGCGACCTCCGACATACTGTGCCAATTCGTTATAACTAGGCCACTAGAACTTCCTCCAGTACGCCCTGTATAAAGCTGATCGAACCCGATCAAACATGAACTCAAAGATATTTTAGGAGAATGACACACGACGGTAAAAAAAAATTAGACGCAGTTCATCGTAGTTAAAGAACAGATGTTCAACTAAGCCGATACGGAATAAACTCGTCCGCGAAATGGGACGCAATATATGTGTTTTGTTACCTCGATGTTCGCTCACATCTTAAGGCTAATGATACGATCCAAATTGTTCCATTTCCTCTTAAAAGTACTTTTGCCTTCGCAATTCATCGCAAAAAGCACTTATCGACTCCAAAAACAGCCGCTAAAAATCCAAACTGATAGAGATATGACCAAAGCAAGACACTGACTTCGCAAAGCCCTGCAGAGTAATTTCAATCGTCAAAACGTTTCAAGGTTTTTTAAATCTCACTAATTCAGAAGATCTTCACGGATTTTTGGCCCCTGAAGAATCGCCTTAAAAACTGGAAAAGCCACGAGCCATGTTATCAAAGACACTCTCTCTGAACATTACAAGATCACACCTTACATTAACTTTCTTGTATCTTAAAATATTTCGAAATTTTGTATGTGAAAAGCCAAGGCAACCTCCAAAACACAACAGTTAAATTATACAGAAGTTAATATTTACTTGAACTCTTGGACTAAGTTTTCACTAAATAACGGTCAATCGTCAAAAGCACTAAAATTTTAGCCGCTAAACGCCAAAATTGAAAAAAAATTACCGTCAACCGTCGCAGCTACCACCCCATTGAGACTCTCAAGCAAGCCTGTCGATTACCAGTGTAAATTTGGTGGTCTTTTCATGAGCGGTTTTGGAGTTATAGAGGGGGTGGGGGGCTTCGGTACGGAAGCAAACAAAAGCTCGATCTTTAGCGTTAAGTAAGAGAGAGTCTTTAAATCAAATTCTACAGCACAATTACTTTTTTTTTCTACAAATCCTCGTTATCGGGAGAAACATTATGCACGCTAACAGGGAAGCTTAAGCTACTACTACTACGACGACGACAACGAAAACGTCACAAAAACAATTGCTTTTATGAGAAAAAGAACAGCTCTGCCCTTTGTATCACGCTTTTAGTACATTTCTTTGACGGCCACAGCACAGAAAAAGCCCTTAAGAATTCAACTCCAGGAAAAGTCGCCTACATTTGACGAATTGAGCGGTTCCAAATGGACGCGATAAAGTTTAAAAGGAAGCAAATTCATCTTTTTATATTGATGTTTTCATTGTCGTCGTTGTCGTTGATGCTTAAGCTCCCTGACGTTAACGCGCTACGCAAAGAGAATCAATCGTTGAAAGTGCAGGTGGAACTTTAACCAACTGGCTGAAACTGAAATTGTTTTAGTTATGCTCGAGTTATTGCCCGAAACTGCGTTGAAGCGAGAGCAAAAATCATAAAACTGACGCGGAAAAGCCTGCTATAAAGCAGGCTAAACCGCGGTTTCGTCAGCATCAAACGCCAAAAATTAGACCGACATCTGATTTTTGTTGCTTGTTTGCTCACACATGAAAGTAAAATCTCTCAAAATTCTAGGTCAATCGAACGAGTTCCATTTGAGTTTAAGATTCGAACGCTATGGTCAATAAAATCATTAAAAAAATAAACAGTGCTGGTCTTTGTTTTACGAAATGTTGGTTTAGGGTTAACACGTATGCTACTTGAATAGATCCGAGTCTTACGCAGCTACAAATAGCATCTTGCTTGCTTGTCGGATATGCAGGCAAATAAACATTTCCACTATTTTTTTTTTATTTTTTGAAAAGTTAATATATCTTCGTTAGTTTTCAACAAATCATTGTCAATTCTTAAAACTATACCTATTGTTGTTTTTTCCAGCGGTGTCGATGGAGTTTGGCTAACTGGTCCATGTTTTAAATTTAAAAAAATCGTGGAAGGGTCCATTAAACGCATGCATAGCATCATTCGCTTTAGTAGTCGGACCCTAGTAGTGAGTTATATGGCGTCTGTATGAAAAGGGGTTCACCCCATTTTCATGTATTGAATTCATAACTTTCATTGGAGTAATCAAAAAATAAAAATAATGACTTACTTTTTCTTTTGTTGACCATAATCACACAACAACGTTTAAATGACAATCACGGGATACCATCGGGTAGATCATACGCTGGGGCCCGTTTTTATCCGATTTCTTCCATTAATCATAACTATAACAATATTCTCAAATCTGATTAACTAGTAACTGCTCAGATTTCAGCCATAATAGGACTATTAAATAGGACAGTACACGCCATGCCTAAATAATTGGACAGTACCCGCTATCACGCGCCCGCTTAAATGGCTTTTTTTCACTGCTAGCAAAAAAAAAATCTTGGAATTTCTTGATTTTAAAAAAAGAGCCTTATATATCCAGATTTGGTTAAAGTTATGATTAATTGGTAACAGAACTTCGCGTCGTCCAATTCGGTCTTTAATCATACTCGTGATTGAACAAATGGTTCGTTTATCCTTTGCGTGACAAGTTAAGTGATGGTCAGTGACTATGGTTACGAGATATGACGTCATAAGTAGCAGGTGGTCTAGCCATTTTTAAGTGAAAATGCATGTTTTTTCAACTTTTTTCAACAATAAAAGTAAACTTGTGGATGAAATGATGCAAAGTAATTATTTATAAGTTAAAAGATGGCGGCCAAGATGGCGACCATGTTTGGTGACGTCACAGAGCTCCAGCAGCGCCACCAACCATAAAATATACCTCATCTTGTAGAGAAGATCAAAGGCTTTCCACTCAAGGCAAAACCGTTTCGAAATATTGCAACATATCAAAAACTCAGGGGGTTCCATCAACCCCCCCCCCTTTTACCACGGTGGGGGTATGACTTTGCGTGTACGTCCGAGGGTTAACACAAGGAAAATGATCGTTTTCACAACACTATCTTCCATTTAAAGAGAACAAGATATGGGGATAGTATTGCTCAGTGGTCTGACCCATGTGGGCGGGTATGAGGGCCGGTCCCTTCTTCACTGCTCTGGTGGCTGAAAGGACTGTTCCGCTTCAACTCGGTATTTCAGTGATATCCCTGCTATACACATGTACGGGTGTCTGCGTGAGTACCCAGGACAAAAAAGGGCCAACCTCAGGGCCCCTCTCAAATAAGGGCACCACTCCCCCTTCACTTTATGAAATGGTAGGGTGTAAAGATACAAGAGGAATGCGACGATCTACACATCATTGACGAGGATGATGAGATAATTCATATTTTATAAACATGCATGTAGACACATTAGTGTGTGTATGAGGCCTACGTAGGCTTGATCACCAACTCTAGTCTTGCTCTAGTCTATAGTGACAAAATCAATAATAGACGTTTCTATTAAAGATTTAGCCAAAACAAAGTTACAATTCGCTAATAAACCCTCCCCTCGATTAAGTGCCTAGCCTTCCAAAAACCGCCCCTCCTTTAGCCATAATTTTGAATAAGCGCCAGATTTCCCTGTAATTACCCCCCTCTCGGTTAATAATTGGTATATATTTTTTCTTCAACCTCACTTTCAGGGCTTTTCCCTTGGGAAATAGGGCGAAAAAGAGAAGGACCTGACAACAAGGTTGACAATTTGGAACTTTGGAATGCTGTGTCTCTTTCAATTAAGAGAATGAGCTTACCCGGTAAACATCAAACTTGATGATTTTGTCATTCTTGGTTTCCTCTTTCTGACCTTGTGGGTCGTGATGTTTATTCCATGATAAACAGACTCGTATCCAACCCCCTCGGTTTAAAATTAGCCAATTACGAGTGTTATGAATAGAAATGGATAACACCTTCCCCAGGTGTCAACCCATCGAGATTGCGTGCTGACAAGTTACTAGTTTTCAACTGAACACAGGTTCAATTTCAAGTGGATTTCTTTTCAATGGTTATAAATTTATTTTTTGAAGTTCATTATAAATTTATTAACTCGCGCTCCGCCGTTAGCCATGGCTAAATCTACGTATTATGGTTAGCGCTCCCTGATGAAATTTCGTTTGATATCTTCTTCATACCTCTAAAGGAGCATTTGTGTATTGGTTTAAGGCACTAAGCAATTATTTCAGCTCAAATTGACCTAATAAAGCAATATCCTCGTGACATCACAGGCGTCCCAAGCTCACGTTACGAGTGTGGAATGTCAATTTCCTTTCTCACAAGAGAATGAGTGCCGCGTTACAGGCGACCGTTGAGCTTTTGTATACGAAACAAGACGCTATGGAGCGTAAACTTCGGCGTTGTCGAAGTGGATTAAATTAATTGTGAATGTGGAGGAATAGTAAGAAATTATATTTATCCGGATACCCTTCTATACAAAATCACTTAATTACCACAGGTAACCCAGGCTCACTGTTTGTTTCACGTATCGGTTTCATAACATGAATAAATATAGAGAACATATGGGGCGAAGTTTAGGTCTAGAAAATGCTACAAATGGAAATAAAAATCGATGAAACTTACCATGTGGCAAGTTGTTGTTGTCCTTAATATGCACATGAAGTTTCGGGAAAAATAGTCCCCTTCCTGATCTTTCTTTACATAGTGGATCGGTGGATCCGTCGGGCCGCTTCGCTGGATTCCCCAAGAGAGAAAACCGTTCACGTTTTTCTATCCGGAGCGTCGTCGATCTTGAATATTTGACGGGAAAACAGGCCAGTTGTATTGAAGCCTAAACAGGAAATGGCCATTCACAGTCTTCTTCAAAGGAGAGATGTCATGGAAATTTTGTCAACAAGTTTTGGCAAGAGCGTGAACACTGTTTTTGCTATGGCCAAAGAAGAAATATCCTCATCGAAAACCTGTATGATCACAATTTCCCCTCTAAAAAGTACTATAGACGACCAGATATCGGAAATGTTGTCGCTGAGCTGTACAGCAATGGACCTTATGACAGAAACAGTAAATTTGCTTCGGGAAAGTCCACCTCAATTTTCTCTATTACTTGGTGTTAGAGAATAACGCACTCCAGCGCACTACATCGAACGGTGTCCTGGATTGTGGTCGATGAATCGCATACAGTAGAAGCCGACGGAAAGCGTAATTCTCCATACTTGGTGAAACTTAAGTTTAAGCTACAACTCAAATCTGAAGATCGCGCTATACGTAAAAATACAACATTCTACAAACAACACTTAAAGAGCCGGGCCCAGGGCCAAAACATTCAAAGACAAAGAAACTACAAACCAAGGCTCCTTGGTTTGTAGTTATCCAGATCCAGGCGTTTTAGTCAGAAAA